>NW_024723236.1:0-65430 GCF_018991925.1 Homarus americanus | reverse complement strand
TCATCTCACCACCGTGGGAGGAGTTACCAGGGAGCGTTAGGTTCACCATCACCACTGTGGGAGTGTGTGTACAGGGAGCATTAGGTTCACCATCATGGGTGTCTGTGTACCAGGGAGCTTTAGGGTTCACCATCACCACCTTGGGAGGTGTACCAGGGAGCGTAGGCTTACCATCACACTGTGGGAGTGTGTAGTGAGGGAGCGTTAGGGTTTACCTCATCACCACTGGAAGTGTGGTACCAGGGAGTGTTAGGTTCACCATCACTGGGGAGGTACCAGGGAGTGTTAGGTTCACCATCGTGGGTGTCTGAGTGCCAGGAGCGTTAGGGTTCAGCACATGACCACGTGGAGTGTGTACCATGGAGCGTTAGGTTCACCATCACCGTGGGAGTGTGTACCAGGGATGGTTCACCATCACCACCGTGAGTGTGTGTAAAAGGGAGCGTTAGGCTCACCATCACCACTGTGGGAGTGTGTGTACTAGGGATTGTGGGGTTCACCATCACCACCGTGGAGTGTGTACAAGGGAGTGTTAGGTTCATCAGCCACTGTGGGAGTGTGATGGGAGTGTTGGGTTCACCACCGTGGGTGTGTGTACCAGGGCGGTTCACATCACCGTGGGGAGGTGTACCAGGGAGCGTTAGGGTTCACCATCACCACCGTGGGAGGTGTACCAGGGAGTGTTAGGTTCACCATCACCACCGTGGGGAGTGTGTGTACCACGGAGTGTTAGGTTTACCATCGTGGGTGTCTGTGTGCCAGGAGCATTAGGTTCACCATCACCACTGTGGGAATGTGTGTACCAGGAGCGTTAGGTTCACCATCACCACTGTGGGAGTATGTGTACCAGGAGCGTTAGGTTCACCGTCACCACTGTGGAGGTGTGTACCACGGAGGTTAGGCACACCATCACCACCGTGGGGGTGTGTACCAGGGAGTGTTAGGTTCACCATCACCACTGTGGCAGTGTGTACTAGGAGCGTTAGGTTCACCATAACCCCGTGGGAGTGTGTACCAGGGAGCATTAGGTTCACCATCACCACTGTGGGAGTGTGTGTTCAATGGAGCGTTAGGTTCACCATCACCACCGTGGGAGTGTGTGTACCAGGCAGGTTAGGTTCACCATCACCACCTTGGGAGTGTGTGTACCAGGGAGATTTAGGTCACCATCACCATCGTGGGAGTGTGCACTGAGGGAGCGTTAAGTTCACTGCCGGGAGTGTGTGTACCAGGGAGCGTTAGGTTCACCATCACCACCGTGGGGAGTGTGTGTACCAGGGAGCGTCAGTTCACCATCGCGGGTTTCTG
This sequence comes from Homarus americanus, assembly GCF_018991925.1. Classification (NCBI taxonomy): domain Eukaryota; kingdom Metazoa; phylum Arthropoda; class Malacostraca; order Decapoda; family Nephropidae; genus Homarus; species Homarus americanus. Next base: position 64,122 of record NW_024723236.1, on the reverse strand, counting down.
TGTACCAGGAGGTTCAATCACAGTGGGAGTGTGTGTAATGAGGGAGCGTTAGGTTCCGTCACCACCGTAGGGAGGTGTGCAGGAGCGTTAGTTCACCATCACCACCGTGGGAGGTGTGTACCACGGGAGCGTTAGGGTCATCTTCACCACCGTGGGAGTGTGTGTACGGAGCGTTAGGTTCACCATCGCCACCGTGGGAGTGTGTGTACCGGGAGCGTTGAGGTCACTGGCGTGTGTCTGTCTGCCAGGGAGTTTAGGGTTCACCATCACCAGCCTGGGGAGGTGTGTACAGGGAGCGTTAGGCTTACCATCACAACCGTGGGAGTGTACTAGGGAGCGTTAGGTTTCATCACCACCTGAAGTGTGTACTAGGGAGGTTAGGTTCACCCCCACGGGGAGGTACCAGGAGTGTTAGGTCTCACCATCTGGGTGAGTGCCAGGGAGCGTTAGGTTCACATCACCACCGTGGAGTGTGTGTACCATTTGGAGTGTTGGTTCACCATCACCACTGTGGGGAGTGTGTACAGGGAGCAGTTAGGTTCACCATTACCGTGGGAGGTGTGTACCAGGGAGCGTTGGGTTCACCATCACCACTGGGAGTGTGTGTAACAGGGATTGTTAGGTTCACCATCACCACCGTGGGAGTGTGTAAAGGGAGTGTTAGGTTCACCATCATACCGTGGGAGTGTGTGTACTAGGGAGTATTAGGTTCACCACTGTGGGAGGTACCAGGTTAGGTTCACCATCACCACTGTGGGAGGTGTACCAGGGAGCGTTAGGTTCACCATCACCACCGTGGAAGTGTGTGTGTACCAGGGAGGTGTGTACTCAGGAGTGTTAGGTCTCACCACCGTGGGTATGTGTGTACCAGGAGCGTTAGGTTCACCATCACCACCGTGGGAGTGTGTGTACCATGGAGCGTTAGGTTCATCATCACCGTGGGTAGTGTGTGTACCAGGAGCGTTAGGTTACCATCACCACCGTGGGAGTGTGAGTATATGGAGCGTTAGGTTCACCATCACTACCGTGGAGTTAGGTACCAGGAGTTAGGTTCACCATCACCACCGTGGGAGTGGTACCAGGGAGCGTTAGTTCACCATCGTGGGTGTCTGTGTACCAGGGAGCGTTAGGTTCACCATCACCACCGAGAGTGTGTGTACCAGGAAGCGTTAGGTTCACCATCACCACCGTGGGAGGTGTGTGTACTAGGGAGTGTTAGGTCACCATCACCACCGTGAAGTGTGTTTACTGAGTGTTAGGTTCACCATCACTCCGTGGAGTGTGTGTATCAGGAGTGTTAGGTTCACCATCGTGGGTTTCTGAGTGCCAGGGAGCGTTAGGTTCACCATCACCACTGTGGGAGTGTGTGTGCACTAGGAGCGTTAGGTTCACCATCACCACCGTGGAGTTGGGACCAGGGAGCGTTAGGTTCACCATCACCACTGTGGGAGTGTGTGTACTAGGGAGCGTTAGGTTCACCATCACCACTGTGGGAGTTGTGTACCAGGAGTGTTAGGTTCACCATCGCCACTGTGGGAGTGTGTGTACCAGGAGCGTTAGGTTCACTGATCGTGGAGTGTGTGTAACAGGGAGCTAGTAGGTTCACCACCTACCGTGGGAGTGTACCAGGAGCGTTAGTTCACCATCACCACCGTGGGAGTGAGTTACAGGGAGCGTTAGGTTCACCATCACCACCGTGGGAGTGTGTGTACCAGGGAGTGTTAGGTTCACCATCACCACTGGGGAGTGTGTGTACAAGGGTTGGGTTCAATATCACCACCGTTGGGGTGTTACTGGAGTGTTAGGTTCACCACCGTGGGAGTGTGTGTACCAGGGAGTGTTAGGTTCACCACTGTGGTGTGTGTGTGTATCAGGGAGTTGGGGTTCACCATCACCACCGTGGGAGTGTGTACTAGGAGTGTTAGGTTCACCATCCCCGTGGGAGTGTGTGACCAGGAGTGTTAGGTTCACCATCGTGGGTATCTGAGTGCCAGGAGCGTTATTCACCATCACCACCGTGGAGGTGTGTGTATGGAGCGTTAGGTCACCATCACCGTGGGAGTGTGTGCAAGGGAGCATTGTTCACCATCACCACTGTGGGAGGTGAGTACCAGGAGCGGTAGGTTCACCATCACGACTGTGGGAGTTTGTGTATAGGAGCGTTAGGTTCACCATCACCCCGTGGAGCAAATTTACAGGGAGGCTAGGTTCACCTATCGTGGGTGTGTAAAATAGGGAGCGTTAGGTCTCCATCACCACCGTGGGAGTGTGTGTACCAGGAGTTGTTAGGTTCACCATCACCCTGTGGTAGGTACCTGGGAGTGTTAGTTTCACCGTCACCACCGTGAGGAGAGTGTGTGTGGCCCAGGGAGCGTTACTTTCAACATCACCACTGTGGAGTGTATGTACCACGGAGCAAAGAAGCCTTACCATGTGGAGGAGTACCAGGGAGCGTTAGGTTCACCACTGTGGAGTGGCAATAGGAGCATTAGGTTCACCATCGGGTGTCTGTGTACCAGGGAGCTTAGGTTCACCATCACCACTTGGGAGTGTAAAACAGGAAGCGTTAGGGCTTACAATGACAAACTGTGGGAGTGTGTACTAGGAGCATTAGGTTCACTGTCACCACTGTGGGAGTAAAATGTAGCATTAGGTTCACTCATCACCACTGTGGAAGTGTGTGTACCAGGGAGTGTTAGGATTCACCTTTCACCCCTGTGGGAGTGTGTGTACCAGGGAGTGTTAGGTTCACCTCGTGAATGTCTGTAGCAGGGAGCGTTAGGTTCACCATCACCACCGTGGGAGGTACCATGGAGTGTAAGCTCACCATCACTACTGTGAGTGTGTGTAACAGGGAGCGTTAGGTTCACCACTACCGTGGAGTGTAAAAATTGTGGGAGCGTTAGGTTCAGCACTCACCGTGGGAGTGTGTGTACCAGGAGTGTTAGGTTCACTCATCACCACCGTGGGAGTGTGTGTACCAGGGAGTGCAGTCACTCATCACCATCGTGGGGGTGCACGAGGAAGGCTAGGTTCACCTTCACCACAGTGGGGAGTGTGTGTACCACATCGTTAGGGTTGACCATTCTCACTGTGGGAGTGTGTGAAAAGGGGAGCGGGCAGGTTCACCCACTACCACAGTAGGAGTGTGTGTGTACCAGGGAGCGTTAGGGTTCACCGTCACCACCGGGGGAGTGTGTAATTATGGAGCGTTAGGTTCACCTTCACCACCGTGGAGGCAAACAGAAGCAGCAGTCACCATCACTACCGTGGGAGTGTGTGTACCAGTGAGCGTGTTAGGGCACACCATCACCACCTTGTGAGTGTGTGTGTACCAGGGAGCGTTAGGTTTACCATCAACACGGGAGGCAAAATGGTGGTGCCAAGGCCCACTGTCACCACCGTGGAGGTACCAGGAGCGTTAGGACGCGAATCACCACCGTGGAAAGGCATGTACCATGGCGTTAGGTTCACCATCACACCGTGGGAGTGTGTGTACCCAGGAGCGTGCTAGGTTCACTGCCGTGTGAGTGCGTGTACCAGGGAGCATTAGGGTTCACCGCCGTGTGATTGTGTGTACCTGGGAGCGTTAGGTTCACCAACAGCACTGGGAGTGTGTGTAACACGGAGCGTGGAAGCCACCTCACCAATGTGGGAGAAGCTTTTGTACCAGGAAGAGTTATGTTCTCACCATCACAAACTGGGAGTGACTCAGGAGTGAGGCCACGCCACCTTGGGCGTGTACCAGGGAGCGTTAGGTTTACCATCACCACCGTGGAGTGTGGCTCAGGGGATTTAGGTTCACTCACCACTGTGGAGTAGGTACCAGGGCGTTAGGCTCACCATCACCGTGGAGTGTAAACAGGAGTGTTAGGGTTCACCCATCACCACTGTGGGAGTGTGTGTAACAGGAGTTAGGTTCACCATCGTGGGGGTGGGTGTAAGGGAGTTATGTTCACATCACTAAGAGTGGGGAGGTGTTTACTAGGGAGCGTTAGTTCACTGGGTCACTACTGTGGGAGTGTAATAGGGAGCGTTAGGGATCATCAACACTGTGGGTGTGTGTACAAGGGTGTTTGGTTAACATCACCACTGTTGGGAGTGTGTAAATTAGGAGTGTAGTTTCACCATCACCACCGTGGGAGTGTGTGTACGAGGGGCGTTAGGGTTCACCGTCGTGTGTGTACAGGGGGGGTTAGGTTCACCGTGGCGTGGGGTGTGTACCAGGGGCGTGGTTCACCATCACCCTGAGTGTGTGTGCCAGGAGTGTTAGGGTTCACCATCAATTTTGTGGGGGTTTGTGTAGTGGAGCATTAGGTTCAATTTCATCACCACCGTGAGAGCACCAGGGAGTAGTTCACATCACCGTGGGAATGCGTTACTGTGTGAGTGCAATTAGGAGGTTCACATCACACCACGTGCGTACCATGGAGCGTTAGGCATTAACCATCACCACTATGGATAAAATGTTAGGTTCACTCATCACCACCGTGGCAGGTACCAGGGAGTTGTTAAGCTCACCACTGTGGGAGTGTCTCAGGTGAGCACAGCCCACAATCACCACTGTGGAGTGGGTTCATGGGGCTCACCACTCACCACTGTGGGAGTGTGTACCCAGGGAGCGTTAGTTCACCATCAGTTAACCGTGGAATGTTCCAGGGATATTAGGTCACCATCAACACCGGAGCGGTAATGAGGATATTAGGTTCACCGCCGTGGAGTGTGTACCTTCAGATAGCGTTAGGTTCACCACCATGGGTGTACTAGGGAGCATTAGGGTTCACCATCACCACGTGGAGTGTACGAGCGTATCAATGTGGATGTGGGTACCAGGGAGTGTTGGTGCTCACGATCACCGTGGAAAATGTTCATCATCACCACCGTGGGGAAAATGAAAGAGCGTTGAATCACCATCACCACTGTGGGAGGTGTGTCTAACAGGGAGCCACCACCGTGGGAGTATGCATGGGGGGAGGTAGGTTCACCATCACCGTGGAGCGGTGTACCAGGAGTGCTAGGTTCACCATCAGTGTCTGTGTTCCTGTGAGCTGCTAAGGTTCACCCGTCACCACCGGGAATGTGTACCAGGAGCGTTAGGTCACACCATCACCACCGTGAGTGTTTGTGCGAAGTTCACCATCACCACCGTGGAGCAGTGCACCAGGCCGTTAGATCACCATCACCCGTGTGGAGCGTGTACAGGGAGCGTTAGGTTCACTGCCGTGAGTGTGAGGGATGCGTTAGCCCACTCACACTGTGGAGCGGTACTCACGGAGCGTTATGTTCACCACACTGTGGGAGGTGTGTGTACTTAGGGAATAGGGGCATGGTACCAACACCAACGTGTGAGTGTGGGAGCACACCGCCGGGAGTGTGTGTACCAGGAGCATTAGGTCACTGTGGAGTGTGTACCAGAGCATTAGGTTCACCATCACCACTGTGGGAGGCACCAGGGAGGTTCACCATCACCACCATGGGAGTGTACCAGGAGCGTTCAAGGCCACACCATCAGGAGGTAATGAGGGAGCGTTAGGTTCACGGGTGGTGGAAGGTGAACTAGGAGTTCATCACCACCGTGGGAGTAAACAGGAGTGCTGGTTCACGCCAGGGGAGGTGTACTAGGGGAGTTTTGTGGTTCGCACTAATGCTCACTGTGGGAGTGTGGAACCAGGGAGCATTAGCCATCACCACTGTGAGGTACCAGGAGGGTTCACCCATCACAGTAAGAGTGAAAATGGGAGCTGACCAACACCAACCTGAGGCACCAGGAGCTGCCACACTGCCTCAGGAGTGAAGAAGCCACCACCACTGGAGGAGCACACACTGTGAGTGGCACCAGGGAGCTGCTAGGTTCACCCATCACCCGGAATCAAACATCACCAGTGGAGGTGTAAACAGGAGTGTTAGGTTCACCAATGCAGTCTGTGCCAGGAAGTCACCATCACCACTGTGAGAGCACGTCACCACCGTGATAAAGGCAATTAGTTCTCAATCATCACCGTGGAAAGTGTGGTACCAGGAAAGGTTTGTTCACTACCGTGGGGAAAATTCACTATCAACCGGTGTGTTCTGGGAGCCATGGATGTAACAGGGAGCGTTAGGTTCACCATCACCTCTGTGAGTGGAGTGCACCAGTGAGTATTATGTTCACCATCAACACCAGTGAGCGTGTGTACCATATTAGGTTCACCATCAACCCCGTGGAGTGTGTGTCCAGGGATGTTAGGTTCACCGTCGTGGGTTCTGAGTGCGAGGGATGTTAGGTTCACCATCACCCTGTGGGGTGTGTGTAATATGGAGTTGGTTCATCACCGTGGAGTGTTTGTACCAGGAGCATTAGGTTCACCATCACCACTGTGGGAGTGTGGGAGTACCAGGAGCGTTAGGGGTTCACCATATCACCACCGTGGAGGTTGTGTACCAGGGAGGTTAGGTTCACCATCACCACTGTGGGAGTGTGTGTGTACCAGGGAGTGTTAGGTTCACCATTATGGGTGTCTGTGTGCCAGGGACCGTTAGGTTCACCATCACCACCACTGTGGGAGTGTGTGTACTATGGTGCTAGGTTCACCATCACTGTGGGAGTGTGCGTACTAGGAGTGTTAGGGTTCACCATCGCCACTGTGAGTGTGTGTACCAGGGAGCACCACCACGTGGGTGCCCGTGTGCCAGGAGCGTAGGGATTCATCACCAATTGCAAGTGGCGTACCAGGGAGTTGCTAGGTTCACCATCACTATCAGGAGTGTGTGGTACCATTAGGTTCAATTTACTCCACTGAGGGAGTGTGTGCACAAGGGAGCGTTAGGTTCACCGTCACCACCATAGGAGGTGCTCAGTGAGCGTTGGTTTCACCCATCACCACCGTGGGAGTAAAATTAGGGACTGTTAGGGTCATCTTCACCATCGTGGGAGTGTGTACCAGGGAGCGTTAGGTTCACCATCACCACCGTGGGGAGTGTGTGTAACCAGGGAGCGTTAGGTTTGTCACCATCGTGGGTGTGTGTACTAGGGAGGTTTTAGGTTTGACATCATCACCGTGGGAGTGAGTGTACGGGAGTGTTAGGTTCACCATCACCACTGTGGTGTGTGTGCCAGGAGCGTTAGGTTCACCGGCGTGGGAGTGTGTGTCTAGGGAGCGTTAGGTTCACTGCCGTGTGAGTGTGTGTACCAGGGATGTTAGGTTCACCATCAGCATTGTGGGAGGTGTGTATACGGGAGCGTTGTTTCACTGCTGTGGGTGTGTGTACCAGGGAGCTATGTTTAGTTGTGGGAGTGTGGACTAGGGAGCGTTAGTTTCTCATCACCCCTTGGGAGCGTGTGTACAAGGGGAGGTTAGTTTCACCATCGTGGGTGTCTGTGTACTGTGGGAGCGTTAGGTTCACCATCACCACTGTGTGAGTGTGTGTGTACGGGATGTTAGGTTCACCATCACCACCGTGGGAGGTGTGTATAGGGAGTGTTAGGGTTCACCATCACCACCGTGGGAGTGTGTTACCATGGAGCGTTAGGTTCACCATTGTGTGTGCTGGAGCGTTAGGGTTCACTATCACCACTGTGGGAGTGTGTGTACCAGGGAGTTAGGTTCACCATCACCACCGTGAGGGTGTATTAGGGAGCGTTGAAGTTAACCCGTGAGTGTGTACTAGGGAGAGTTAGGGTTCACATCACCATCGTGGGAGTGTGTGTACCAGGGAGCGTTAGTTTCCATCACCGCTGTGGGAGGTACTAGGAGTGTTGTTCACTCACCGTGGAGTGTGTGCACCAGGGAGTGTTAGTTCACCATCACCCTGGGAGTGTGTGTACCAGGGATGTTAGTTTCACCATCGTGGGTGTTTATGTACCAGGGGAGCGTTAGGTCTCACCATCACCACTGTGTGAGTGTGTGTACCAGGGAGCTGGTTGTGGGGGGTGTGGCTTGCACCTGTGAGTGCAGGATTAGGTCCACCATCACCACGTGGGAGTGTGTGTACCAGGGAGCGTTAGGTTCACCATCACCAACTTTGAGTGTGTACCAGGGAGCGTTAGGTTCACCATCACCACAGTGGGAGGTTACAGGGAGTGTTAGGGTCCACTATCACCACTCTGGGAGTGTGTACTAGTGAGCGTTGGGTTCACCATCGTCACCGTGGGATGAGCTAATGGAGCGTTAGGTTCACCACTCACCGTGGGAGTGTGTACTAGGGAGCGTTAGGTTCACCTCACCACCTTGGGAGTGTGTGAACTAGTGAGATTTAGGGTCACCATCACCATCGTGGGAGTGTGTGTACTAGGGGTGTTAGGTTCACTGCAGTGGGGAGTGTGTACTAGGGAGCGTTAGGTTCACCATCACCACTGTGGGGTGTGTACCAGGGAGGTTAGGTTCACTCATCGTGGGTGTCTGTGTACCAGGGAGCGTTAGGTTCACCATCACCACCGAGGATGTGTGCACGAGGGAGCGTTAGGTTCACTGTCACCACCATAGAGGTGTGTAACTTAGGGAGCGTTAGTTTCTCACCACCGTGAGTGTGTGTACCAGGGACTGTTAGGTCATTTTCACCACTGTGGGAGTGTGTGTACCAGGAGCGTTAGGTTCACCATCACCGCCGTGGGAGGTACCAGAGAGTTAGGGTTCACTGGGGGTGTGTGTGTAACAGGAGCGTTTAGGTTCACCATCACCAACGTGGGAGTGTGTGTGTGTTAGGTTCACTGGGAGGTAATTAGGGGTGTTAGGTTCACTCACCAGGGTGTACCAGGAGCGTTAGGGTTCACCATCGTGGGAGTCTGTGTACCAGGGAGCATTAGGTTCACTTCACCACTGTGGGAGTGTGTTCCAGGGAGCATTAGGTTCACCATCGTGGGTGTTGTGTACCAGGGAGCTTTAGGTTGACTCACCACCGTGGGAGTGAACCAGGGAGCGTTAGGGTTCACTATCACCACCGTGGAGTGTGTGCAGAGGGAGCGTTATTTTCACCATCACCAGCGTGGGAGTGTGTATACTAGGGAGGTTAGGTTCACCATCACCACCGTGGGAATGTGTGTGTATCAGGGAGATAGTAGGGTCACCATCACCATCGTGGGGTGTGTGTAACAGGGAGCGTTAGGGTTCACCGCCGTGGGAGTGTGAGTGCCAGGGAGCGTGTTCACCATCACTGTGGAGTGTGTGTACTAGGAGCGTTGGTTCACGCACCACCGTGGGAGTGTGTACCAGGGAGGTTAGTTTCACCACGGGGTGTGTGTACCAGGAGGGTTAGGTTCACCATCACCACTGTGAGTTTGTGTACCAGGAGCGATAGGTTCACCGTCACCACGGTGTGTACCAGGAGCGTTAGGTACACCATCACCTGGGTGTGTGTGTACTAGGGAGTGTTAGGTTCACCATCACCGTGGCAGTGTGTGTACTAGGGGAGCGTTAGGTTCACCATCACTGTGGGAATGTGGCATGGGAGAGTTAGACCATCCAACATGGGAGGTGGTGTACTAGGAGGCAGGCCCACCGCTGTGGTGTACTAGGGAGCGTTAGGTTCACCATCACCCCGTGGGAGTGTGGAGGTACCAGGAGTGTTAGTTTCACCATCACTACGTGGCATGTACCAGGGAGCGTTAGGTTCACCGTCACCACTGTTGAAGTGTGTACCACGGAGCGTTAGGTACACCATCACCACTGTGTGTGTGTGTACAATGGGAGTTAGGTTTCACTATCACCCCAGGAGTGTGTGTACAAGGGAGTGTTAGTTTCACCATCGTGGGTGTCTGTGTACTAGGGAGCGTTAGGTTCACCATCACTCACTGTGTGAGTGTGTTCAGGGAGCGATAGGGTTCACTGTCACCACTGTGGAGTGTGTGTAACAGGAGCTAGGGTTCACCATCACCGTGGGAGGTACCAGGAGCGTTAGGTTCAATCCACTGTGTGAGTGTGTGTACCAGGAGAGTTAGGTTCATCATCACCATCGTGGGGAGGTGTACCAGGGAGCGTTAGGTTCACTGCCGTGGGAGTGTGTGTACTAAGGAGCGTTGGTTCACCGCAGTGGGGAGGTGTGTACCAGGGAGCGTTAGGTTCATCATCACCTCGTGGGAGTGTGTGTACCAGGGAGTGTTGGTCAATGTGGGTGTCTGTGTACCAGGGAGCGTTAGGTTCACCATCACCACTGTGTGAGTGTGTGTACCAGGGAGCGTTAGGTTCACTGTCACCACCCTGGGAGTGTGTGTAATTAGAGCGTTATACACCATCACCACCGTGGAGGTGTGTGACCAGGGAGTGTTAGGTTCACCATCACCACTGTGGCAGTGTGTACCAGGGAGCGTTAGGTTCACCATCACCCCAGTGGGAGTGTGTGTACCAGGGAGCGTTAGGTTCACCATCACCACCGTGGGAGTGTGTGTACAAGGGAGCGTTAGGGTTCACTGTCACCACTGTGGGAGTGTGCCAGGGAGCGTTGGGGTTCACCATCACCACCTTGTGAGTGTAACAGGGAGATTTAGGTCACCATCACCATCGTGGGAGTGTGTGTACTCAGGAGCGTTAAGCTCACTGCCGTGGAGGGTGTACCAGGGAGCGTTAGGTTCACTGAAGTGGGAGGTGTACCAGGGAGCGTTAGGTTCACCATCACCACCGTGGGAGGTGTGTACCAGGGAGTGTTAGGTTCACCATCGTGGGTGTCTGGTACCAGGGGGCGTTAGGTTCACCATCACCACTGAGGGAGGTGTGCACGAGGGAGCGTTAGGTTCACTCACCACCATAGGAGGTGTGTACCAGGGAGCGTTAGTTTCACCATCACCACCGTGGGATTGTGGTACCAGGGACCGTTAGGCATTTCCACCACCGGGTGTGTAACAGGGAGGTTAGGTTCACCATCACTGCTGTGGGAGTGTTTCTAGGGAGCGTTAGGTTCACCAGTGGTGTTGTACCAGGGGAGCTTGCTTACCATCACCAACGTGGAGTGTGTACTAGGGAGTGTTAGGTTCACCATCACCACTGTGGCAGGTGTACCCAGGGAGCGTTAGGTTCACCATTACCCTGTGGGAGTGTGTGTACCAGGGGAGTGTTAGGTTCACCTCACCACCGTGTGGGAGTGGTGTTCCAGGGAGCGTTAGGTTCACCATCGTGGGCGGGCCTGTGTACCAGGGAGCTTTTAGGCTGCACCACCACCGTGGAGTGAGGTACTGGGGGAGGTTGGTTCACCATCACCACCGTGGGAGGTGTGTAATTAGGGAGCGTTAGTTTCACCCATCACCAGCGTGGAGTGTGTGTACCAGGGAGCGTTAGGTTCACCATCACCACCGTGAGAATGTGTGTATCAGGGAGAGTTCATCACCATGTGGGAGTGTGTACTGTGCTAGGTCACTGCCGTGGGAGGTGGTACTAAGGAGTGTTAGGTCACTGCAGTGAGTGTGTAACTGGGAGCGTTAGGTTCACCATCACCCCGTGGGAGTGTGGTAAGGAGTGTTAGTTTCACCATCGTGGGTGTCTGTGTACCAGGGAGCGTTGGTTCACCATCACCACTGTGTGAGTGTGTACCAGGGAGCGATAGGTTCACTGTCACCACTGTGGGAGTGTGTGTACCATTGGAGTGTTAGGGACACCATCACCACCGTGGGATTGTGTGCACAGGGAGGTTAGGTTCACCATCACCACCGAGGTGGTACTAGGGAGCGTTAGGTTCACCATCACCGTGGGGTGTGTGTACCAGGGAGTTCGGGTCACCACAATCATGTGGTGGGGTGTACCAGTGAGCGTTAGGGGTTCACTGCCGTGGGAGGTGTACCAAGGAGCGTTGTTCACTGCAGTGTGGAGGTGTACCAGGGAGCGTTGTTCACCATCACCCCGTGGGTGTGTGTGTACCAGGGAGTGTTATTTCACCATCGTGGGTGTCTGTGTACCAGGAGCGTTAGGTTCACCATCACCACTGTGTGAGTGTGTACCAGGGAGCGAGGTTCCACTGTAACCACTGTTGAAGGTGTGTGTACCAGGAGCGTTAGGCTTCACCATCACCACCGTGGAGTGTGTGTACTAGGAGTGAATACCCATCACCACCGTGGGAGTGTGTGTACCAGGGAGCGTTAGGTTCACCATCACCACCGTGGGAGTGTGAGTTCAATGGAGCGTTGGTTCACTGCTCACCGTGGGGAGTGTGTGTACCAGGGAGCGTTAGGTTCACCATCACCACCTTGTGAGTGGTGGTACCAGGGAGCGTTAAGTTCAACGCCGTGGGAGTGTGTGTACGAGGGAGCTGTTAGGGTTCACCGCAGTGGGTGTGTGTACCGGGAGCGTTAGGTTCACCATCACCAACGTGGGGAGTGTGTACCAGGGAGTGTTAGGTTCACCATCGTGGGTGTCTGTGGTACCAGGAAGGTTAGGTTCACCATAACCCACTTTGGGTCATTTATCGTGGGGTGTGTGGTACTAGGGAGCGTTAGGTTCACCATCACCACCGTGGGAGTGTGTGTACCAGGGAGCGTTAGGTTCACTCATCGTGGGTGTCTGTGTACCAGGGAGCTTTTAGGTTGACTCATCACCAGCGTGGGAGTGAGTACCATGGAGCCTTAGGTTCACCATCACCACCGTGGGGAGTGTGTACCAGGGAGCGTTAGTTTCGGAATCATCACCAGCGTGGAGTGTGTACTAGGGAGCGTTAGGTTCACCATCACCACCGTGGGAATGTGTACCAGGGAGAGTTAGGGTCACCACTCATCGTGGGAGTTAGTCCCAGGGAGCGTTAGGTTCACTGCCGTGGGAGTGTGTGTACTGCTGAGCGTTAGGTTCACTGCAGTGGGAGGTGGTACCAGGGAGCGTTAGGTTCACCATCACCCCGTGGGAGTGTGTGTACAAGGGAGTGTTAGTTTCACCATCGTGGGTGTCTGTGTACTGGGAGCGTTAGGGTTCTCATCACCACTGTGTGAGGTGTACCAGGAGCGATAGGTTCACTGTCACCACTGTGGGAGTGTTAATTATGAGCGTTAGGTAACCATCACCACCGTGGGAGTGGAGTGTACCAGGGAGTGTTAGGTTCACCATCACCACTGTGGCAGTGTGTGTACTTGGGAGCGTTAGGTTCACCATCACCACCGTGGGAATGTGTGTACCAGGGAGAGTTAGGGTCACCATCACCATCATGGAGGTTGTGTACCAGGGAGCGTTAGGTTCACCGCCGTGGGAGTGTAGTACCAAGGGGCGTTGTTCACTGCAGTGGGAGGTGTGCACTAGGGAGCGTTGTTCACCATCACCCCGTGGAGGTGTGTGTACCAGGGAGTGTTAGTTTCACCATCGTGGGTGTCTATGTACCAGGGAGCATTAGGGTTCACCATCACCACTGTGTGAGTGTGTGTACCAGGGAGCGATAGGGATCACTGTCACCACTGTGGGAGTGTGTGTACCACGGGAGCGTTAGGCACACCATCACCACCGTGGGAGTGTACTAGGGAGTGTTAGGTTCACCATCACCACCGTGGGAGTGTGTGTACCAGGGGAGCGTTAGGGTTCACCATCACCACCGTGGGAGTGTGTGTACCAGGGAGCGTTAGGGTTCACACCGTGGGTGTCTGTGTACCAGGGAGTTTAGGTTGACCATCACCACCGTGGGATTGAGTACCAAGGAGCGTTAGGTTCACCATCACCACTGTGGGAGGGCGTGTACTACGGGAGTTGTTTCACCATCTCAGCGTGGGAGTGTGTGTACCAGGGAGCGTTAGGTTCACCATCACCACCGTGGGAATGTGTATGAGGGAGAGTTAGGGGGGGTCATCACCATCACCGTGGGAGTGTGTGTGCCAGGGAGCGTTAGGTTCACCGCCGTGGGAGTGTGTGTGACCAAGGAGGGTTCACCGCAGTGGAGTGTGTGTACCAGGGAGCGTTAGGTTCACCATCACCCCGTGGGGTGTGTACCAGGAGGTTAGTTTCACCATCGTGGGTGTTTATGTACCAGGGAGCGTTTGTTCACCATCACCACTGTGTGGTGGTGTGTACTAGAGCGTTAGGTTCACTGTCACCACTGGAGTGGTGTAATAATCGAGCGTTAGGCACCATCACCACCGTGGGGAGTGTGTGTGTCAGGGGAGTGTTAGGTTCACCATCACCACTGTGGGTGGTGTGTGTACCAGGGAGCGTTAGGTTCACCATCACCCCAGTGGGAGTGTGTACCAGGGAGCATAGGTTCACTGTCACCACTGTGGGAGTGTGTGTAACGAGGAGCGGTAGGTTCACCATCACCACCTTGGGAGTGTGTACCAGGGAGATTTAGGGACACCATCACCATCGTGGGAGTGTGTGTACCATGGAGCGTTAGGGGTTCACCATCACCACTCGTGGGAGTGTGTGTACCAGGAGTGTTAGGTTCACAATCGGGTGTCTTGTACCAGGGGCGTTAGGTTCACCATCACCGCCGGGGAGTGTACGAGAGCATTAGGTTCACCACCGTGGGAGTGTGTGTACCAGGAGCGTTACGTTTACCAACACCAACGTGGGGAGTGTGTACCAGGGAGTGTTTGTTCACCATCACCACCGTGGTGTGTGTACCAGGGGAGCTGGGTTCACCATCACCCTGTGGGGAGTGTGTGTACCAGGGAGCGTTTGTTTCACCATCACCACCGTGGGAGTGTGTGTACCAGGGACCGTTATGGTCATCTTCACCACCGTGGAGTGTGTGTACCAGGGAGCGTTAGGATCACCATCACCACCGGGAGTGTGTGTGTACCAGGGAGCGTTAGGTTCACCATCGTGGGTGTCTGTGTGGAGTGTTAGTTCACCATCACCACCGTGGGAGTGTGTGTTCAATGGAGTACCACCACCGTGGGAGGTGTGTACCAGGGCGTTATGTTCACCATCACCACCTGGGGTGTGTACCAGGAGATTTAGTGTCACCATCACCATCGTGGAGGTGTGTTCAGTGAGCATTGGTTCACTGCCGTGGCAGTGTGTGTACCAGGGAGCGTTTGCTCACTGCAGTGGGAGTGTGTGTACCAGGAGCGTTAGGGTTCACCATCACCACCGTGGGAGGTACCAGGGAGGTTAGGGTTCACCTTCGTGGGTGTCTGTGTACCAGGAGCGTTAGGTTCACCATCACCACCGAGGGAGTGTGTGCACGAGGGAGCATTAGGTTCCCCGTCACCACCATAGGAGTGTGTGTACCAGGGAGCGTTAGTTTCACCATCACCACTGGTTGGAGGTGTGTACCAGGGACCGTTAGGGTCATCTTCACCACCGTGGGAGAGGTGGTAATGAGGGAGCGTTAGGTTCACCTCACCACCGGGAGTGTGTTCCAGGGAGCATTAGGTTCACCATCGGGTGTCTGTGTACCAGGGAGCTTTTAGGTTGACTCATCACCACCTTGGGAGTGGTACCAAGGAGCGTTAGGTTCACCATCACCACCGTGGGGAGTGCGTGTACCAGGGAGCGTTAGTTTCACCATCACCAGCGTGGAGTGTGTGTGCCAGGGAGCGTTAGGTTCACCATCACCACCGTGGGAATGTGTGTATCAGGTTAGGTCACCATCACCATCGTGGTAGTGTGTGTACCAGGGAGTTAGGTTCACCGCCGTGGAGTGTGTGTATTAAGGAGCATTAGGTTCACCGCAGTGGGAGTGTGTGTACAGGGAGCGTTAGTTCACCATCACCCCCGTGGGGAGGTGTGTACCAGGGAGTGTTAGTTTCACCATCGTGGGTGTCTGTGTACCACTGAACGTTAGGTACCCATCACCACCGTGGAGTGTACCAGGGAGTGTTAGGTTTACCATCACCACCGTGGCAGTGTGTGTACCAGGGAGCGTTAGGTTCACCATCACCACCATGGGAATGTGTGTGCCAGAGTTAGGGTCACGATCAACATGGGAGTGTGTGTACCAGGGGAGCGTTAGGTTCACCATCACCCCGTGGGAGGTGTGTACCAGGAGCATTGTTCACCATCACCACCGTGGGAGGTGGAGTTCAATGGAGCGTTAGGGTTCACCGTCACCACCGTGGGAGGTGTGTACCAGGGAGCGCTAGGGTCTCAATACCACCTTGTGAGTGTGTGTACCAGGGAGATTTAGGTCACCATCACCATCGTGGGAGTGTGTACCAGGAGCGTTAAGTCATCGCCGTGGGAGGTGTGTAACAGAGCGTTAGGTTCACCGCAGTGGGAGGTGTGTCTGGGAGCGTTAGGGTTCACCATCACCAACGTGGGAGGTACAATAGGGAGTGTTAGGTTCACCATCGTGGGTGTCTGTGTACCAGGGAGAGTTAGGGTTCACCGTCACCACCATAGGAGGTGTGTACCAGGGACCGTTAGGTCATCTTCACCACCGTGGGAGTGTGTGTACCAGAGAGCGTTAGGTTCAGCATCACCACCGTGGCAGTGTGTACCAGGGAGCGTTAGGTTCACCATCACCACCGTGGGAATGTGTGTATCAGGGAGAGTTAGGTCACCATCACCATCGTGGGAGTGTGTGTACCAGGGAGCGTTAGGTTCACTGCCGTAGGAGGTGTACCAAGGAGTGTTAGGTTCACCGCAGTGGGAGTGTGTGTGACCATGGGAGCGTTAGGTTCACCATCACCCCGTGGGAGTGTGTGTACCAGGAGTGCTAGTTTCACCATCGTGGGTGTTGTGTACCAGGGAGCGTTATGTTCACCATCACCACTGTGTGAGTGTGTGTTCCAGGGAGCGATAGGTTCACCGTCACCACCGTGGGGGTGTGTGTACCATGGAGCGTTAGGGTACACCATCACCACCGTGGGAGGTGTGTACCAGGGAGCGTTAGGTTCACCATCACCACCGTGGGAATGTGTGTACCAGGGAGAGTTAGGGTCACCATCACCATCATGGGAGTGTGCACCAGGGGAGCGTTAGGTTCACCATCACCCCGTGGGAGTGTGTACCAGGGAGTGTTAGTTTCACCATCGTGGGTGTCTATGTACCAGGGAGCGTTAGGTTCACCATCACCACTGTGTGGAGTGTTTGTACCCTTGGAGCGTTAGGGTTCACTGTCACCACTGTGGGAGTGTGTGTACCACGGAGCGTTAGAAACCATCACCACCGTGGGGGTGTGTGTACCAGGGAGTGTTAGGTTCACCATCACCACCGTGGCAGTGTGTGTACCAGGAGCGTTAGGTTCACCATCACCTCGTGGGAGTGTGTGTACCAGGGAGCATTAGGTTCACCATCACCACCGTGGATTGTGAGTTCAATGGAGCGTTAGGTTCACTGTCACCACCGTGGGAGTGTGTTTACTAGGGGAGCGTTAGGTTCACCATCACCACCTTGGAGTGTGTGTACCAGGGAGATTTAGGGTCACCACCACCATCGTGGGAGGTGTGTACCAGGGAGCATTGTTCACCGCCGTGGGAGTGTGTGTACCAGGAGCGTTAGGTTCACCGCAGTGGGTGTGTGTGTACCTGGGAGCGTTAGGGTCACCATCACCAACGTGGAGGTGTGTACCAGGGAGTGTTAGGTTCATCATCGTGTGTCTGTGTACCAGAGAGCGTTAGGTTCACCATAACCACCGAGGAGTGTGTGTGCACGAGGGTTAGGTTCACGGTCACCACCCATAGGAGGGGTGTGTACCAGGGAGCGTTGAGTTCACCATCACCACCGTGGGAGGTAGGTAACCAGGGACTTAGGGGCCATCTTCACCACCGTGGGAGTGTGTGTACCAGGGAGTGATCACCATCACCACCGTGGGAGGTGTGTGTACCAGGGAGCGTTAGGTTCACCATCGTGGGTGTCTGTGTACCAGGGAGCTTAGGTTCACCATCACCACTGTGTGAGTGTGTGTACCGGAGCGTTAGGGTACACCTCACCACTGGAGTGTGTGTACCAGGAGTGTTAGGGTTCACCATCACCACCGTGGCAGTGTGTGTACTAGGGAGCGTTAGGTTCACCATCACAACCGTGGGAATGTGTGTTTACCAGGAGAGTTAGGGTCACCATCACCATCATGGGAGTGTGTGTACCAGGGAGCGTTAGGTTCACCGCCGTGGGAGGTGTGTAATTAAGGAGCGTTGTTCAACGCAGTGGAGTGTGTGCCCAGGGAGCGTTAGGTTCACCATCAACCCCGTGGGAGTGTGTGACCAGGGAGTGTTAGTTTCCATCGTGGGTGTCTATGTACCAGGGAGCGTTAGGTTCACCATCACCACTGTGTGAGTGTGTGTACCAGGGAGCGTTACGTCCACTGTCACCACTGTTGAAGTGGTGTACCACGGAGCGTTAGGTACACCATCACCACCGTGGGAGTGTGTGTACCAAGGAGTGTTAGGGTTCACCATCACCACCGTGGCAGTGTGTGTGACCAGGGAGCGTTAGGTTCACCATCACCCCTGTGGGAGTGTGTACCAGGGAGCGTTAGGTTCACCACCTCGTGGGAGTGTACCAGGCAGCATTAGGTTCACCATCAACACCGTGGGAGGTGGAGTTCAATGGAAGGTTCACTGCCGCGTGGCGCAACAGGCTCTGTCACCGTGAGTGTATGTGGAGATGAAATTACCATCACCATCGTGGGAGTGTGTGTACCAGGGAGCGTTGTTCACTGCCGTGGGAGTGTGTGTACCTGGGAGCGTTAGGGTTCACCATCACCAACGTGGGAGTGTACCAGGGAGTGTTAGGTTCACCATCGTGGGTGTCTGTGTACCAGGAGCGTTAGGTTCACCATAACCACCGAGGGAGTGTGTGCACGAGGGAGCGTTAGTTCACTGTCACCACCATAGGAGTGTGTGTACCAGGGAGTGTTAGGTTTTACCATCACCAACGTGGCAGTGTGTATTAGGAGCGTTAGGTTCACCATCACCGTGGGAATGTGTGTACCAGGAGAGTTAGGGTCACCATCAAAATCATGGGAGTGTGTGTACTAGGGAGCGTTAGGTTCACTGCCGTGGGAGTGTGTCCTAAGGAGCGTTGTTCACCGCGAGGGAGGTGTGTACCAGGACCACCATCACCACTGTGTGAGTGTGTGTACCAGGGAGCGTTAGGGTTCACCGTCACCACTGTTGAAGGTACCACGGAGCGTTAGGGTACACCATCACCACCGTGGGAGTGTGTACCAAGGAGTGTTAGGTTCACCATCACCACCGTGTGGGGCAGGTACTAGGGAGCGCTAGGTTCACCATCACCCCGTGGGAGTGTGTGTACCAGGGAGCATTAAGTCACCATCACCACCGTGGGAGTGTGAGTTCAATGGAGCTTGGCACCGTCACCACCGTGGGAGGTGTGTACCAGGGAGCGTTAGGTTCACCATCACCACCTTGTGAGTGTGTGTGACCAGGGAGATTTAGGGTCACATCACCATGGTGGGAGTGTGTACCAGGAGCGTTAAGTTCACTGCCGTGGGAGGTGTGTACCAGTGAGCGTTAGGTTCACTGCAGGAGGTGTGTGTCTGGGAGCGTTAGGGTTCACCATCACCAACGTGGAGTGTGTGTACAGGGAGTGTTAGGGTTCACCATCGTGGGTGTCTGTGTACCAGGGAGAGTTAGGTTCACCATAACCACCGAGGGAGTGTGTGCACGAGGAGCGTTAGGTTCACCGTCACCACCATAGGAGTGTGTGTACCAGGGACAGTTAGGGTCATCTTCACCACCGTGGGAGTGTGTGTACCAGGGAGTGTTAGTTTCACCATCACCACCGTGGGAGTGTGTTTACCAGGGAGCGTTAGGTTCACCATCGTGGGTGTCTGTGTACCAGGGAGCTTTAGGTTGACCATCACCACCGTGGAGTGAGTACCAAGGGAGGTTAGGTTCACCATCACCACCGTGGGAGTGTGTACAGGGAGTAGTTTCACCATCACCAGCGTGGGGAGTGTGTGTACCGGGAGCGTTAGGTTCACTCATCACCACCGTGGGAATGTGTGTATCAGGGAGAGTTAGGGTCACCATCACCATCGTGGGAGTGTGTGTACCAGGAGCGTTAAGTTCACCGCCGTGGAGTGTGTGTACCAGGGAGCGTTAGGTTCACCGCAGTGGAGTGTGTGTACTGGGAGCGTTAGTTCACCATCACCAACGTGGGAGTGTGTGTACCAGGGAGTGTTAGGTTCACCATCGTGGGTGTCTGTGTACCAGGGAGCGTTAGGGTCACCATAACCACTGAGGGAGGTACCAGTGAGCGTTGTTTCACCATCACCACCGTGGGAGGTGTGTACCAGGGACCGTTAGGGTCATCTTCACCATCGTGGGAGGTGTGTACCAGGGAGCGTTAGGTTCACCATCACCGTGGGAGTGTGTGTACCAGGGAGCGTTAGGTTCACCATCGTGGGTGTCTGTGTACCAGGAGCTTTAGGGTTGACCATCACCACCGTGGGAGTGAGTACTAACCTTAGGTTCACCATCACCACCGTGGAGTGCGTGTACCAGGGAGCGTTAGTTTCACCATCACCAGCGTGGGGAGTGTGTGCACCAGGTGCGTTAGGTTCACCATCACCACCGTGGGAATGTGTGTATCAGGGAGAGTTAGGGTCACCATCACCATCGTGGGAGGTGTGTACCAGGGAGCGTTAGGTTCACTGCCGTGGGGAGTGTGATTAAGGAGCGTTAGGTTCACCGCAGTGGGAGTGTGTGTACCAGGGAGCGTTAGGTTCACCATCACCCCCGTGGGAGTGTGTGTACCAGGAGTGTTAGTTTCACCATCGTGGGTGTCTGTGTACCAGGTAGCGTTAGGTTCACCATCACCACTGTGTGAGTGTATGTACCAGGGAGCGATAGGTTCACTGTCAACACCGTGGGGAGGTGTGTACCGACGGAGTTAGGTACACCATCACCACAGTGGGGAGTGTGTGTACCAGGGAGTGTTAGGTTCACCATCACCACCGTGAGTGTGTACAAAGGAGCGTTAGGGTTCACCATCACCACCGTGGGAATGTGTGTACAGGGAGAGTTAGGTCACCATCACCATCATGGGGAGTGTGGTACCGAGAGCGTTAGGTTCACCGCCGTGGGAGGTGTGTACCAAGGAGCGTTGTTCATCGCAGGGAGTGTGTGTGCAGCAGGGGAGCGTTAGGTTCACCATCACCCCGTGGGGAGTGTGTGTACCAGGGAGTGTTAGTTTCACCATCGTGGGTGTCTATGTTACCAGGGAGCGTTAGGTTCACCATCACCACTGTGCGAGTGTACCAGGGAGCGTTAGGTTCACCATCACCACTGTGCGAGTGTGTGTGTACCAGGGAGCGTTAGGTTCACCGTCAACACCGTTGGAGGTGTGTGTACAGGCGTTGCTACACCATCACCACCGTGGGAGGTACCAGGGAGTGTTAGTTCACCATCACCACCGAGGCAGTGTGTGTACCAGGGAGCGTTAGGTTCACCATCACCCTCGTGGGAGTGTGTGTACCAGGGAGCTTTAGGTTCACCATCACCACCGTGGGAGTGTGAGTTCAATGGAGCGTTAGGTTCACCGTCACCACCGTGGCAGTGTGTGTACCAGGGAGTGTTAGGTTCACCATCACCACCGTGGCAGTGTACCAGGGAGTGTTAGGGTTCACCATCACCACCGTGGGAATGTGTGTACCAGGGAGAGTTAGGGTCACCATAACCACCGAGGGAGTGTGGTGCACGAGGGAGCGTTAGGTTCACACCACCATAGGAGTGTGTGTACCCAGGAGCGTTGGTTCACCATCACCACCGTGGGAGGCGTACCAGGGAGCGTTAGTTTCACCACCAGCGGGAGTGTGTACCAAGAGCGTTAGGTTCACCATCACCACCGTGGGAATGTGTGTATCAGGGAGAGTTAGGGTCACCATCACCATCGTGGGAGTGTGTACCAGGGAGCGTTAGGTTCATCGCCGTGGGAGGTGGTGTAAGGAGCGTTGTTCACGCAGTGGGAGTGCACCAGGGAGCGTTAGGTTCACCACCCCTGGGAGGTACCAGGGGTGTTAGTTTCACCATCGTGGGTGTCTATGTACCAGGGAGCGTTAGGTTCACCATCACCACTGTGTGAGTGTGTGTTCCAGGAGCGTTAGGTTCACCGTCACCACCGTTGAAGTTGTACCACGGGCGTTAGGGTACACCATCACCACCGTGGGGGTGTGTACCAGGGAGTGTTAGGTTCACCATCACCACCGTGGCAGGTACCAGGAGCGTTAGGTTCACCATCACCACCGTGGGAGGTGTGAACAGGAGTGTTAGTTTCACCATCGTGTGGCCTGGTACCGAGCATTAGGGTTCACCATCACCACTGTGGGAATGTGTGCTCAGGAGAGTTAGGGTCACCATCAAAATCATGAGTGTGTGTACCAGGAGCGTTAGGGTTCACCGCCGGGGAGTGTGTGTACCAGGGAGTTAGGTTCACTGCAGTGGGAGTGTGTGTACCAGGGAGCTGGTTCACCATCACCCCCGTGGGAGTGTGTGTACAAGGGAGGTTAGTTTCACTATCGTGTCTGTGTACCAGGGAGCGTTGGGTTCACCATCACCACTGTGTGAGTGTGTGTACCAGGAGCGATAGGTTCACCGTCACCACCGTGGGAGTGTGGTACCACGGGCGTTAGGGTACCACCATCACCACCGTGGGGAGTGTGTACCAGGGAGTGTTAGGTTCACCATCACCACCGTGGCAGTGTGTGTACCAGGGAGCGTTAGGTTCACCATCACCACCGTGGGAATGTGTGTACCAGGAGAGTTAGGGTCACCATCAAACTGGGGAGTGTACCCAGGAGCGTTAGGTTCATCGCCGTGGGAGTGTGTGTACCAAGGAGCGTTGTTCACCGCAGTGGAGTGCGTGCACCGGAGCGTTAGGTTCACCATCACCCCCGTGGGGGTGTGTACCAGGAGTGTTAGTTTCACCATCGTGGTGTCTATGTACCAGGAGCGTTAGGTTCACCATCACCACTGTGTGAGTGTGTGTTCCAGGAGCGTTAGGTTCACCGTCACCACCGTTGAAGTGTGTGTACCACGGGCGTTAGGTACACCATCACCACCGTGGGAGTGTGTGTACCAGGGGAGTGTGTTAGGGTTCACCATCACCACCGTGGCAGTGGTGTCAGGGTTAGGTCACCGTGGGAGTGTGAGTTCAAAGCGTTAGGTTCACCGTCACCACCGTGGGAGGTGTGTACCAGGGAGCGTTAGGGTTCACCATCACCACCTTGTGAGTGTGTGTACCAGGGAGCGTTGTTCACTGCCGTGGAGTGTGCGGGGTACGGAGGGAGCAGCTAGGTTCACTGCAGGGTGTGTGCAGGCCTGGGAGCGTTAGGCTCACCATCACCACCGTGGGAGTGTGTGGCACCAGGGAGGTTAGGGTTCACCATCTGGTGTCTGTGTACCAGGGATGTTAGGTTCACCCACAATCTCACCGAGGAGGTGGTGCACGAGGGCGTGAGTTCACGTCACCACCATAGGAGTGTGTACCAGGGAGCGTTAGTTTCACCATCGCACCACCGGGAGTGTGTGGGTACTTAGGGACCGTTAGGGGCCTGGCTCACCACCGGGGGTGTGTACCAGGGGAGTGTTAGGGGTTCACCATCACCACTGTGGGAGTGTAAAATTAGGGAGCGTTAGGTTCACCATCAGGGTGTTCAGTACTAGGGAGCTTTAGGTTGACCATCACCAGCGTGGAGTGAGTACTAAGGGAGACCTTAGGTTCACCCATCACCACTGTGGGAGTGCACCAGGGAGCGTTAGTTTCACCATCACCAGCGTGGGGAGTGTGTATACTAGGAGCGTTAGGTTCACCCATCACCACTGTGGGAAACGTGTGTACCAGGGAGAGTTAGGTCACCATCACCATCGTGGGAGTCTAAAACCCAGGAGCGTTAGGGTTCACCCGCCGTGGGGAGTGCGTACTGTTGAGCGTTAGGTTCACTGCAGTGGGGAGCGTGTGTAATTAGGGAGCGTTAGGTTCACCATCACCCCCGTGGGGAGTGTATGTAATAAGGAGTGTTAGTTTCCACCCATCGGGTGTCTGTGTACCGGGGAGCGTTAGGTTCACCATCACCACCAGTGAGTGTGCGTACCAGGGGAGCGATAGGCTCACCGTCACCACCGTGGGAGTGTTTGTACCACGGAGCGTTAGGGTACTGGACCATCGTCACCGTGGGGAGTGTGTAAAATTAGGAGTGTTAGGGTCTACCCATCACCTGCAGCAGTGTAAACAGGAGTTAGTCTCACCATCACCACCGTGGAATGTGTGTACCAGGGAGAGTTAGGGTCACCATCACCATCATGGGGAGTGCGTGTACCAGGGTTTGCTAGGGTTCACCCGCCGTGGAGTGTGTGTACCAAGGAGCGTTGTTCACCACAGTGGAGGTGTGCACCAGGGAGCGTTAGGTTCACCATCACCCCGTGGAGGTGTGTACTTGTGGGAGTGTTAGTTTCACCTCATCATGTGGGTGTCTATGTACCAGGGGAGCGTTAGGTTCACCCATCACCGTGTGAGTAAAAATAGGAGCGTTAGGTTCACCTGTCACCACTGTTGAAGGTGGTAACACGGAGCGTTAGGGTACACCATCACCACCGTGGGAGTGTGTGTACTGGGAGGTTAGGTCTGAATTCATCACCACTGTGGCAGTGTGTGTACTACAGGGAGTTGTTAGGTTTCACCACATCACCACCTTGTGAGTGTGTGTTCCAGGATTTAGGGTCACCATCACACCATCATGGGAGGTGTGTACCAGGGAGCTGCTAACTCACTGCCGTGGGAGGCATACCAGGGAGCGTTAGGTTCACGCAGTGGGGAGGTAAAATCTGGGGAGCGTTAGGGTTCACCATCACCAACGTGGGAGGTGTGTACCAGGGAGTGTTAGGGATCAGTATCGTGGGTGGCTGTACCAGGGGAGCGTTAGGTTCACCATAACCACTGAGGGAGTGTGTGCACGAGGGGAGCGTTAGGTTCACTGTCACCACCATAGGAGGTGTGTACCAGGGAGTGTTAGTTTCACCCATCACCACTGTGGGAGTGTGTGTACCAGGGACCGTTAGGGTCATCTTCACCATCGGGGTGTGTACTAGGAGCGTTAGGTCTGCCAACGACCACCGTGGAGCGTGTGTTCACCAGGAGCCGCTAGGTCCCACCATCGTGGGTGTCTGTGTACCAGGGAGCTTAGGTTGACCATCACCACCGTGGGAGTGAGTACCTAGGAGCGTTAGGGGTTCACCCATCACCACCGTGGGGAGTGCGGTACCAGGGAGCGTTAGTTTCACCATCACCAGCGTTGAGTGTGTACCAGGGAGCGTTAGGTTCACTATTACCACCGGAATGTGTGTACCAGGAGAGTTAGGGTCACCATCACCATCGTGGGAGTGTGTGTAACAGGGAGCGTTAGGGTTCACTGCCGTGGGGAGTGTAAATTAAGGAGCGTTAGGGTTCACCTCGCAGTGGGAGGTGGGGTGGTACTAGGGGAGCGTTGGTTCACCATCACCTCGTGGAGTGTGTGTGTACCAGGGAGTGTTAGTTTCACCATCGTGGGTGTCTGTGTGTACCAGGAGCGTTAGGTCTCATCCATCACCACTGTGTGAGTGTATGTACCAGGGAGCGATAGGTTCACCGTCACCACCGTGGGAGGTGTGTACCAGGGAGCGTTAGGGTACACCCATCACCACCGTGGGAGGTGTACTAGGGAGAAAGTTATTAGGTTCACCATCACCACCGTGGCAGTGTGTACTAGGGAGTGTTAGGTTCACCACTACCGTGGGAATGTGTGTACCAGGGAGAGTTAGGGTCACCATCACCATCATGGGAGTGTGTGTACCAGGGAGCGTTAGGTTCACTGCCGTGGGAGTGTGTGGCACTGCTGAGCGTTGTTCACTGCAGTGGGAGTGTTAACTAGGAGCGTTAGGTTCACCATCACCCCCGTGGGAGTGTGTGGTACCAAGGAGCGTTAGTTCTCAACTAACGTGTGCGTCTATAAAAATTCAGGGGAGCATTAGGTTCACCATCACCACTGTGTGAGTATGTGTACCAGGGAGCGTAGGTTCACTGTCACCACTGTTGAAATGTGTGTACTACGGAGCGTTAGGGTACACCATCACCACCGTGGGAGTGTGTGTACCAGGGAGTGTTAGGTTCAAAATCACCACCGTGGCAGGTGTGTACCAGGGAGCGTTGGTTCACCATCACCCCCGTGGGAGTGTGTACCCAGGGAGCACAGGCTCACCATCATCACCACTGTGGGTGTGTGTTCAATGGAGCGTTAGGTTCACCGTCACCACCGTGGGGAGTGTGTGTACCAGGGAGCGTTAGGTGTTGAATTCATCACCACCTTGGGAGTGTGTGTGTACCAGGGAGATTTCAGAGTCACCATCACCAACGTGGAGGTGGCTGTAGCAGGAGCGTTGTTCAAACCGCCGTGGGAGTGTGTGCACCAGGGAGCGTTAGGGTTCACTGCAGTGGGGAGGTGTGTACCTGGGAGCGTAGGTTCACCATCACCACCGAGGGGTGCACGAGGGAGCGTTAGGTTCCGTCACCACCATAGGAGGTGTACCAGGGAGCGTTAGTTTCACCATCACCACCGTGGGAGTCTGTGTACCAGGGAGCGTTAGGGTTCACCATCACCCCGTGGGGAGTGTGTGTGTACCAGGGAGCGTTAGGGTTCACTGTCACCACTGCTGAAGTGTGTGTACCACGGAGCGTTATGCCACCATCACCACCGTGAGTGGTGTACCAGGGACCGTTAGGTTCACCATCAACCCGCGGGGAGTGTGTAATCAGGAGCATTAGGTGCACCATCACCACTGTGGGAGGTGTGTTCACTAGAGCGTTAGGTTCACCGTCACCACCGTGGGAGTGTGTACCTGGGGAGCGTTAGGGTTCACCATCACCACCTTGGGGAGTGTGTGTACCAGGTAGCGTGGTTCACCGCCGTGGGAGGTGTGTACCAGGGAGCGTTAGGTTCACCGCACTGGGGAGTGTGGTACCTGGGAGCGAGGTTCACCATCACCACCGTGGGAGGTGTGTACCAGGGAGTGTTAGGTTCACCATCGTGGGTGTCTGTGTTCCAGGGAGCGTTAGGTTCACCATCACCACCGAGGGAGGTGTGTACACGAGGAAGCGTTAGTTTCACCATCACCACCGTGGGAGGTGTACCAGGAACGTTAGGGTCACCATCGTGGGTGTCTGTGTACCAGGGAGCTTTAGACACCATCACCACCGTGGGAGTGAGTACCAAGGAGCGTTAGGTTCACCATCACCACCGTGGGAGTGCGTGTACCAGGAGCGTTAGTTTCACCATCACCAGCGTGGAGGTACCAGGGAAAGTTAGGGACATCATCACCATCGTGGGAGTGTGTACCAGGGAGTTTTAGGTTCCCTGCCGTGGGAGGTGTATCAAGGAGCGTTAGGTTCACCGCAGTGGGAGTGTGTGTACCAGGGAGCGTTAGTTCACCATCACCCCCGTGGGAGTGTGTGCACCAAGGAGTGTTAGTTTCACCATCGTGGGTGTCTGTGTACCAGGGAGCGGTAGGTTCACCATCACCACTGTGTGAGTGTGTGTACAAGGAGCGTTAGGTTCACCGTCACCACCTGTGGAGGTGTGTGTTCAGGGAGTGTTGGTTCACCATCACCACTGTTGGTGTAAAATAGGGGAGCGTTAGGTTCACCATCACCCAGTGAGTGTGTACCAGGAGCATTAGGTTCACCATCACCACCGTGGGGAGTGTGTGTACCAGGGAGCGTTAAGCCTGCCGTGGGAGTGTGTACCAGAAAGCGTTAGGTTCACCGCAATGGGAGTGTGCGTACCAGGGAGCGTGAGGTTCACCATCACCACCGTGGGAGTGTGTGTGTACCAGGGAGTGTTAGGTTCACTGTGGGTGTCTGTGTACCAGGGGCGTTAGGTTCACGATCACCACCGAGGGAGTGTGTGTGCACGAGGGAGCTAGGTTCACCATCACCACCATAGAGTGTGTGTGTACCAGGGAGCGTTAGTTTCACCATCACCACCGTGGGAGTGTGTACCAGGGACCGTTAGGTCATTCCACCACCGTGGGAGGTGTATCAGGGAGCGTTACGTTTACCAACACCAACGTGGGAGTGTGTGTACCAGGGAGTGTTAGGTTCACCATCACTGCAGTGTGTGTGTGACGAGGGAGCGTTAGGTTCACCATCACCCCGTGGGGAGTGTGTGTACCAGGGAGCATTAGGTTCACCATCACCACCGTGGAGTGTGTGTTCAATGGAGCGATAGGTTCACCGTCACTACCGTGGGAGTGTGTGTGTACCAGGGAGCGTTATGTTCACCATCACCACCTTGGGAGTGTACCAGGGAGATTTAGTGTCACCATCACCATCGTGGGAGGTGTGTACCAGTGAGCGTTAAGTTCACTGCCGTGGAGTGTGTGTACCAGGAGCGTTACTGTTCACCGCAGGGAGGTGTGTACCAGGAGCGTTAGGTTCACCATCACCACCGTGGGAGTGTGTGTACCAGGAGTGTTAGGTTCACCATCGTGGATGTCTGTGTGCCAGGGAGCGTTAGTTTCACCATCACCACCGAGGAGGTGCACGAGGGAGCGTTAGGTTCACTGTCACCACCATAGGAGTGTGTGTGTGACCAGTGAGCGTTAGTTTTACCCATCACCAGCGTGGGAGTGTACCAGGGAGCGTTAGGTTCACCATCACCCCGTGGGAGGTGGTACCAGGGAGTGTTATTTTCACCATCGGGTGTCTGCAACAGGAGCGTTAGGTTCACCGTCACCACTGCTGAAGTGGGTACCACGGAGTTAGGGTACACCATCACCACCGTGGAGGTGTACCAGGGGGTGTTAGTTCACCATCACCACCGTGGCAGTGTGTAACCAGGGAGTTCACCATCACCCTGTGGAGTGACCAGGAGCATTAGGTTCACCATCACCACCGTGGGAGTGTGAGTTCAATGGAGCGTTAGGTTCACTGTCACACCGTGGGAGGTGGGGTACCAGGGAGCGTTAGGTTTCACCATCACCACTGTGAGTGTGTGTACCAGGGAGATTTAGGGCTCATCACCATCGTGGGAGTGTGTGTACCAGGGGAGCGTTAAGTTCACTGCCGTGGGAGTGTGTGTACTAGGGAGCTAGGTTCACTGCAGGGAGGTGTGTACCTGGGAGCGTTAGGTTTAATCAATCAACGTGGGAGTGTGTGTACCAGGGAGTGTTAGGTTCACCATCTTGGGTGTCTGTGTGGGAGCGTTAGGTTCACCATAAACACCGAGGGAGTGTGTGCACGAGGGAGCGTTAGGTTCACCGTCAACACCATAGGAGGTGTGTGTACCAGTGAGCGTTAGTTTCACTATCACCACTGGGAGTGTGTGTACCAGGGACCGTTAGGGTCATCTTCACCACCGTGGGGTGTGTGTACCAGGAGCGTTGGGTTCACCACCACCATGGGATGTGGTACCAGGGAGCGTTAGGTTCACCATCGTGGTGTCTGTGTTCCAGGAGCTTTAGGTACCATCACCACCGTGGGAGTGAGTACCAAGGGAGCGTTAGGGTTCTATCATCACCACCGTGGGAGTGCGGGTACCAGGAGCTAGTTTCACCATCACCAGCGTGGAATGTGTACCAGGGAGAGTTAGGGGTCACCATCACCATCGTGGAGTGAGGTGTACCAGGAGCGTTAGGTCACTGCCGGGAGTGTGTGTACTGCTGAGCTAGGGTTCAACGCAGTGATGTACCAGGGAGCGTTAGGTTCACCATCACCACTGTGTGAGCAGGGAGCGATAGGTTCACCGTCACCACTGTGGGAGGTGTGGCACTATTAGAGCGTCACCACTGTGGGAGTGTGTGTCCAGGGAGTGTTAGGGTTCACCATCACCACCGTGCAGTGTGTGTACCAGGGAGCGTTAGGTTCACTGCCGTGGGAGTGTGTACCAAGGGCGTTGTTCACTGCAGTGGGGTGGCACCAGGGAGTGTCTGGTTCACCATCACCCCGTGGGAGTGTGTGTGACCAGGGGAGGTTTCCACCATCGTGGGGTGTCTGTACCAGGGAGCGTTAGGTCACCATCACCACCGTGGGAGGTGTGTACCAGGAGTTAGGTTCACCATCACCACCGTGGGTGTGTGTACCAGGGAGCGTTAGGTTCACCATCACCACTGTGGGAGGCAGGTACCAGGGACCGTTGGTGTCACCATCACCAGCGGGGAGTGTGTACCAGGGAGCGTTAGGTTCACCATCACCACTGTGGGAATGTGTGTACCAGGGAGAGTTAGGGGTCACCATCACCATCGTGGGAGTGTGTGTACCAGGGAGCGTTAGGTTCACTGCCGTGGGAGTGTGTGTACTGGCGAGCGTTAGGTTCACTGCAGTGGGATTGTGTACTACAGGAGTGTTAGGGTTCACCATCACCCCAGTGAGAGTGTGGTACCAGGGAGTGTTAGTTTCACCATCGGGTGTCTGTGTACCAGGGAGCGTTAGGTTCACCATCACCACTGTGAGTGGTGTTCTAGAGCGATAGGTTCACCGTCACCAACGTGGGAGGTGTGTGTACCACGGAGGTTAGGGTACACCATCACCACCGTGGGGTGTGTGTACCAGGGAGTGTTAGGTTCACCATCACCGTGGGAGTGTGTGTACCAGGGAGCGTTAGGTTCACCATCACCACCGTGGGAATGTGTGTACCAGGGAGAAGGGTCACCATCACCATCTGGAGTGTAATTAGGAAAGGTTAGGTTCATCGCCGTGGGGAGTGTGTGTGTGCCAAGGAGCGTTGTTCACCACCGTGGCAGTGTGTGTACCAGGGAGCATTAGGATCACCATCACCCCCGTGGGTTGTGTGTACCAGGGAGCATTAGGTTCACCATCACCACCGTGGGAGTGTGACTTCAATGGAGCGTTATGTTCACCGTCACCACCGTGGGAGTGTGTGTACCAGGGAGCGTTAGGTTCACCATCACCACCTTGTGAGTGTTTGTACCAGGGAGATTTAGGGTCACCATCACCATCGTAGGAGTGTGTGTACTAGGGAGCGTTAAGCTCACCGCCGTGGGAGTGTGTGTACCAGGGAGCGTTAGGTTCACTGCAGTGGGAGTGTGTGTACCTGGGAGCGTTAGGTTCACCATCACCAACGTGGGAGTGTGTGTACCAGGGAGTGTTAGGTTCACCATCGTGGGTGTCTGTGTAACAGGGAGCGTTAGGTTCACCATAACCACCGAGGGAGTGTGTGCACGAGGGAGCGTTAGGTTCACCGTCACCACCATAGGAGTGTGTGTACCAGGGAGCCTTAGTTTCACCATCACCACCGTGGGAGTGTGTACCAGGGACCGTTAGGGTCATCTCCACCACCGTGGGAGTGTGTATACCAGGGAGCGTTAGGTTCACCATCACCGCCGTGGGAGTGTGTGTACCAGGGAGCGTTAAGTTCACCATCGTGGGTGTCTGTGTACCAGGGAGCTTTAGGTTGACTATCACCACCGTGGGAGTGAGTACCAAGGAGCGTTAGGTTCACCATCACCACCGTGGGTGTCTCTGTACCAGGGAGCTTTAGGTTCACCATCACCACCTTGGGAGTGTGTGTACCAGGGAGCGTTAGGCTTACCATCACAACCGTAGGGAATGTATTGTACCGGGAGAGTTAGGGTCACCATAAATTGGGTGTGTCTGCAATATGCGAGGGCGATTAGGTTCCTACATCACCACCGTGGGAGTAGTACCAGGGCGTTATGTTCTGTCACCGTGGGAGTGCGTGTACCAGGGAGCGTTAGTTTCACCATCCCCAGCGTGGGAGTGTGTGTACCAGGGAGCGTTAGGTTCACCATCACCACCGTGGGAATGTGTGCATCAGGAAGAGTTAGGGTCACCATCACCATTGTGGGAGTGTGTGTACCAAGGAGCGTTAGGTTCACCGCAGTGGGAGTGTGTGTACCAGGGAGCGTTAGGTTCACCATCACTCCCGTGGGAGTGTGTGTACCAGCGAGTGTTAGTTTCACCATCGTGGGTGTCTGTGTACCAGGGAGCGTTAGGTTCAACATCACCACTGTGTGAGTGTGTGTACCAGGGAGCGTTAGGTTCACCGTCACCACCGTGGGAGTGTGTGTGTACCACGGAGCGTTAGGTACACCATCACCACCGTGGGAGTGTTGTGTACCAGGGAGTGTTAGGTTCACCATCACCACCGTGGCAGTGTGTGTACCAGGGAGTGTTAGGTTCACCATCACCACCGTGGGAATGTGTGTACCAGGGAGAGTTAGGGTCACCATCACCATCGTGGGAGTGTGTTTACCAGGGAGCGTTAGGTTCACCATCACCACTGTGGGAATGTGTGTACCAGGGAGAGTTAGGGTCACCATCACCATCGTGGGAGTGTGTGTACCAGGAAGCATAAGGTTCACCACCGTGGGAGTGTGTGTACCAGGAAGCGTAAGGTTCACCACCGTGGGAGTGTGTGTACCACGGAGCGTTAGGTCCACCGCAGTGGGAGTGTGTGTACCAGGGAGTGTTAGTTTCACCATCGTGGGTGTCTATGTACCAGGAAGCATTAGGTTCACCATCACCACTGAGTGAGTGTGTGTACCAGGGAGCGTTAGGTTCACCGTCACCACCGTGGGAGTGTGTTAACCAAGGAGCGTTAGGTACACCATCACCACCGTGGGAGTGTGTGTACCAGGGAGTGTTAGATTCACCATCACCCCCGTGGGAGTGTGTGTACCAGGGAGCATTAGGTTCACCATCACCACCGTGAGAGTGTGTGTTCAATGGAGCGTTAGGTTCACCGTCACCACCGTGGGAGTGTGTGTACCAGGGAGCGTTAGGTTCACCATCACCACCTTAGGAGTGTGTGTACCAGGGAGATTTAGGGTCACCATCACCATCGTGGTGTGTGTGCCAGGAGCGTTAAGTTCACCGCCGTGGAGGTGTGAATTGGAGCGTTATGTTCACCCAGTGGGAGTGTGTATTAGGGAGCGTTAGGGTTCACCATCACCCCAGTGAGAGGTGTTACCAGGGAGTGTTAGTTTCACCATCGTGGGTGTCTGTGTACCAGGGAGCGGTTCACCATCACCACTGTGAGTGTGTGTACCAGGGAGCGATAGGGTTCACCATCACCACCGGGGAGTGTGTACCACGGAGCGTAGGCACACCATCACCACCGGGAGTGTGTGTACCAGGGAGTGTTAGGTTCACTCATCACCACAGTGGCAGTGTGTGTAACTAGGGAGCGTTAGGTTCACCATCACCACGGGAATGTGTGTACCAGGGAGAGTTAGGTCACCATCACCATCATGGAGTGTGTGTACCAGGGAGCGTTAGGTTCATCGCCGTGGAGTGTGTGTGTGCCGTTGAGCGTTGTTCACTGCAGGAGTGTGTGCACCAGAGCGTTAGGTTCACCATCACCCCATGGGAGTGTGTGTGCCAGGGAGTGTTGGTTTCACCATCGTGGGTGTCTTTGTACCAGGGAGCGTTAGGTTCACCATCACCACTGTGTGAGTGTGTACCAGGGAGGTTAATTTCACCACTGGAGTGTCTATGTACCAGGGAGCGTTAGGTTCACCGTCACCACTGTTGGACGGTGTGTGTACCAGGAGCTGTTAGTACACCATCACCGTGGGAGGTGTGTACCAGGAGTGTTAGGTTCACCATCACCGTGGCAGGTACCAGGGAGCGTTAGGTTCACCATCACCCCGGGGAGTGTGTGTACCAGGGAGATTAGGTTCACCATCACCACCGTGGGAGTTTGAGTTCAAGGAGCGTTAGGTTCACCGTCACCATAGTGGGAGAGTGTACCAGGGAGGTTAGGTTCACCATCACCACCGTGGGAATGTGTGTACAAGGAGTGTTAGTTTCACCATCGTGGGTGTCTGTGTACCAGGGAGCGTTAGGTTACCCATCACCACTCGTGGCAGTGTGTGTCAGGGAGCGTTAGGTTCACCATCATCCCCCGGGGAGTGTGTGTACCAGGAGCATTAGGTTCACCATCACCACCGTGGGAATGTGTACAAGGGAGTGTTAGTTTCACCATCGGGTGTCTATGTACCAGGGAGCGTTAGGTTCACCATCACCACTGTGTGAGGTACCAGGAGTGTTAGGTTCACCGTCACCACCGTTGAAGGTACCATGGACGTTAGGGCTCACCATCACCACCGTGGGAGTGTGTGTACCAGGGAGTGTTAGGTTCACCATCACCACCGTGGGCAGGTGTGTACCAGGGAGCGGGTTCACCATCACCCCCGTGGGAGTGGTGTACCAGGAGCGTTGGTGTCACCATCACCAGCGTGGGAGTGTGTACCAGGGAGCGTTAGGTTCACCATCACCACCGTGGGAATGTGTACAAGGGAGAGTTAGGGTCACCATCACCATCGTGGGAGTGTGTTCAGGAGCGTTAGGTTCACTGCCGTGGGAGTGTGTGGTACCAAGGAGCGTTAGGTTCACCGCAGTGGGAGTGTGTGTACCAGGGAGCGTAGGTTCACCATCACCCCAGTGGGAGTGTGTGTACCAGGAGTGTTAGTTTCATCATCGTGGGTGTCTGTGTACCAGGGAGCGTTAGGTTCATCCACCACTGTGTGAGTGTGTGTACCAGAGAGTGTTAGGGTTCACCATCACCACCGTGGCAGTGTGTGTTCCAGGAGCGTTAGGTTCACCCATCACCTGTGGGAGTGTGTGCAAGGAGGGTTGAGGTTCACCATCACCACCGTGGGAATGTGTGTCCAAGGGAGGTTTATTTCACCATCGTGGGTGTCTATGTACCAGGAGCGTTAGGTTCACCATCACCACTGTGTGAGTGTGTGTACCAGGAGTGTTAGGTTCACCGTCACCACCGTTGAAGTGTGTGTACACGAGCGTTAGGTACACCATCACCACCGTGGAGGTGTGTGTACCAGGGAGTGTTAGGTTCACCATCACCACTGTGGCAGTGTGTACCAGGAGCGTTAGGTTCACCATCACCCCGTGGGAGTGGTGTGTACCAGGAGCATTAGGTTCACCCACCACCGTGGTGTGTTCACGGAGCGTTAGGTTCACGTCACCACCGTGGGAGGTGTACCAGGATCGTTAGTTTCACCATCACCAGCGTGTAGGAGTGTGTGTACCAGGGGTACTAGGTTCACCATCACCACCGTGGGAGTTTGAGTTCAATGGAGCGTTAGTTCACCTCACCAGTGGGAGGTGTGTACCAGGGAGCGTTAGGTTCACCATCACCACCTTGGGAGTGTTTGTACCAGGAGATTTAGGGTCACCATCACCAACGTGGGAGTGTGTGTGTACTAGGGAGCTGGGTTCACTGCCGAGTGTGTGTACCAGGAGCAGTAGGTTCACTGCAGTGGGGAGTGTGTGTACCTGGGAGCGTTAGGTTCACCATATCACCAACGGGAGTGTGTGTGTGTACCAGGGAGTAGGTTCACCATCGTGGGTGTCTGGTACCAGGAGCGTTAGGTTTACCTAACACCGAGGGAGTGTGCACGAGGGAGCGTTAGGTTCACCGTCACCACCATAGAGTGTTGTGTACCAGGGAGGTTAGTTTCACCATCACCACCGGAGTGTGTGTGTACAGGACTGTTAGGGTCATCTTCACACCGTGGGGGTGTACCCAGGGAGCGTTAGGTCCATCACCACCGTGGGAGTGTGTGTACCAGGAGCGTTAGGTTCACCATCGTGGTGTCTGTGTACCAGGGGCTAGGTTGACCATCACCACCGTGAGTGAGTACCAAGGAGCGTTAGGTTCACCATCACCACCGTGTGAGTGTGTACCAGGGAGTGTGTGTTTCACCATCACCAGCGTGGGAGTGTGTGTACCAGGGAGCGTTAGGTTCACCATCACCACTGTGGGAAATGTGTGTACCAGGAGAGTTAGGTCACCATCGTGGGTGTCTGTGTACAAGGAGCGTTAGGTTCACCATCACCACCGTGGGAGTGAGTACCAGGAGCGTTGTTCACCATCACCACCGTGGGGAGCGTGTAAAAGGAGCGTTAGTTTCACCATCCAGCGTGGGAGTGTAACAGGAGCGTTAGGTTCACCATCACCACCGTGGGAATGTGTGTATCAGGGAGAGTTAGGTCACCATCACCATTGTGGGAGTGTGTGTACCAGGGAGCGTTAGGTTCACTGCCGTGGGGAGTGTGTGTACCAGGAGCGTTAGGTTCACCGCAGTGGGAGTGTGTGTACCAGGAGCGTTAGGTTCACCATCACCCTGTGGGAGTGTGTGTACCAGGAAGTGTTAGGTTTCACCCATCGTGGGTGTCTGTGCAAGGAGCGTTAGGTTCACCATCACCACTGTGTGAGTGTGTGTACCAGGGAGCGTTAGGTTCACCGTCACCACTGGGGAGTGTGTACCACGGAGCGTTAGGGTCACCATCACCACCGTGGGAGTGGTGTACCAGGAGTGTTAGGTTCACCATCACCAGCGTGGCAGTGTGTACCAGGAGTGTTAGGTTCACCATCACCACCGTGGGAATGTGTGTACCAGGGAGAGTTAGGTTCACCATCACCATCGTGGGAGTGTGTTTACTAGGAGCGTTAGGTTCACCATCACCACCGTGGGAATGTGTGTGTACCAGGGAGAGTTAGGGTCACCATCACCATCGGGAGGTACCAGGGAGCGTTAGGTTCCCGCCGGGAGTGTGTGTACCAAGGGCGTTAGGTTCACCGCAGTGGGAGTGTGTGTACCAGGGAGCGTTAGGGTTCACCATCACCCCAGTGGGAGTGTGTGTACCAGGGAGTGTTAGTTTCATCATCGTGGGTGTCTATGTACCAGGGAGCGTTAGGTTCACCATCACCACTATGTGAGTGTGTGTACCAGGGAAGCAAGTTCACCGTCACCACCGTGGGAGTGTGTGTACCATGGAGAGTTAGGTACAGCATCACCACCGTGGGGTGTGTGTGGGAGCGTTAGGTTCACCATCACCACCTTGGGAGTGTGTGTACCAGGAGATTTAGGGTCACCATCACCAGGGGAGGTGTGTACCAGGAGCGTTAAGCCTCCGCCGGGAGTGTACAAGGGAGCGTTAGGTTCACCGCAGTGGGAAGGTACCAGGGAGTGTTAGGGTTCACCATCACCACGGTGAGTGTGTGCACCAGGGAGCGTTGGTTGCATACCACCATGGGGGTGTGTGTACCAGGAGCGTTGGTTCTATCACCACCGTGGGAGTGTGTGTACCAGGGAGCGTTAGGTTCACCATCACCACCGTGGGAGTTTGTGTTCCAGGGAGAGTTAGGGTCACCATCACCATCGTGGGAGTGTGTGTACCAGGGAGCGTTAGGTTCACCGTGGTGGGAGTGTGAGTACCAGGGAGCGTTAGGTTCACCATCACCCCCGTGGGAGTGTGTGTACCAGCGAGTGTTAGGTTCACCATCGTTGGTGTCTGTGTACCAGGGAGCGTTAAATTCACCATCACCACCGTGGGAATGTGTGTACCAGGGAGCGTTAGGTTCACCGTCACCACCGTAGGAGTGTGTGCACCAGGGAGCGTTAGTTTCACCATCATCACCGTGGGAATGTGTGTACCACGGAGCGTTAGGGTCATCTTCACCACCGTGGGAGTGAGTGTACTAGAGAGCGTTAGGTTCACCATCACCACCGTGGGAGTGTGTGTACCAGGGAGCGTTAGGTTCACCATCGTGGGTGTCTGTGTACCAGAGAGCTTTAGGTTGACCATCACCACCGTGGGAGTGTGTACCAAGGAGCGTTAGGTTCACCATCACCACCGTGGGAGTGCGTGTACCAGGGAGCGTTAGTTTCACCATCACCAGCATGGGTGTGTGTTTACCAGGGAGCGTTAGGTTCACGATCACCATCGTGGGAGTGTGTGCACCAGGAAGCGTTAGGATCACAATCACCACCGTGGGAGTGTGTGTGTACCAGGGAGCGTTAGGTTCACCGCCGTGTGAGTGTGTGTACCAGGGAGCGTTAGGTTCACTGCCGTGTGAGTGTGTGTACCAGGGAGCGTTAGGTTCACCATCACCACCGTGGGAGTGTGTGTACCACGGAGCGTTGGGTTCACCATCACTACTGTGGGAGTGTGTGTACAAGGAAGCGTTATGTTCACCATCACCACCGTGGGAGTGTGTGTACCAGGGAGCGTTAGGTTCACGATCTCCACCTTGGGTGTGTGTGTACCAGGGAGCGTTAGGTTTACCATCCTAACCGTGGGAGTGTGTGTACCAGGCAGTGTTAGGTTCACCGTCACCACCGTGGGGGTGTTGTACCAGGGAGCGTTAGGTCACCATCACCACCGATAAGAATTATTATTGTACCAAAGGGCGTGAGACACTTGCATCACCCGTGGGAGCGTGTGCAGGGGAGCGTGATGTTCACCATCACCACCATTGGAGTGTGTGTACCAGGGAGCATTAGGATCACCATCACCACCGTGGGAGTGTGTGTGTACCGGGGAGCGTTAGGTTCACCGCCGTGTGAGTGTGTGTACCAGGGAGCGTTAGGTTCACCATCACCACCGTGGGAGTGTGTGTACCACGGAGCGTTAGGTTCACCATCACCACCGTGGGAGTGTGTGTACCAGGGAGCGTTAGGGTCACCATCACCATCGTGGGAGTGTGTGTACCAGGGAGCGTTAGTTTCACCATCACCACCGTGGGAGTGTGTACCAGGGAGCGTTAGGTTCACCAACGTGGGAGTGTGTGTGTACCAGGGAGCATTAGGTTCACCACCGTGGGAGTGTGTGTACCAGGGAGCATTATGTTCACCATCAACACCATGGGAGTGTGTGTAAGAGGGAGCATTAGGTTCACCATCACCACCGTGAGAGTGTGTGCACCAGGGAGCGTTAGGTTCACCATCACCACCCTGGGAGTGTGTGTACCAGGGAGAGTTAGGTTCACCATCACCACTGTGTGAGTGTGTGTACCAGGGAGCGTTAGGTTCACCATCCTGCCATGGGAGTGTGTGCCACAGGGCGTTGAGTACACCATCATCACCGTGGGGAGTGTGTCCTTTTGAGCATGTGGGTTCACCATCGCCACCGTGAGAGTGTGTGTACCAGGGAGCGTTATATTCACCATCACCACCGTGGGAGTGTGTACCAGGGAGCATTAGGTTCACCATCACCACTGTGGGAGAGTGTGCACCAGGGAGCGTTCGGTTCACCATCACCACCGTGGGAGTGTGTGTACCAGGGAGCGTTAGGATCACCATCACCATCGTGAGAGTGTGTGTACCAGGGAGCGTTAGGTTCACTCCAGTGGGAGTGTGTGTACCAGGGAGCGTTAGTTTCACCATCACCACCGTGGGAGTGTGTGTAACAGGGAGCATTATGTTCACCATCAACACCATGGGAGTGTGTGCACCAGGGAGCGTTAGGTTCACCATCACCACCCTGGGAGTGTGTGTACCAGGGAGCGTTAGGTTCACCATCACCACTGTGTGAGTGTGTGCACCAGGGAGCGTTAGGTTCACCATCACCACCATGGGAGAGTGTGTACCAGGGAGCGTTAGGTACACCATCATCACCGTGGGAGTGTGTGTACCAGGCAATGTTAGGTTCACCATCACAACCGTGAGAGTGTGTGTACCAGGGAGCGTTATGTTCACCATCACCACCGTGGGAGTGTGTACCAGGGAGCATTAAGTTCACCATTACCACTGTGGGATTGTGTGCACCAGGGAGCGTTAGGTTCACCATCACCACCGTGGGAGTGTGTGTACGAGGGAGCGTTAGGGTCACAATCACCATCGTGAGAGTGTGTGTACCAGGGAGGGTTAGGTTCACTGCAGTGGAGTGTGTGTACCAGGGAGCGTTAGTTTCACCATCACCACCGTGGGAGTGTGTGTACCAGGGGCATTTGGTTCCTACATCACCACCGTGGTGTGTGTGTGGGGAGGTAGGTTCACTGCGGTGGGGCATGTGTGCCAGGGGCGTTAGTTTCCGCATCACCACCGTGGGAGTGTGTGTACCAGGGCATTGGTTCCTACATCACCGTGAGGTGTGTGTACCAGGGGCGACAGGTTCACCATCACCACCGTGGGAGTGTGTGTACCAGGGAGCGTTAAGTTCACCGCCGTGGGAGTGTGTGTACCAGGGAGCGTTAGGTTCACCATCACCACCGTGGGAGTGTGTGTACCAGGGAGTGTTAGGTTCACCATCGTGGGTTTCTGTGTACCAGGGAGCGTTAGGTTCACCATCACCACAGTGGGAGTGTTTGTACGAGGGAGCGTCAGCTTAACCGTCACCACCGTAGGAGTGTGTGTACCAGGGAGCGTTAGTTTCACCATCACCACCGTGGGAGTGTGTGTACCATGGAGCGTTAGGGTCATCTTCACCACCGTGGGAGTGAGTGTACCAGGGAGCGTTAGGTTCACCATCACCACCGTTGGAGTGTGTGTACCAGGGAGCATTAGGTTCACCATCTTGGGTGTCTGTGTACCAGGGAGCTTTAGGTTCACCATCACCACCTTGGGAGTGTGTGTACCAGGGAGCGTTAGGCTTACCATCACAACCGTGGGAGTGTGTGTACCAGGGTGTTAGGTTCACCGTCACCACCGTGGAAGTGTGTGTACCAGGGAGTGTTAGGTTCACCATCGTGGGTGTCTGTGTGCCAGGGAGAGTTAGGCTCACCATCACCACCGTGCGAGTGTGTGTACCAGGGAATGTTAGGGTCACCATCACCACCGTGGAAGTGTGTGTACCAGGGAGTGTAAGGTTCACCATCGTGGGTGTCTGTGTGCCAGTGAGCGTTAGGTTCACCATCACCACCGTGGGAGTGTGTGTACCAGGAAGCGATATGTTCATCATCACCACTGTGGGAGTGTGTGTACCAGGGAGCGTTAGGTTCACCATCACCCCCGTGGGAGTGTGTGTACCAGGGAGTGTTAGGTTCACCATCACCACCGTGGGAGTGTTTGTACTAGGGAGTGTTAGTTTCACCATCGTGGGTGTCTGTGTGCTAGGGAGCGTTAGATTCACCATCACCACTGTGGGAGTGTATGTACCAGGGAGCGCTAGGTTCACAATCACCATCGTGGGTGTGTGTGTGTACCAGGAAGCGTTAGGTTCACCATCACCACCGTGGGAGAGTGTGTACCACATAGCGTTAGGTTCACCATCACCACCGTGGGAGTGTGTGTAAAAAGGAGCGTTAGGTTCACCATCACCACAGTGGGAGTGTGTGTACCAGGGAGCGTTAGGTTCACCGTCACCACCATGGGAGTGCGTGTAGCATGGAGCGTTAGGTTCACCTTCACCACCGTGGGAGTGTGTGTACCAGGAAGCGTTATGTTCACCATCACCACCGTGGGAGTGTGTGTAACAGGGAGCGTCAGGTACACCATCACCACCGTGGGAGTGTGTGTACCAGGGAGCGTTAGGTTTACCATCACCACCGTGAGATTGTGTGTACCAGGGAGCGTTAGGTTGACCGTGACCACCGTGGGAGTGTGTTACCAGGGAGCGATAGGTTCACCGTCACCACCGTGGGAGTGCTTGTACCAGGGAGCGTTAGGATCACCATCACCACCGTGGGAGTATGTGTGTACCAGGGAGCGTTAGGTTCACCACCGTGTGAGTGTGTGTACCAGGGAGCGTTAGGTTCACTGCCGTGTGAGTGTGTGTACCTGGGAGCGTTAGGTTCACCATCAGCACCGTGGGAGTGTGTGTACCACGGAGCGTTAGGTTCACCATCACTACCGTGGGAGTGTGTGTACCAGGAAGAGTTATGTTTACCATCACCACCGTGGGAGTGTGTGGACCAAGGAGCATTAGGTTCCCCCATCTCCACCTTGGGAGTGTGTGTACCAGGGAGCGTTAGGTTTACCATCACCACCGTGAGAGTGTGTGTACCAGGGAGCTTTAAGTTCACCGTCACCACCGCGGGAGTGTGTGTACAAGGGAGAGTTAGGTTCACCATCACCACCGTGGGAGTGTGTGTTCCAGGGAGTGTTAGGTTCCCCATCGTGGGTGTCTGTTTGCCAGGGAGCATTAGGTTCACCATCGCCACCGTGGGAGTGTGTGTACCAGGGAGTGTTAGATTCACCGTCACCACCGTGAGAGTGTGTGTACTATGGAGCGCTAGGTTCAACGCCGTGTGAGTGTGTGTACCAGGGAGCGTTAGGTTCACCATCACCACCGTGGGAGTGTGTGTACCACGGAGCGTTAGATTTACCATCACTACCGTGGGAGTGTGTGTACCAGGGAGTGTTAGGTTCACCATCACTACTGTGGGAGTGTGTGTACCAGGGAGCGTTAGGTTCACCCTCACCACCGTGGGAGTGTGTGTACCAGGGAGCGTTAGGTTCACCATCACCACCGTGGGAGTATGTGTACCAGGGAGCGTTAGGTTCACCATCACCACCGTGGGAGTGGGTGTACCAGGGAGTATTAGGTTCACCATCGTGGGTGTCTGTGTACCAGGGAGCGTTAGGTTCACCGTCACCACCGTGGGAGTGTGTGGACCAGGGAGCGTTAGGTTCACCATCACCACCTTGGGAGTGTGTGGACCAGGGAGCGTTAGGTTCACCATCACCACCTTGGGAGTGTGTGTACCAGGGAGCGTTAGGTTTACCATCACCACCGTGGGAGTGTGTGTTCCAGGGAGCTTTAGGTACACAGTCACCACCGTGGGAGTGTGTGTACCTGGGAGCGTTAGTTCACCATCACCACCGTAGGAGTGTGTGTACCAGGGAGTGTTAGGTTTACCATAACCACCGTGGGAGTGTGTGTACCACGGAGTGTTAGGCTCACCATCACCACCGAGGAGTGTGTGCAGGAGAG
The DNA here is from genome assembly GCF_018991925.1 of Homarus americanus. Lineage (NCBI taxonomy): Eukaryota > Metazoa > Arthropoda > Malacostraca > Decapoda > Nephropidae > Homarus > Homarus americanus. The sequence goes on along the minus strand of NW_024723236.1, from coordinate 21,652 downwards.
AGCGTTAGGTTCACCGTCACCACCATAGGAGTGTACCAGGGAGCGTTACTTTCACCATCACCACCGTGGGAGTGTGTACCAGGGACTGTTAGGGTCATCTTCACCACCGTGAGTGCGTGTACGAGGGAGCGTTAGTTTCACCATCACCAGCGTGGGAGTGTGTGTGTACCAGGGAGCGTTAGGTTCACCATCACCACCGGTGGGAATGTACCAGGCAATGTTAGGTTCACCATCACCACCGTGAGAGTGTGTGTACCAGGGAGCGTTATGTTCACCATCACCACCGGGGGAGTGTGTACCAGGGAGCATTTGGTTCACCATCACCAATGTGGGAGTGTGTGCACCAGGGAGCGTTAGGTTCACCATCACCACCGTGGGAGGTGTACCAGGAACGTTACGTTTACCAACACAACATGGGGAGTGTGTGTACCAAGGAGCATTAGGGTCACCATCACCATCGTGAGAGTGTGTGTACCAGGGAGCGTTAGGGTTCACTGCAGTGGGAGGTGTGTACCAGGAGCGTTAGTTTCACCATCACCACCGTGGGGAGTGTTCACCAGGGAGTGTTAGGTTCACCATCGTGGGTGTCTGTGTACCAGGGAGCATAAGGTTCACCATCACCACCGTGTGAGTGTGTGTACCAGGAGCGTTAGGTTCACTGCCGTGTGAGTGTGTGTACCAGGAGCGTTAGGGTTCACCTGTGAGTGTGTGTACCAGGAGCGTTAGGTTCACCATCAGGAACTGTGTGTACCACGGAGCGTGGTTCACCATCACTACCGGGAGTGTGTGTACCAGGAAGAGTTATGTTTACCATCACCACCATGGGAGTGTGTGGACCAGGGAGCGTTAGGTTCACCGTCACCACCGTGGGAGTGTGTGTACCAGGAGCGTTAGTTCACCATCACCACTGTGGGGAGTGTGTGTACCAGGAGTGTTAGGTTCACATCACCACCGTGGGAGTGTGTGTGTACCACGGAGTGTTAGGTTTCACCATCGTCGGTGCTGTGTGCCAGGGTATTAGGTTCACCATCACCACCGTGGGAGTGTGTATACCAGGGAGTGTTAGGTCCACTGTCACACCGAGGGAGTGTGTCTACCAGGGAGCGTTAGGGTTCACCATCACCACCGTGGGAGTGTGTGTACCAGGAGCCTATGTTCACCGTCACCACCGTGGGAGTGTGTGTACCACGGAGCGTTAGGGTACGCTATCACCACCGTTGGAATGTGTGTGACCAGGAGTGTTAGGTTCACCATCACCACCGTGGCAGTGTGTGTACCAGGGAGCGTTAGGTTCACCATCACCACCGTGAGAGTGTGTGTGACCAGGAGCGTTAGTGTTCACCATCACCACCGTGGGAGTGTGTACCAGGGAGAATTTGTTCACCATCACCACTGGAGTGTGTGCACCAGGGAGCGTTAGGGTTCACCATCACCACCGTGGGAGTGTGTGTACCAGGGAGCGTTACGTTTAAACACCAACGTAGTGTGTGTACCAAGGCGTTAGTCACCATCACCATCGTGAGTGTGTGTGCAGGGGCGTTAGGTTCCACTGCGGTGGGGAGTGTGTGTACCAGGGAGCGTTAGTTTCACCATCACCAATGGGGTGTGTGTACCAGGGACGTTAGGTTCACCATGAAGTAGGGTGTGTACCAGGGCTTTAGGTTCGCAATCACAACCTTGGGAGTGTGCGTACCAGAGTGCTAGGTTCACCATCATGGGTGTCTGTGTACCAGGGATTGGTTCACCATCACCACCGAGGAGTGTGTGCACGAGAGAGCGTTAGGTTCACCATGCCACCATGAGTGTGTGTACCAGGGCGTTAGTTTCACCATCACCCACCGTGGGAGTGTGTGTACCAGGGACTGTTAGGGTCATCTTCACCACCGTGGGAGTGCGTGCGAGGGCGTTAGTTTCACCATCACCAGCGTGGAGTGTGTGTCTATGGGGCGTTAGGTTCACCATCACCACCGTGGGAATGTGTGTACCAGGCAATGTTAGGTTCACCATCACCACCGTGAGAGTGTGTGTACCAGGGGCGTTAATGTTCCACATCACCACCGTGGGGTGTGTACCAGGAGCATTTGGTTCACCGTCACCAATGTGGGGTGTGTGCACCAGGGGCTGGGTTCAGTCACCACCGTGGGGAGTGTGTGTACAGGGAACGTTACGTTTACCAACACCAACATGGGGAGTGTGTGCCAAGGAGCATTAGGGTCACCATCACCATCGTGAGAGTGTGACGCCAGGGGCGTTAGGTTCACTGCAGTGGGAGTGTGTGTACCAGGGGCGTTAGTTTCACCATCACCACACTGGGGAGTGTGTGAACCCAGGGGCGTTAGGTTCACCATCAGACCATGGGCGTTGTGTACCAGAGTGTTAAGTTCATCATCACCAACGTGGGAGGGTGTGCAGCAGGGAGCATGGGTTCACCATCGTGGGTGTCTGTGTACCAGGGAGCTTTATGTTCACCATCCTCACGGTGGGAGTGTGTGTGCCAGGGTTATGTTTCAGCATCACCACCGTGGGGAGTGTGTGTACCAGGGAGCGTTAGGATTATCATCCCACCTTGGTATTGTGTGTACCAGGGAGGTTAGGTTCACCCATCACCCGTGAGTGTGTGTACCAGGGACGTTAGGTTCACCACCGTGGAGTTAATGTTGCCAGGGCATTAGGTTCACCACCGGGGAGTGTGTGTACCAGGGGCGTTAGTTTCACCATCGTGGGTGTCTGTGTGGGAGCATGGTTACCATCACCACCGTGGAGTGTGTGTACAGGGGCGTTAGGTTCACCATCACAACCGTGGGGTGTGTGCCAGGGCGTTAGGTTCACCATCAGTTGGTGTGTGTACCAAGAGGTTAGGTTCACCATCACACAAGCGGGTGTGTGTGTACAGGGAGCGTTGGTTAACCACCGTGGGGTGTGTGTACCAGGGGCATTATGTTCACCATCAACACCATGGAGTGTGTGTAAGAGGCATTAGGTTCACCATCACCACTGTTAGAGTGTTTGCACCAATTGGTTCACCATCACCATCGTGGGAGTGTGGTGTTCAATGGAGCGTTAGGTTCACCGTCACCTGCGTGGGAGTGTGTGTTCCAGGGGCGTTGGGTTCACCCCAGTGGGGAGTGTGTGTACCAGGGCGTTGGGTTCTGTCGACTGTTGAGTGTGTGTACCAGGTGCTGGGTTCACCATCGTGGTGTCTGTGTACCAGGGCGTTAGGTTCACCATCACCTGGGGAGTGTGTGCGAGGGAGCGTTAGGTTCACCGTCACCATATAGGTATGCCAGGGAGCGTTAGTTTCATCACCACTGTGGGAGTGTGTTACCAGTGACCGTTAGGGTCATCCACCACCGTGGAGTGCGTGTGCGAGGGCGTTAGTTTCACCATCACCAACGTGGGGGTGTGTTCCAGGGGGCGTTAGGTTCACCATCACCACCGTCGGAATGTGTGTACCAGGGAGGTGGTCTTATCACCATCATTGGAGGTGTGTGTGCAGGCAATGTGGGTTCACCATCACCACCGTGAGTGTGTGTACCAGGGAGCGTTATGTTCACATCACCACCGTGGGGTGTGTACCAGGGAGCATGGGTTCACCATCACTGTGGGAGTATGTGCACCAGGGTTAGGTTCACCATCACCACCGTGGGAGTGTGTGTACCAGGGGCGTTACGTTTACCAACACCAACGTGGGGTGTGTGTGCCAAGGAGCTTTGGGGTCACCATCACATCATTGAGTGTTGTACCAGGGAGCGTTAGTTTCACATGCACCACTGGGGTCTGTGTACCAGGAGGATTAGGTTCACCATCACCACCGTGATGTGTACCAGGGGCGTGGGTTCACCATCACCACCGTGAGAGTGTGTGTACCAGGGAGCGTTAGGTTCACCGCCGTGGTGTGTGTACCAGGGAGCGTTGGTTTACCATCACCTAGGTGTGTGTACCAGGGGCGTTAGGTTCACCATCACACCGTGGGAGTGTGTGTACCAGGGAGCGTTAGGTTCACTCGTGGGAGTGTGTGTACCAGGGCATTATGTTCCATCAACACCATGGGTGTGTGTAAGAGGCATTAGGTTCACCATGTGAGTGTGTGCCTGGGGCGTTAGGTTCACCTTTCGGTGTGTGTGTACCAGGGTGGGTTCACCATCACCACCATGGGGAGTGTGTGTACAAGGGGCGTTAGATTCACCATTCACCGGGAGTGTGTGTACCAGGGAGGTTAGGTTCACCATCACCACCATGGGAGTGTGTGTGTACGAGGGCGATGGGTTCAGTCACCACCGGGAGTGTGTGTACCAGGGAGCGTTAGTTTACCTTACCACCGTGGGGAGTGTGTCAAGGGCGTTAGGGGTCACCATCACCATCGTGAGTGTGTGTATGGGAGCGTGGGTTCCTTCAGTGGGGTGTGTGTACCAGGGAGCGTTAGTTTCACCATCACCACCGTGGAGTGTGTACCAGGAGCGTTAGGTTCACCACCGTGGGTGTGTGTGTGTGCAGGGGCGTTAGGTTTACCATCACACTGGTGTGTGGGGTGGTTCACATCACAACCATGGGCGTGTGTGTGCCAGGGAGCGTTAGGTTCGTCATCACCACCGTGGGAGAGTGTGTAGCAGGGAGCGTTGGGTTCACCATCGTGGGTGTCTGTGTGCCAGGGGCTTTATGTTCACCATCACCACCGTGGGAGTGTGTGTACCAGGGAGCGTTAGGTTCTCCATCACCACCGTGGGAGTGTGTGTGCAGGGCGTTGGTTCATCATCACCACCTTGGTAGTGTGTGTACCAGGGAGGTTAGGTTCACCATCACCACCGTAGGGGTGTGTGTACCAGGGCGTTGGGTTCCTCACTAGTTTTTGTGTGCCAGGGCATTGGGTTCACCACCGTGGGGTGTGTGTGCCAGGGCGTTAGTTTACCATCGTGGGTGTCTGTGTAGGGGGCTTTTGGTTCACCATCACCACCGTGGGGTGTGTGTGCCAGGGGCGTTAGGTTCACCATCACCACCGTGGGGTGTGTGTGCCAGGGGCGTTAGGTTCACCATCACCACCTTGGTAGTGTGTGTACTGGGGAGGGTTAGGTTCACCATCACCACCGTGGGGTGTGTGTGTCACGGGGAGCGTTGGGTTAACACCGTGGGGTGTGTGTGTGTGTCAGGGGCATTAGGTTCACCTCCGTGGGGAGTGTGTGTGTACCAGGGAGCATTATGTTCACCATCAACACCATGGGGAGTGTGTGTAGAGGAGCGTGGGTTCACCATCACCACTGTGAGTGTGTTCACCAGGGAGCGTTAGGTTCACCATCACCACCGTGGGGTGTGTGTACCAGGAGTGTGGGTTATCATCACCACCATGGAGTGTGTGTGTACAAGGGAGGGTTAGGTTCACCATCGCCACCACGGTGGGAGTGTGTGTACCAGGGGCGTTGGGTTCACCATCACCACCGTGGGGAGTGTGTGTACCACAGGCGTTAGTACACCATCACCATCGTAGGAGGGTGTGTACCAGGAAGCGTTATGTTCACCATCACCACCGTGGGGTGTGTGTGCCAGGAGCGTTAGGTTCACCACCGTGGGGTGTGTGTGTACCAGGGAGCTTTAGGTTCACCACCGTGGGGAGTGTGTGTTCAGGGCATTATGTTCATCATCAACACCAAGGGGTGTGTGTGTAAGAGGGAGCATTAGGTTCACCATCACCACCGTGAGTGTGTGCACCAGGGTGTTAGGTTCATCACCACCGTGGGAGTGTGTGTACCAGAGCGTTAGGTTCACCATCACCATTGTGTGAGTGTGTGTACCAGAGCGTTAGGTTCACCATCACCACAGTGTGTGTACCACGGAGCGTTAGTACATCACCACCGTGGAGTGTGTATACCAGGGGTGTTAGGTTCATCATCACCACCGTGGCAGTGTATGTACCAGGGGAGCGTTAGGTTCACCATCACCACCGTGGAGTGTGTGCCAGGGGGCATTGGGTTCACCATCACCACCGTGGGGAGTGTGTGTTCAGGGAGCGTTAGGTTCACCATCACCACCGTGGGAGTGTGTGTACCAGGGGGCGTTAGGTTCACCATCACCACCGTGGGAATGTGTGTACCAGGGAGAGTTAGGGTCTCCATCACCATCGTGGGGAGTGTGTGTACCAGGGCGTTAGGTTCACCCTTGGGTGTGTGGTTGTACCAAGGAGCGTTAGGTTCACCACCCAGTGGGAGTGTGTGTACCAGGGCGTTAGGTTCACCATCACCCCCGTGGGAGTGTGTGTACCAGGGAGTGTTAGTTTCACCATCGTGGGTGTCTGTGTACCGGGGCGTTGGGTTCACCATCACCACTGTGTGAGTGTGTGTGCCAGGGGCGTTAGGTTCCACACCACCGTGGGGTGTGTGTGTATCACGGGCGAGGTGCCGCGTCAGTCATTGGAGTGTGTGTACCAGGGACTGTTAGGTTCACATCACCACCGTGGCAGTGTGTACCAGGGACGTTAGGTTCACCATCACCCCCGTGGGAGTGTGTGTACCAGGGGGCATTAGGTTCACCATCACCACCGTGGGAGTGTGTGTTCTGGAAGCGTTAGGTTCACCGTCACCACCGTGGGAGTGTGTGCCAGGGGGTTAGGTTCACCATCACCACCGTGAGTGTGTGTACCAGAGGCGTTAGGTTCACCATCACCACCGTGGGAGTGTGTGTACCAGGGTGTTGGGTTCACCATCACCACCGTGGGAGTGTGTGTGCAGGGAGCGTTAGGTTCACCATCACCCCCGTGGGAGTGTGTGCCAGGGGCGTTAGGTTCACCACACCGTGTGAGTGTGTGTACCAGGGAGCGTTAGGTTCACCATCGCGTGGAAGTGTGTGTGCCACGGGCGTTAGGTTCTCATCACTACCGTGGGGTGTATGTACCAGGAAGAGTTTTTACCATCACCACCGTGGGAGTGTTGTGTGGACCAGGGAGCGTTAGGTTTCACGTCACCACCGTGGGAGTGTGTGTACCAAGGAGCGTTGGTTCATCACCACCGTGGGGAGTGTGTGTACCAGGGAGTGTTAAGTTCACCATCACCACCGTGGGGTGTGTGTACTACAGGTGTTAGGTTCACCATCGTGGTGTCTGTGTGCCAGGGAGCGTGGGTTCACCATCACCACTGGGAGTGAGTGCCAGGGAGCGTTAGGTTCCCATCACTACCGTGGGAGTGTGTGTACCAGGAAGGATTATGTTCCATCACCACCACCGTGGGAGTGTGTGGACAGGGGAGTGTGGGTCCACCGTCACCACCGTGGGGTGTGTACCAGGGGCAGGTTCACCATCACCACCGTGGGAGTGTGTGTACCAGGGAGCGTTAGGTTCACTGTCACCACCGTGGGGAGTGTGTGTACCACGGGCGTTAGGTTCACCATCACCACCGTTGAGTGTGTGTGTACCAGGGAGTGTGGGTTCAACATCACCACCGTGGCAGTGTGTGTACCAGGGAGCGTTAGGTTCACCATCACCCCCGTGGAGTGTGTGTACCAGGGAGCATTAGGTTCACCATCACCACCGTGGGAGTGTGTGTTCAATGGAGTGTTAGGTTCACCGTCACACCTTGAGGTGTGTGCCAGAGAATTTAGGTGTCTCACCATCGTGGGAGTGTGTGTACTAGGGAGCGTTAGGTTCACCATCACCACCTGGGAGTGTGTGTACCAGAAATTTAGGGTCACCATCACCATCGTGGGGAGTGTGTGTACGAGGGAGCGTTAAGTTCTGCCGTGGGGTGTGTGTGTACCAGGGCGTTAGGTTCACCACACCGTGGGAGTGTGTGTACCAGGGAGCGTTAAGTTCACCATCACCACCGTGGGAGTGTGTGTACAGGGAGAGTTAGGTTCACCATCGTGGGTGTCTGTGTACAGGGAGCGTTAGGTTCACCATCACCACCGAGGGGAGTGTGTGCACAGGGGCGTTAGGTTCACCGTCACCACCATAGGAGTGTGTGTACCAGGGGTGGTTTCACCATCACCACCGTGGAAGTGTGTGTACCAGGGACCGTTAGGTTATCTTCCACACCGTGGGGTGTGTGTACCAGGGGGCGTTAGGTTCACCATCACCACCGTGGGAGTGTGTGCAGGGGCGTTAGGTTCACCATCGAAGGTGTCTGTGTACCAGGGCTTTAGGTTGACCATCACCACCGAGGGTGGAGTGTACCAGGGTGGGTTCACCATCACCACCGAGGATTGTGTGTACCAGGAGCGTTAGGTTCACCATCACAACCATGGGCGTGTGTGTACACATGGAGCGTTAGGTTCGCCATCACCACAGTGGGGAGTGTGTGTGTCCAGGGAGCGTAGGTTCACCATCGTGGGTGTCTGTGCCCAGGGAGCTATGTTCACCATCACCACCGTGGGAGTTTGTGTACCAGGGGGTGGGTTCACCATCACCACCGTGGGAGTGTGTGTACCAGGGAGCGTTAGGTTCATCATCACCACCTGTAGTGTGTATACCAGGGAGGTTAGGTTTACCATCATCACCGTAGGAGTGTGTGTGTACCAGGGAGCGTTAGGTTCACCACCGTGGGAGTGTGTGTACCAGGGGCGTTAGTTTCACCATCGTGGGTGTCTGTGTACCAGGGAGCTTTGGGTTCACCATCACCACCGTGGGAGTGTGTGTACCAGGGAGCGTTGGGTTCACCATCACCACCGTGGAGTGTGTGTGTACCAGGGCGTTGGGTTCACCATCACCTAGTGGAGTGTGTGTACCAGGGAGGTTAGGTTCACCATCACCACCGTGAGGTGTTGTGTACCAGGGGCGTTAGGTTCACCACCGTGGGAGTGTGTGTGTACCAGGGGCGTGGGTTCACCACCATGGGAGTGTGTGTGCCAGGGAGCATTATGTTCACCATCAACACCATGGGGTGTGTGTAGACGAGACGTGGGTTCACCATCACCACCGTGGCAGTGTGTGTACCAGGGAGCGTTAGGTTCACCATCACCCCCGTGGGAGTGTGTGTCCCAGGGAGCATTAGGTTCACCATCACCACCGTGGGAGTGTGTGTTCAATGGAGCCTTAGGTTCACCGTCACCACCGTGGGAGTGTGTGTACCAGGGAGCGTTACGCTCACCATCACCACCTTGGGAGTGTGTGTACCAGGAAGATTTAGGGTCACCATCACAATCGTGGGAGTGTGTGTAACAAGGAGCGTTAAGTTCACTGCCGTGGGAGTGTGTACCAGGGAGCGTTAGGTTCACCGCAGTGGGAGTGTGTGTACCAGGGAACGTTAGGTTCACCATCACCACCGTGGGAGTGTGTGTACCAGGGAGTGTTAGGTTCACCATCGTGGGTGTCTGTGTACCAGGAGCGTTAGGTTCACCATCACCACCGAGGGAGTGTGTGCACGAGGGAGCGTTAGGTTCACCGTCATCACCATAGGAGTGTGTGTACCAGGGAGCGTTAGTTTCACCATCACCACCGTGGGAGTGTGTGTACCAGGGACCGTTAGGGTCATCTTCACCACCGTGGGAGTGTGTGTACCAGGGAGCGTTAGGTTCACCATCACCACCGTGGGAGTGTGTGTACCAAGGTGCGTTAAGTTCACCATCTTGGGTGTCTGTGTACCAGGGAGCTTTAGGTTGACCATCCCCACCGTGGGAGTGAGTACCAAGGAGCGTTAGGTTCACCATCACCACCGTGGGAGTGCGTGTACGAAGGAGCGTTAGTTTCACCATCACCAGGGTGGGAGTGTGTGTACGAGGGAGCGTTAGGTTCACCATCACCACCGTGGGAATGTGTGTACCAGGGAGAGTTAGGGTCACCATCACCATCGTAGGAGTGTGTGTACCAGGCAATGTTAGGTTCACCATCACCACCGTGAGAGTGTGTGCACCATGGAGCGTTAGGTTCACCATCACCAAAGTGGGAGTGTGTGTACCAGGGAGTGTTAGGTTCACCATCGTGGGTGTCTGTGTACCAGGGAGCGTTAGGTTCACCATCACCTCCGAGGGAGTGTGTGCACGAGGGAGCGTTAGGTTCACCGTCATCACCATAGGAGTGTGTGTACCAGGGAGCGTTAGTTTCACCATGACCATCGTGGAAGAGTGTGTACCAGGGACCGTTAGGGTCATCTTCACCACCGTGGGAGTGTGTGTACCAGGGAGCGTTAGGTTCACCATCACCACCGTGGGAGTGTGTGTACCAAGGTGCGTTAAGTTCACCATCTTGGGTGTCTGTGTACCAGGGAGCTTTAGGTTGACCATCCCCACCGTGGGAGTGAGTACCAAGGAGCGTTAGGTTCACCATCACCACCGTGGGAGTGCGTGTACGAAGGAGCGTTAGTTTCACCATCACCAGGGTGGGAGTGTGTGTACGAGGGAGCGTTAGGTTCACCATCACCACCGTGGGAATGTGTGTACCAGGGAGAGTTAGGGTCACCATCACCATCGTAGGAGTGTGTGTACCAGGCAATGTTAGGTTCACCATCACCACCGTGAGAGTGTGTGCACCATGGAGCGTTAGGTTCACCATCACCAAAGTGGGAGTGTGTGTACCAGGGGAGCGTTAAGTTTACCAGCACCAGCATTGGGGTGTGTGTGCCAATAGGCGTTGAGGGTCACCATGCCATCGTGAGGTGTGTGTGTACCAGGGGGCGTTGGAGTTCACTGCAGTGGGGTGTGTGTACCAGGGGCGTTGGTTTTGCCATCACCCACCATTGAGGTGTATTGTACCAGGGAGCATTAGGTTCACCATCACCACAGTGAGAGTGTGTGTACCAGGGAGCGTTAGGTTCACCGCCGTGGGAGTGTGTGTACCAGGGAACGTTAACTTACCATCACCACACTGGGAGTGTGTGTACCATGGAGCGGTAGATTCACCATCACCACCGAGGGAGTGTGTGTACGAGGGAGCGTTAGGTTCACCGTCACAACCATGGGCGTATGTGTACCAAGGAGCGTTAGGTTCATCATCACCACCGTGGGAGTGTGTGTACCAGGGAGCATTAGGTTCACCATCGTGGGTGTCTGTGTACCAGGGAGCTTTAGGTTCACCATCACCACGGTGGGAGTGTGTGTACCAGGAGCGTTAGGTTCACCATCACCACCGTGGGAAGTGTGTGTACCAGGGAGCGTTAGGATCATCATCACCACCTTGGTAGTGTGTGTACCAGGGAGGGTTAGGTTCACCATCACCACCGTAGGAATGTGTGTACCAGGGAGCGTTAGGTTCACCACCGTGGAGTGTGTGTGGGAGTGTGTGTACCGGGGAGCGTTAGGTTCACAATCACCACCGTGGGAATGTGTGTACCAGGGAGAGTTAGGGTCACCATCACCATCGTGGGAGTGTGTGTACCAGGGAGCATTAGGTTCACCACCGTGGGAGTGTGTGTACCAGGGAGCATTAGGTTCACCATCGTGGGTGTCTGTGTACCAGGGAGCGTTAGGTTCACCATCACCACCTTGGTAGTGTGTGTACCAGGGAGGGTTAGGTTCACCATCACCATCGTTAGAGTGTGTGTACCAGGGAGCATTAGGTTCACTGCAGTGGGAGTGTGTGTACCAGGGAGCGTTAGTTTCACCATCACCACCGTGGGAGTGTGTGTACCGGGCAGCATTATGTTCACCATCAACACCATTGGAGTGTGTGTAAGTGGGAGCATTAGTTTCACCATCACCACTGTGAGAGTGTGTGCACCAGGGAGCGTTAGGTTCACCATCACCACCGTGGGAGCGTGTGTACAAGGGAGCGTTAGGTTCACCATCACCACCGTGGGAGTGTGTGTACCAGGGAGCGTTAGGTTTACCATCACCACCTTGGGAGTGTGTGTACCAGGAAGGGTTAGGTTCACCATCACCACCGTGGGAGTGTGTGTACCAGGAAGCGTTAGGTTCACCATCACCACCGTGGGAGTGTGTGTACCACGGAGCGTTAGGTACACCATCACCATCGTAGGAGGGTGTGTACCAGGAAGCGTTATGTTCACCATCACCACCGTGGGAGTGTGTGTACCAGGAGCGTTAGGTTCACCACCGTGGGAGTGTGTGTGTACCAGGGAGCTTTAGGTTCACCACCGTGGAGGTGTGTGTACCAGGGAGCATTATGTTCATCATCAACACCAAGGAGGTGTGTGTGAGGGAGCATTAGGTTCACCATCACCACCGTGAGAGTGTGTGCACCAGGAGCGTTAGGTTCACCATCACCACCGTGGGAGTGTTTAGAGAGCGTTAGGTTACCATCACCACTGTGAGGTATGTACCAGGGAGCGTTAGGTTCACCATCACCACCGGAGTGTGTGTACCACGGAGCGTTAGGCACCATCACCACTGTGGGAGTGTGTACCAGGGAGCGTTAGGTTCACCATCACCGTGGAGTGTGTGTGTAACAGGGAGCGTTAGGGTTCACCATCACCACCGTGGGAATGTGTACCAGGGAGTTAGGGTCACCATCACCATCGTGGGAGGTGTGTACCAGGGAGCGTTAGGTTCACCGCGGTGGAGTGTGTAAGGAGCGTTAGGTTCACCGCAGTGTGAGTGTGTGTACCAGGGAGCGTTAGGTTCATCATCACCCCCGTGGGAGGTGTGTGTACCAGGAGTGTTAGTTTCACCATCGTGGGTGTCTGTGTACCAGGAGCGTTAGGTTCACCATCACCACTGTGTGAGTGTGTGTACCAGGGAGCGTTAGGTTCACTGTCACCACCGTGGGAGTGTGTGTATCACGGAGCGTTAGGTACACCGTCACCACCGTGGGAGTGTGTGCCAGGGACTGTTAGGTTCACCATCACCACCTTGGCAGTGTGTGTACCAGGAACGTTAGTTCACCATCACCCCCGTGGGAGGTGTGTACCAGGGAGCATTAGGTTCACCATCACCACCGTGGGAGTGTGTTCACAGGAGCGTTAGTCACCGTCACCACCGTGGGAGTGTGTACCAGGGAGCGTTAGGTTCACCATCACCACCTTCAGAGTGTGTGTACCAGGAGATTTAGGGTCACCATCACCATCGTGAGTGTGTTCAATAGAGCGTTAGGTTCACCGTCACCGCCGTGAGAGTGTGTGTAAGGAGCGTTAGGTTCACTGCAGTGGGAGTGTGTGTACCAGGAGCGTTAGGTTCACCATCACCACCGTGGGAGTGTGTGTACCAGGGAGTGTTAGGTTCACCATCGTGGGTGTCTGTGTACCAGGGAGCGTTAGGTTCACCATCACCATCGTGGGTGTCTGTGTGCCAGGGAGCGTTAGGTTCACCATCACCACCGTGGGAGTGTGTGTACCAGGAAGCGTTAGGTTCACCATCACCACCTTGGGAGTGTGTGTACCAGTGAGTGTTAGGTTCACCATCACCATCGTGGAAGTGTGTGTACCAGGGAGCGTTAGGTTCACCATCACCACCGTGGGAGTGTGTGTGTACCAGGGAGTGTTAGGGTCACCATCACCACCGTGGAAGTGTGTGTACCAGGGAGTGTAAGGTTCACCATCGTGGGTGTCTGTGTGCCAGGGAGCGTTAGGTTCACCATCACCACCATGGGAGTGTGTGTACCAGGAAGCGTTATGTTCATCATCACCACCGTGGGAGTGTGTGTACCAGGGAGCGTTAGGTTCACCATCACCCCCGTGGGAGTGTGTGTACCAGGGAGTGTTAAGTTGACCATCACCACCATGGGAGTGTTTGTACCAGGGAGTGTTAGTTTCACCATCGTGGGTGTCTGTGTGCTAGGGAGCGTTAGATTCACCATCACCACCGTGGGAGTGTATGTACCAGGGAGCGTTAGGTTCACCATCACCATCGTGGGAGTGTGTGTACCAGGAAGCGTTAGGTTCACCATCACTACCGTGGGAGTGTGTGTACCACATAGCGGTAGGTTCACCATCACCACCGTGTGAGTGTGTGTAAAAGGGAGCGTTAGGTTCACCATCACCACAGTGGGAGTGTGTGTACCAGGGAGCGTTAGGTTCACCGTCACCACCATGGGAGTGCGTGTAACATGGAGCGTTAGGTTCACCTGCACCACCGTGGGAGTGTGTGTACCAGGAAGCGTTATGTTCACCATCACCACCGTGGGAGTGTGTGTACCAGGGAGCGTCAGGTACACCATCACCACCTTGGGAGTGTGTGTACCAGGGAGCGTTAGGTTTACCATCACCACCGTGAGAGTGTGTGTACCAGGGAGCGTTAGGTTCACCGTGACCACCGTGGGAGTGCGTGTATCAGGGAGCGTTAGGTTCACCATCACCACCGTGATAGTGTGTGTACCAGGGAGTGTTAGGTTCACCATCACCACCGTGGGAGTGTGTGTGTACTAGGGAGCGTTAGGTTCACCGCCGTGTGAGTGTGTGTGCCAGGGAGTGTTAGGTTCACCGCCGTGTAAGTGTGTACCAGGGAGCGTTAGGTTCACCATCGTGGGTGTCTGTGTGCCAGGAAGCATTAGGTTCACCATCACCACCGTGGAGCGGTGTGTACCAGGGAGTGTTAGGTCCACCGTCACCACCGTGGGAGTGTGTGTACCAGGGAGCGTTATGTTCACCATCACCCCCGTGGGAGTGTGTGTACCAGGGAGCCTTATGTTCACCGTCACCACCGTGGGAGTGTGTGTACCACGGAGCGTTAGGTACACCATCACCACCGTGGGAGTGTGTGTACCAGGGAGTGTTAGGTTCACCATCACCACCGTGGCAGTGTGTGTACCAGGGAGCGCTAGGTTCACCATCACTCCCGTGGGAGTGTGTGTACCAGGGAGCGTTAGTTTCATCATCACCGTGGAGTGTGTGTTCAGTGGAGTGTTAGGTTCACCGTCACCACCGTGGGAGTGTGTGTACCAGGGAGCGTTAGGTTCACCATCACCACCTCGGGAGTGTTTGTACAAGAGAAATTTAGGGTCATCATCACCATCGTGGGAGTGTGTGTACGAGGGAGCGTTAAGTTCACCGCCGTGGGAGTGTGTGTACCAGGGAGCGTTAGGTTCACCGCAGTGGGAGTGTGTGTACCAGGGAGCGTTAAGTTCACAATCACCACCGTGGGAGTGTGTGTACCAGGGAGAGTTAGGGTTCACCCATCCTGGGTGTCTGTGTACCAGGGAGCGTTAGTTTCACCATCACCACCGTGGGAGTGTGTGTACCACGGAGCGTTAGGGTCATCTTCACCACCGTGGGAGTGAGTGTACCAGGGAGCGTTAGGGTCACCATCACCACCGTGGGAGTGTGTGTACCAGGGAGCATTAGGGTCACCATCACCACCGTGGAAGCGCTGTGTGCACCAGGACCGTTATTAGGTCATCTTCACCACCGTGGGAGTAAAATTAGGGAGCGTTAGGTTCTACTCATCACCACCGTGGTAGTGTGTGTACCAGGGAGTTAGGTTCACCATCTTGGGTGTCTGTGTACCAGGGAGCTTTAGGTTGACCATCACCACCGTGGAGTGAGCAATTAAGGAGCGTTAGGTTCACTCATCACCACCGTAGGAGTGTGTGTAAAATTCAGGAGCGTTAGGTTAACCACTGTGGAGTGTAAAACAGGGAGCATTAGGTTCACCACCGTGGGAGGTGCAACTAGGGAGCAATATGTTCACCATCAACACCATGGGAGGGGGTGTGTAAGAGGGCATTAGGTTCACCATCACCACTGTGAGAGTGTATGCATGCACCAGGGCGTTGGGTTCACCATCACCATCATTGGTGTGTGTACCAGGGAGCGTTAGTTTCACCATCACCACCGTGGGAGTGTGTGTACCAGGGAGCGTTAGGTTCACCGCCGTGGGAGTGTGTGTACCAGGGAGCTTTAGGTTCGCAATCACAACCTTGGGAGTGTGCGTACCAGGGAGTGCTAGGTTCACCATCATGGGTGTCTGTGTACCAGGGAGCGTTAGGTTCACCATCACCACCGAGGGAGTGTGTGCACGAGAGAGCGTTAGGTTCACCGTCACCACCATAGGAGTGTGTGTACCAGGGAGCGTTACTTTCACCATCACCACCGTGGGAGTGTGTGTACCAGGGACTGTTAGGGTCATCTTCACCACCGTGGGAGTGCGTGTACGAGGGAGCGTTAGTTTCACCATCACCAGCGTGGGAGTGTGTGTACCAGGGAGCGTTAGGTTCACCATCACCACCGTGGGAATGTGTGTACCAGGCAATGTTAGGTTCACCATCACCACCGTGAGAGTGTGTGTACCAGGGAGCGTTATGTTCACCATCACCACCGTGGGAGTGTGTACCAGGGAGCATTTGGTTCACCATCACCACTGTGGGAGTGTGTGCACCAGGGAGCGTTTGGTTCACCATCACCACCGTGGGAGTGTGTGTACTAGGGAGCGTTACGTTTACCAACACCAACGTGGGAGTGTGTGTACCAAGGAGCGTTAGGGTCACCATCACCATCGTGAGAGTGTGTGTACCAGGGAGCGTTAGGTTCACTGCAGTGGGAGTGTGTGTACCAGGGAGCGTTAGTTTCACCATCACCACCGTGGGAGTCTGTGTAGCAGGGAGCATTAGGTTCACCATCACCACCGTGAGAGTGTGTGTACCATGGAGCATTAGGTTCACCATCACCACCGTGAGAGTGTGTGTACCAGGGAGCGTTAGGTTCACCGCCGTGGGAGTGTGTGTACCAGGGAACGTTAGGGTTACCATCACCACACTGGGAGTGTGTGTACCATGGAGCGGTAGGTTCACCATCACCACCGAGGGAGTGTGTGTACCAGGGAGCGTTAGGTTCATCATCACCACCGTGGGAGTGTGTGTGCCAGGGAGCATTAGGTTCACCATCGTGGGTGTCTGTGTACCAGGGAGCTTTAGGTTCACCATCACCACGGTGGGAGTGTGTGTACCAGGGAGCGTTAGGTTCACCATCACC
The DNA here is from genome assembly GCF_018991925.1 of Homarus americanus. Classification (NCBI taxonomy): domain Eukaryota; kingdom Metazoa; phylum Arthropoda; class Malacostraca; order Decapoda; family Nephropidae; genus Homarus; species Homarus americanus. The sequence goes on along the minus strand of NW_024723236.1, from coordinate 4,880 downwards.
ACCGTGGGAGTGTGTGTGCCAGGAGCATTAGGTTCACCATCGTGGGTGTCTGTGTACCAGGGAGCTTTAGGTTCACCATAACCACGGTGGGAGTGTGTGTACCAGGGAGCGTTAGGTTCACCCTCACCACCGTGGAAGTGTGTGTACCAGGGAGCGTTAGGATCATCATCACCACCTTGGTAGTGTGTGTATCAGGGAGGGTTAGGTTCACCATCACCACCGTAGGAGTGTGTGTACCAGGGAGCGTTAGGTTCACCATCACCACCGTGGGAGTGTGTGTGTACCAGGGAGCATTAGGTTCACCACCGTCGGAGTGTGTGTACCAGGGAGCGTTAGGTTCTCCATCACCACCGTGGGAGTCTGTGTACAAGGGAGCGTCAGGTACACCATAACCACCTTGGGAGTGTGTGTACCAGGGAGCGTTAGGTTCATCATCACCACCTTGGTAGTGTGTGTACCAGGGAGGGTTAGGTTCACCATCACCACCGTAGGAGTGTGTGTACCAGGGAGCGTTAGGTTCACCATCACCACCGTGGGAGTGTATGTGTACCAGGGAGCATTAGGTTCACCACCGTGGGAGTGTGTGTACCAGGGAGCGTTATGTTCACCATCACCACCGTGGGAGTGTGTGTACCAGGGAGCGTTAGGTTCACCATCACCACTGTGGCAGTGTGTGTACCAGGGAGCGTTAGGTTCACCATCACCACCTTGGTAGTGTGTGTACCAGGGAGGGTTAGGTTCACCATCACCAACGTAGGAGTGTGTGTACCAGGGAGAGTTAGGTTCACCACCGTGGGAGTGTGTGTGTACCAGGGAGCATTAGGTTCACCACCGTGGGAGTGTGTGTACCCGGGAGCATTATGTTCACCATCAACACCATGGGAGTGTGTGTAAGAGGGAGCATTAGGTTCACCATCACCACCGTGAGAGTGTGGGCACCAGGGAGCGTTACGTTCACCATTACCACCATAGGGGTGTGTGTACCAGGGAGCGTTACGTTCACCATCACCACCGTAGGAGTGTCTGTACCAGGTTGCGTTAGGATCACCATCACCACCGTGGGAGTGTGTGTGTACCAGGGTGCGTTAGGTTCACCGCCGTGTGAGTGTGTGTACCAGGGAGCGTAAGGATCACCATAACCACCGTGGGAGTGTGTGTACCAGGGAGCGCTAGGTTCACCATCACCACCGTGGGAGTGTGTGTACCATGGAGCGTTAGGGTACACCATCACCACCGTGGGGAGGTGTACCAGGGAGTGTTAGGTTCATCATCCAACTGGTCGCAGTGTATGTACCAGGGAGCGTTAGGTTCACCATCACCACCGTGGGAGTGTGTGTACCAGGGAGCATTGGTTCAGCATCACCACCGTGGAGTGTGTGTTCAAGGAGCGTTAGGTTCACCATCACCACCGTGGGAGTGGTGTACCAGGGAGCGTTCACCATCACCACCGTGGGAATGTGTGTGTACCAGGGAGAGTTAGGGTCACCATCACCATCGTGGGAGTGTGTGTACCAGGGAGCGTTAGGTTCACCGCGGTGGGAGTGTGTGTACCAAGAGCGTTAGGTTCACCCCAGTGGGAGTGTGTGTACCAGGGAGCGTTAGGTTCACCATCTCCCGTGGGGTGTGTGTACCAGGGAGTGTTAGTTTCACCATCGTGGGTGTCTGTGTACCAGGGAGCGTTAGGTCACCATCACCACTGTGTGAGTGTGTGTACCAGGGAGCGTTAGGTTCACCGTCACCACCATGGAGTGTGTATCACGGAGCGTTAGGTACACCATCACCACCGTGGATGTGTACCAGGACTGTTAGGTTCACCATCACCACCGTGGCAGGTGTACCAGGGAGCGTTAGGTTCACCATCACCCCGTGGGAGTGTGTACCAGGGAGCATTAGGTTCACCATCACCACCGTGGGAGTGTGTTCAATAGAGCGTTAGGTTCACCGTCACCACTGTGGGAGGTGTGTACCAGGGAGCGTTAGTTCACCATCACCACCTTGGGAGTGGTGTACCAGGGAGCGTTAGGTTCACCATCACCACCGTGGGAGTGTGTGTACCAGGGAGCATTAGGTTCACCATCACCACCGTGGGAGTGTGTGTCTCGGGAGCGTTAGGTTCACCATCACCACCGTGGAGTGTGTACCAGGGAGCGTTAGGTTCACCATCACCACCATGGAATGTGTACCAGGGAGAGTTAGGGTCACCATCACCATCGTGGGAGGTGTGTACCAGGAGCGTTAGGTTCACCGCCGTGGGAGGTGTGTACCAGGGAGCGTTAGGTTCACCATCATCACCCCGTGGGAGTGTGTGTACCAGGGAGTGTTAGTTTCACCATCGTGCTCAAATTAGGGAGCGTTAGGTTCACCATCACCACTGTGTGAGTGTGTGTACCAGGGAGCGTTAGGTTCACCAGTCACCACCGTGGGAGTGTGTGTTCAAGAGAGCGTTAGGTTCACCATCACCACCGTGGAGGTGTGAACAGGAGCGTTAGGTCACCACCACCGTAGGGAGTGTGTGTACCAGGAGGCGTTAGGTTCACCATCACCACCGTGGGAGGTGTGTGTCCAAGGGAGCGTTAGGTTCACAGCAGTGGGAGTGTGTACCAGGAGCTTAGGTTCACCATCACCACTGTGAGTGTGTACCAGGAGCGTTAGGTTCACCATCACCACCGTGGGGTGTGTGTACCAGAGCGTTAGGTTCACCATCACCACTCGTGGGGAGTGTGTGTACCAGGGAGTGTTAGGTTCACCACCACCATCGTGAGGTGTGTACCAGGGAGCGTTAGGTTCACCATCACCACTGTGGGAGTGTGTGTACCAGGGAGCGTTAGGTTCACCACACGGGGAGTGTGTGTGTACCAGGGAGCGTTAGGTTCACTCACCGTGGGAGTGTGTACCAGGGAGCATGAGGTTACCTCACTGCGGGAGTAGGTGTACCAGGAGCGTTAGGTTCACCATCACCACCGGGGAGGTGTGTACCAGGGAGCTTTAGGGTCTACCATCACCACCGTGGGAGTGTGTGTACCAGGGAGCGTTAGGTTCACATCCACCACCGTGGGAGTGTGTGCGACCAGTAGTTGGGTTCACCATCACCACCGTGGGAGTGTGTGTACCAGGGAGCGTTAGGTTCACCATCACCCGTGGGAGTGTGTGTACCAGGGAGCGTTAGGTTCACCATCACCACCGTGGTGTGTACAAGGAGCGAGCTCACTATCACCACCGTGGAGGTGGTACATAGGAGCGTTAGGTTCACCATCACCACCGTGGGGAGTGTGTGTACCAGGGAGCGTTAGGGTTCACCATCACCACTGTGGGAGTGTGTGTACCAGGGAGCGTTAGTTCACCATCACCACTGTGAGTGTGTGTACCAGGGAGGTTAGGGTTCACCATCACCACTGTAGGAGGTGTACCAGGGAGTGTTAGGCTCACCATCACCGTGGAGTAAAATAGGGAGTGTTAGGTTCACCACCGTGGGAGTGTGTGTACCAGGACGTTAGGTCTCTCATCACCCCTGGGGAGTGTGTGTACCAGGAACGTTAGGTTCACCATCACCACCGTGGGAGTGTGTCTAATGGAGCGTTAGGTTCACTATCACCACCGTGGGAGTGTGTGTACCAGGGAGCGTTAGGTTCACCATCACCACCTGGGAGTGTGTGTGTACCAGGAGCGTTAGGTCACCATCACCACCGGGGAGTGTGTGTACCAGGAGCGTGGTTCACCGCCGTGAGAGTGCACCAGGGAGCGTAGGTTCACTCAGGGAGTGTGTGTACTAGGGAGCGTTAGGTCACCATCACCACCGTGGGAGTGTGTGTACCAGGGAGCGTTAGGGTTCACCATCGTGGGTGTGTGTACCAGGAGCTAGGTTCACTTACACCACGTGGGAGTGTGGTGTAACAGGGAGCGTAGGTTCACCGTCACCACCATGGAGTGTGTGTACCAGGGAGCGTTAGGTTCACCATCACCACTGTGGGGAGTGCACCAGGGAGCGTTAGAGTTCACCATCACCACTGTGGGAGTGTGTGTACCAGGGAGCGTTAGGTTCAATCAACGGTGGGGTGTCTGTGTACCAGGGAGAGTTAGGTTCACCATCACCACCGTGGGAGTATTACCAAGGAGCGTTAGGTTCACCATCACCACCGTGGGAGTGTGTACCAGGGAGCGTTAGGTTCACCATCACCACCGTGGGGAGTGTGTGTACCAGGGAGCGTTAGGTTCACCATCACCACCGTGGGAGTGTGTGTACCAGGGAGAGTTAGGGTCACCATCGTGGGGTGTGTGTACCAGGGAGCGTAGGGACCATCACCACCGTGAGTGTGTACCAGGGAGCGTTAGGTTCACCATCACCACCGTGGAGTGTGTGTGTACCAGGGAGCGTTAGGTTCACCATCACCACCGTGGGAGTGTGTACCAGGAGCGTTAGGTTCACCATCACCACCGTGGAGTGTGTACCAGGGAGTTAGGTCACCATCACCACCGGGAGTGTGTGTACCAGGGAGCGCGTTAGGTTCACCGTGCCAGGAGTGTGTACCAAGGAGCGTTAGGTTCACCATCAGTGAGTGTGTGTACAGGGGAGGTTAGGTTCACCATCACCACCGTGGGAGTGTGTGTACCAGGGAGTGTTAGTTTCACCATCACGGGTGTCTGTGTACCAGGGAGCGTTAGGGTTCACCATCACCACTGTGGGAGTGTGTGTACCAGGGAGCGTTAGGTTCACCATCACCACTGTGGGAGTGTGTGTACCAGGAGCGTTAGGTTCACCATCACCACCGTGGGAGTGTGTGTACCAGGGAGTGTTAGGGTTCACCATCACCACTGGAGTGTGTGTACCAGGAGCGTTAGGTTCACCATCACTGCAAATACGTAACTGAAACCTAGGCCATCGA
>NW_024723235.1:0-10823 GCF_018991925.1 Homarus americanus | reverse complement strand
TTGAGGTGTTGATTGAATATATATATATATATATATATATATATATATATATATATATATATATATATATATATATATATATATATATATATTTATTATTTATTTATTTATATATGTATATATATATATATATATATATATATATATATATATATATATATATATATATATATATATATATATATATATATGTATATATATATATATATATATATATATATATATATATATATATATATATATATATGTTAGTGGAATCAGTTCTCCAAGTGGCTCTTTGGTGGGCCACTTGGTAGGACGCCACCCTCCTTGGAGGTCTATATTGTCTCAATTGTAGTGCATTACAGAAGCTACATTTTGGTTTCCTACATTAGCAGCAAGTATGTACAGATTTTTGCCAGTTCCCACTCTGGAGCATCCAACATAGAACTGTCCATGAGAGAAGCAAGGAAACACCAGGTTTAGGCCAACCATCTTTAGGGACTGTCCCTGGCTTTTGTAGATGGCCATGTCAAAGCTCACTTTAACCGGGAACTGAAGTCGCTTGAACTCAAATGGCAGATCAGTGGTGATGAGAGGCATCCTTGGTATAAAAACGTCCTCTCCTTTAGCTTTTCCTGTCAGTATTGTAGCTTCCAGTACATGTGGCATCATGTTCTTCACCACCAGTCTTGTGCCATTGCAGAGGATTGGTGGTTCAAGATTTCTTAAGAACATTATAGGAGTTCCAATCTTGAGAGTGAGGTGGTGAGGAGGCATTCCAGCGGGCTCCAAAGAATTATGGAATTCTGCAGGGTACTGGACTGCTTGGTCCTGGTCGATTACTGAATCAACAGATTTGAATAAGGTCTCACTGCCTGGAAGCTGTCTGAGTAGAGTTATATTGATTTCAGCCACTGTTTCATTCTTTGGTGCCAGAATTGCGCGTTCACGCAGCCACTTGCAATCCTTGTAGTGGTGGATAATGTTTGGGTAGACCATGTTAGTGAGCTCAGTTGAGGACTTTACAACATTTCCACATCCTTGAGGAATGATTATTTGTCCTTCTGAATCAACAGGGAAAGTTCCATTCCCAATCTGTAGTAGAAGGTTTGCAAACCGTCCAGCATCCTCATCTCCTTGTACATGTACTCTCATGTTTGTGGAAAGGGTGAGTGTCTGAACACTTCTCCAAAGGTATGATGCCTTGAGGCATGCATTCAGTTCATCAGCTGGAGTGCTTCGAGGAATGACAGGTAGGGTCTGGCGAAAGTCTCCAGCAATGACCATTGTAATGCCACCCATGAGCTGGTCATTTTCTCGTACGTCTTGCAATGTCCTGTCCAACGCTTCAAACGCTAACTTGTGAGACATAGTGCATTCATCCCAGACTATGAGGTTGCATTTTTCTAAGAGTTTTGCCTTTGCCGATCCTTTGTTGATGTTGCACACTGGATTCTCATTGTGAGCGAGGTTGAGAGGCAGTTTAAAAGTTGAGTGTGCAGTATGTCCTCCTTCTAGTAGTGTTGTAGCAATGCCTGAGGATGCCACAGCAAGAGCAATTTTCCCCTGATGACGTACTTTGGCTAACAGAAGGTTGATCAGGAATGTTTTTCCTGTCCCGCTAGGTGCACCAAGAAAGATCATACCTCCCTGCTCCGCTTGTATCGCTTGCAAGATCTGTTCATAAGCATTTGCTTGATTAGGCACCTGGTGAGGCTCATTTTCTTCAAGAAAATTCACCAGAACTTCAACTGAGTAGTCTGTCTCTCTGTGCAACTCCCTGTTTGCAACTACTGGTTCTTCTCGGTTTGGGGAAGGCAATCCAAAATCAGTCAGGTTTTTTCCGCATAGCTCCATTACTTTGACTTCCAGCATGATCAGAGCCCTGTTGAACTTGTCATCCATGAACTCAATCTCTTGACCAGGATGTTCTCTTCTTGCTTGATGAAGCAGATCCTCTGAAAGACTTTCTTGGTGGTTTGCCCAGAGCTGATTTGGGTTGTAAAGTCCACATGTAGCAATCATGATGGCAAACAGGTTCCTCATTCTCATTGGCGATTTAGTAGCTGCTGCCTCTTCTAATGTGTCATTCCAGTGACCATCATCTTACAGTAGGCCAAGGAGATTGCACGCTTCCTAATAGGTTCTGCAGAATTGTCCATTCACTGTCTTGAGTGCTGCATATGATGTTGGGCCACGGATGTGGTGCAAAAGTAGTCTCAAACAATAGCATTCAAAGTTGTTGGGGTGAACCGTGTAGACACGTCCCAAAACATTGCCTGACTTTATCCCTGGATATCCTTCAACATCGGATCCTTGAGCTCTTCTCTGGAACTTTTTCATTGAAGCCTGCCATATGTAGAACTTGGGTACGTCAACATACAGGACTATTTGAGCAAACTCATCTTCCTGTGAAAGCTTGAAGAATGTAGTGAGGTCCGGGCGGTCATTCGCTAGGCCACGGTAGGACGCCACCCTCCGGGAGGCTCCACAGTGTCTCACTGTTCAGTCCCCAAAACTTCTTCTTACATCAATAGTTCATTAACGGTGTATGTAAGTTCCACCATGTTTTTCACTACAACGGTACAGCAGAGTATATTTTTTTAGCATTAAACTGTTATTATTCTATTGTCTAATCATCACTACATGTAACATCATCCATCATCACTACATATAACACCATCCATCATCACTACATATAACACCATCCATCATCACTACACATCGGTAAAATAGTTTCCGAGATTCTCGTGTGGACACACACACATACACACACACACACACACTTCTTTATTTTATATTGATATATATATATATATATATATATATATATATATATATATATATATATATATATATATATATATATATATATATATATATATATATATATATATATATATATATATATATATATATATATATATATATATATATATATATATATATATATATATATATATATATATATATATATATATATATTTTTTTTTTTTTTTTTTTTTTTTTGTTCCTGAATAAACTAACGTCACTTTACGATGCCAAGATGGTGGTAACCAGTTAGTTGTGAAAGGTTATTATAAGGCTCCGGATTATGCGCTATAACCTCTTATTCGTTGAAAACCTTACCTTCCCATCATCATTTTGCATTGAATTTAAATCTCAATTCGGATTTGATTCCATTGTACCATGTTTCCATTTTGACTCAGTGATCTCAATCTTATGTTAGATAAAAAAATATTTATTTCTTATCTGAAAGAGTCACATTTTACTAATAAAGAAGATAAACTGCTATTATATATTATTTTTCACGGGATTTGTTATACCCAGTTTAACTATTCCCACTATTGTGTAATATTGGCAGTAATATTTTTTGTTTTGCTGCTAGAGATCAATATCATTTCAATTTACCATTGTACACAATAATACTCTCCAGTAATATTTTTGTTTTGCTCCTAGAGAATAATATAATTTTAATTTACCATTGTACATAATTTACTCTTCTGTAAGGCACTTAAGACTAGGAGCCTAGTAATTGCTGATCTCCAGGTTGCAGTTGCTTCAGTATAGTGTTTTCACACATATTTATGTTACATGGATAGGTTTTTGTATTTTTTTTTTTTCTCTGCGAGAGCTGTACGTGGTGGGGAGATTCCTGGAGGACAACCAGATGACCCAGGACGTGGCCATCTGCTTCGAAATGGACAGCACAGCAGCCGTTCTCTGCCTCAACAGGTATGGCAAGTCCCACTCAGTTGAATTGCTGTCACTCTAGGAGCAGATCTTCACGGAGGCACACCACCTTAGTATCCACCTGTCCGCTCGCCATGTCCCAGGGATCCAGAACGGCTGGGCCGACGCTCTATCCCGCGTCAAGGGAACGTCAGTAGAGTGGACACTATGCCAGAGAGTGTTTCAGTGACTGATAGAACGGTGGGGTCAGCTGGTGGTGACCTCTTTGCCTCTCCGACATCCGCCTAGCTCCCAGCGTACTTCACTCGGTTGACCCCTTTTTTTTCTTTTCTTTTATTTTATTTACGGGGATTAGCCCACCCAGGCACAGGTCACTGACCCACACCTTGGGCTAGGGTTTCCTGTTTTGGGGGTTTCTTAGCATCCCGGGATTCTGGGACAAACCAGGATATTTCCCGGGATCCCGGGATTTCCCGCATCAGGTGATATTTGTACTTTCTAATGCTATATGCTAACCCTACACACTTCATTAGTGAAGTATCATGCAAGCCAAGATACACCATTATAACATGGCTTGCATTTTGGCATCATATACAGACAGATTACTCGACAGTCAACACACCTCTGCAGTCTGCAGGGAGATAAACACGACTAAGGCCAGTACCCAAGCAAGACGTGGTGAAGGCCAGAAGTGTACAGGAAACGTACACATCACTTCTGTCAGACTCCAAGGGGACTAGGGTCAGGCTCAGGAAAGCTGACCAGGGTGTGGAGTGTATTAACCCCTCCCAGGTGCTGCAGGAAGCTGGCGAGGAAGAGAAGAGGCAGGACGGTATGGAGCAAGGAGAGGAAAGGGCAGTTGTACAAACCCTGCCCACAGGTAAGGTCGTGGTAGTTGGGGACAGCCAGGTGAGGTTTTTAGATAGGACTTTTTGCACAAGGGATAGGAAACGTAGGACTAGGGTGTGTTTCCCTGGGGCTGGGATAGGGCATGTAGCTGAGAGGTTAGACAGGGTTTTGTCAGGGGAGGGTACCAATCCAGTAGTGTGTCTTAGTGTGGGAGGAAATGACATAGGAAAGGTTAGTAGTGAGGAACTTTTCAAGAAGTATAGGGAGGCGCTGGGGAAGATTAGTGATAGGGGAGGGATCCCGATAGTATGTGATGTCTTGCCTAGAAGAGGGGTTGGTCGTGAATGGCTGTCCAGGGCAATGGTTGGGCATTCATTGATAGCTGGCAACGATTCTATGGCAACGACTACCTGTACAGTGGCGACGGAATACAGTTGTCTCGTGAGGGGGTAAAGACGTTGTCTGCATCCCTGGAGCGTGAAATTGTCACTTCAAACGGGGGGTTTCGCCAGTAGAGAGAGGTCGGGGAAAGTGGGAGTCAAAAATCAAGCAGGTCCTGGGAAGTAAAATTAGTTACTCAGGACAAGGGGTAAAACAGGACCAGGGAAGGGTAGGTTTAAATGTATACTATACAAACAGTAAGAGCATTAGAAATAAAATAGACTTGCTGAGAGCGGTTGTATGAACCGAGAATGTAGACGTCATACCGATCACCGAAACTTGGATGAATCTGGCGAGCAAAATTTTTTTATCAGAGTACCACATAGAAGGGTACAACCTTTTTCACAAGGACAGGGAAGGTAGGAAGAGGGGAGGGGTCGCACTCTTCGTCAAGGATACATTAAAATGATGTATTAATAATTCAATAAATGGTGAAATAGGAACTGAGCCTGTATGGGTCGAAATCACGGAAGGAAGAGAAAAACTAATTATGGGAGTGATTTACAGGCCCCCACGTCTTGGGAAGGAAGCAGCTCAGCCTACATGGCAGGAAATGAGTAGGGCAGCAAAATATAAGAACCTATGCATTATGGGGGATTTCAACTTCAGAAATATTGACTGGGACAACATTGTAGGTGACTATGAATCTGAAGACTTCCTAGACGCAGTACAGGACAATTTTTTGAAACAACTAATGACAGAACCTACTAGAGGTAACAATATATTAGACCTAGTATTTACAAATAAAGAAAATATTATTAGAGATATCACAGTAAGGGAAGAACTAGGTAACAGTGATCACAGAGAAATCAGGTTCACCCTAAATTGCGAAACAAAAAACAATGACAATATGGTCAGAGACCCAATTTTTCGGTTGGCGGATTATCAGGGGTTAAGAAGGTTCCTAGGTGAGGTCACCTGGGAACAGTCACGTTAGTCCCCAGTAGGAAGGGGTGAGGTCATAGATGACACAACAATTGATCATGACTATAATATATTCACTAGTATACTACATAAAGCACAAGAACAAAATATACCACACAGAAAAATTAGGTCAAATAAGAATGAGCCAAGGTGGATGATCAAAAAACTTAAACATGACATATGAATAAAGAAAGGAATATATAAGAAATTAAAGGGAGGGGAGGAGCAGCTCAGAAATAGGTATAATAAACTATCTAGGAATTTTAAGAAAAATGTAAGGAAAGCAAAGAGAGACTATGAAATCAAAATAGCAAGAGAATCCAAGGCGAATCCCAAGGGATTTTTCCAGGTATATAGGACAAAGGTCAAGGACAAAGTTGGGCCTTTAAAGTCAGGGAGGAGAGAAGTGATAAATGGCAGTGAAGAAATAAGCAAAGCATTGAACAGCTACTTCTTATCAGTTTTCACAGAAGAAATTTGGGATGAAATTCCAGAGGTGGAACTGATATTTAAGGGAAAGGAAGAAGAGAAATTAAAGAATATCACTTTCAGAAAAGAGGATGTTCTTAAGAAGATAAATAAACTAAAGAAAACATAATCCCCAGGGCGGGTTGAAATTTTACCTCGAGTCTTGAAAGAGTGTAGGGAACAGATTAGCGGACCCCTCGTTAACTTATTTACAAAATCATTAGACACCTGAGTTGTGCCAAACTTGTGGAAACAGGCAAATGTAGTACCCATATTCAAAAAGGGAGACAGAGCATCAGCGTCAAATTACCGGCCGATCAGTTTGACGTGAGTAGTGGGGAAATTTCTTGAATCAATTATAGCAGATAGCATCCGATCTCATCTAGAGAAAAGCAAATTAATCTACGACTCTCAACATGGGTTTACAAAGGGAAAATCTTGTCTAACAAATCTGCTAACGTTTTTTAGGAAAGTCTTCCAGGAAGTAAATAATGACGAAAATTACGAGGTTATTTACTTAGGCTTTAACAAAGCATTTGACAGAGTATCGCATCAGAGGCTTCTGAGAAAAATTAAGGCTCATGGTATCGAGGGGAAAGTATTAAATTGGATAAAATCATGGCTCACTGATAGAACGCAGAGGGTCAGTGTAGATGGTGTTAAATCTGAGTGGGGCCGTGTAACCAGTGAGGTTTCCCAGGGGTCAGTACTAGGCCAACTCTTGTTCATAATCTACATAAACGATCTAGAAACTGGGATGAGCAGTGACATAAGCAAGTTTGCGGAAGACACCAAAATAGGGCGGCAGATTAATTCAGGGCAGGATGCAAATGCATTACAGGAGGATCTAAATAAACTGCAGGGGTGGTCTGAAAAATGGCAAATGAAATTCAACACCAGCAAGTGCAGCGTACTTACTATTGGAAGAACAAATACTTATAATGTATACAGCCTTAACAACATCAACCTAGAGAAGTTGACTTGTGAAAGAGACCTAGGGGTACTTGTAAGCCCGGACCTACGGCCTAGAAAACAGTGCGTTAATGTTCGAAATAAGGCAAACAGAGTATTGGGTTTTATATCTAGAAGTGTAAGTAACAAGAGTGCAGAGGTCTTATTGCAACTATATCTTGCGCAAGTCAGGCCACACCTCGATTATGCGGTTCAGTTCTGGTGCCCCTATTATAGAATGGATATAAATTCACTAGAGTCGGTGCAGCGAAGAATGACAAAAATGATTCTGGGACTTAGAAACCTTCCATATCAGGATAGGTTAAAGAAACTTAACTTGCATTCCCTAGAAAGACGAAGAGTGCGGGGAGATATGATAGAAGTATTTAAGTGGGTGAAAGGAATCAATAAAGGGGATATAGATAAAGTTCTATAATATCCGAGCAGGATAGGACTCGGAGCAACGGATTCAGTTGATAAGTTTAGGGTTTAGGAGGGAGATAGGAAGGAACTGGTTCACAAATAGGGTGGTGGACGAGTGGAACAAGCTTAGCAACTTTGTAGTAAGTGCGGGAACTCTGGAAAGTTTCAAAAGGAGGCTAGATAGATTCATGGATGAAAGAGAGTGGTAGTAACTCTCGACAGGAGCTGCCATGCACAGGCCAACCGGCCTATTGCAGACTCCTTATTTTCTTATGTTCTTATGTTCTTATCTCTCGGGCGGGCATCATTCCCCACGTGAAGGACAGACTAAATAAAGCCAAAGTCGCCGCAGCCAAATTAAAACGTTTTAAACTGATGCCTGAGAAGATACAAGTTCACCTGTACAAGGCGCTGGTGAGGCCTGTGTTGGAGTACCCATCTATACCACTCGTCACACTCGGGAAGACTAGACTACAACAACTACAGAGCTTCCAAAACAAGTGTCTGAGGTCAGCCAGTGGCCAAGCGCCACCCTACCAGGAGACAGTGGAACCATCCACCTAAGAAATAAAACAGAGACCCTCAATATCAGGTTCCATCGCCTAGGGAAGAAAGTTTGGGACAAGCTCCTGGACGACCCTCACAGCCTAGACCACCTACGCGGGGAAGACATCAACGGAGGGAGACCCCACGCCTGGTGGCCCCGGAATCTGCCCGCACTACAACAACCCAACTCGCGACCCATCTTTGTCCGCCACAGTGTTCCACCTTAGATTAAAACTTAGATGATATAAATTCACATTTAACAAGTCACAATCTAGTGAGTCCATAACGTAATACAGTATAAGATTTTAATAAACTTGTAATTGTAAAATCAATCTAGTCGTTGTCTACTAAAATAACCATTGTGCAACCTCATTCTAAATCCTAGGTTAGCTTACCTAGCCAACAAACTCTGTAATATTTAAAACAAGGGGTGTCGTCCCCCTCTGTTTAACTCATTAAACTTCTTTTCCAACCTTTCCTCCCACGACCATATGTTGTGACTTCTCTATCCCTCATGTCTGGCTGTGCCTTGAGCCCCAGCATGCCTTCCTTCCTTTCCCCACTTTAACCTAAAAAAAAAAAAAAAAATGGTGATAGACATGTATGCACATATGCATGCATATATGTATGCATGTATGTCTACTCTTATACATAGCATGCATGTATGTCTACTCTTATACATAGCATGCATGTATGTCTACTCTTATACATAGCATGCATGTATGTCTACTCTTATACATAGCATGCATGTATGTCTACTCTTATACACAGCATGCATGTATGTCTACTCTTATACATAGCATGCATGTATGTCTACTCTTATACATATTTACCTATGGATGGTGATACGACAGGTATACAGTATATATGTATGTGGACTCCCCGGGCAGGGTGAAACTATGGGCAAGTTTCTTTACGCCATTTGCCTCTGTCTACCCAGCAGTAATTGGGAACCTGGATGTTAATCGATTTGCGGATCGTAGACGCATTAACCTTGATGGGGTGGAAACAATGATAGTATTGATGACATTTTAACAGTAATGTCTGACTCATTGTTTTAATATGGCCATTGTTCTTGAGTTAATGGTTTGTGCTTTAAGAAATACTTCCCTTTGTGTGTGTGTGTGTGTGTGTGTGTGTGTGTGTGTGTGTGTGTGTGTGTGTGTATGTTGTCATCTTAGTAGCTAAATAAAGATCAGCACATCTTATTTTCATTTTTGGTCAGCGCTCTGGGACGGCGTCCGCCCAGAGACTAAACCTGAGTTTTTCGACTCCACATAAAGAGGTTTAAAATCCATTTGCTGGAGATTAAACTGAGGAGAACGAAACAGGAGAATTCTTTACTGCGTTGCGTAAACTAATGAGTGGAAGGAGGGCGTGGGGGGAGGGGTAAGAGGATGGGGAATGGAGGGGGAGGGGTGTTTGGGGAGAGTGGGGGCAGGAAGTTTGGGGAGGGTAGGGAGGAGGAGAGGTGTTTGGGGTAGGATGGGGAGGAGGAGGGGAGTCTGGGAGAGGGTAGGGAGGAGAAGGGGGTCTGCGGGACGGGAGAGTAGGGAGGACGAGGGTGTATGGGGAATGGAAAGGGAGAAGAAAGAAGAATGGGTGATGACTGATGAAAGGGCAAGGGAACAAAGGGAGGGTTAGACGGAGGATAGGAGAGAGACGGGAAGGGGGAGGGAGAGGAAAGGGGATAGAGAGGGAGATAGAAGTGAGGAGGGAGGGACAGAGGGAAAAGAGAGGGGGAAAGAAGAGCAGGAGAAGAAAAGAGAAGAGGAAGATGGAAATAGGGAGATGTAAGCAAAGGAAGGAGAGGGAGAAGAAGGGGAATAATAGAGTAAGGGAATAAAAGGGGAAGGTCTGGATGTTTATCTTGGTTGGGGAGTGGGCAATATATACAGTTTTTATTTTATTTATGTGTCCCTGTGGTGACTGACAGTGTAAGGGCTAACAATCTTTTGGGAGGAAGGTAGCGATTTTTTTTTTTTAGATTTTATATTGTGGGAGGAAGGGGAGACATTTCTTTCGTAGGACAAGATCTTTTTTAAGGGGTAATTTTCTTATTCAAATGGTATACTTCTTATTTAAAGGGTAAACCTCTTATTTAAAGGGTAAACTTCTTATTTAAAGGGTAAACTTCTTATTTAAAGGGTAAACTTCTTATTTAAAGAGTAAACCTCATATCTTAAGGGTAACAGCATTAGCATCAGTAACAGCAACAGCATCTGTAAGGAGTAGCGACGTTTTCTCTTAAACATAATCGTTCTAGAGTGCGTAACTATTGACCCGCTGTACCAGCTTGCTGCTGCTGTACCACCTTGCTGCTGTGCCACCCTGCTGCTGTGCCACCCTGCTGCTGTGCCATCCCTCCACCGCTGCCCCCTCCCCCCACACACATACACACACCTCGGATCATCGGATCAAAAGACTTATGCAGCAGAGAGACAGCGCCTTTTATCCCAATGACCACAACCGCTACAGGTCCCTTCGCATCCAAGTCATCCATGAAATACGCGCTGCAAAGAAGTCTTGCTACCCAACACCTGAAG
>NW_024723234.1:0-25512 GCF_018991925.1 Homarus americanus | reverse complement strand
AAAATATTTCTAGCACGTTTGTATATATATATATATATATATATATATATATATATATATATATATATATATATATATATATATATATATATATATATATATATATTAAGCGAATATTAATAGATTTGCCATATCGTAACAGAAAGACAATTCATATTGTTTGAGAGATAACATATACCTACCATCCATCGTCACTAAATATAACACCATCCATCATCACTACATATAACACCATTCATCGTCACTATATATAACACCATCCATCATCACTGCATAACACCATCCATCATCACTACATATAACACCATTCATCGTCACTACATATAACACCATCCATCATCACTACATATAATACTATCACATATCATCACTACATATATACTATCCATCATCCACTACATATAACCACCATCCATCAGCACTACATATAACACTATCCATCCTTACTACATATAACTCTATATCATTTACTGCATATAACACTATCCATCGTCACTGCATATGGCACTAATCATCATCACTACATATAGCACCATCCATCACCTACATATAACACCATCCATCGGCTGCTGCATATAGCACCGTCCATCAACACTACATATAACACTATCCATCATTACTACATATAACCGCTATCTGTCATTTACTACATCTTTATATCCATCATCACTACATAACACTATCCATCATCACACCATCCATCACCACTACATATATAACCACTATCCATCCTTACTACATATAACTCTATCTATCATTACTACATATAACTATCCATCATCACCATATAACACTATCCATCATCACTACATATAACACCATCCTCACTACATATAACACCATCCATCAATGCTACATATAACACCATCCATCGCACTACATATATACTATCCATCATTTGCTACATATAACACTATCTATCATTACTACATATAACACTATCCCATCATCACTACATATACTTACTATCCATCATCACTACATATATGCATCCATCACCACTGCATATAGCACCATCTATCGTCACTACATATAACCACCCATCCATCATCATTACGCTATAACACCATCCATCATCACTACATTGCTGCATCCATCATCACTACATATAACACCATCATCACCACTACATATAACACCATCCATCATCACTACATATAACACTATCATCATCTCTCTTATAACACCATCTTCATCACTACATATGTAAAACCCATCACTACATATAACTGCATCATCATCACTACATATAACACCATCCATCATCACTACATATAACACCATCCATCTTCTTTCACCTTACTATCATCACTACGTAAATACTGTCCGTCATCACTACATATAACTTTTATCCATCAACAAAACATATAACACCATCATCATCACCTACGCTATAACACCATCCATCATCTCGCCTTAACACCATCCATCATCACTACTTATAACACCATCATCATCACTACATATAACACCATCTATCATCACTACATAACACTCCTATCTATCTGCTACATATAACACCATCCATCACCACTACATATAGCACCATCCATCATCACTACGCGCACCACCATCCGTCATCACTGCGCTATATACCATCCATCATCACTAATTATAACACCATCCACTCCACAATCTTCACTACATCCCACTCACAATCTTCACTACATCTCCTCCACAATCTTCACCATCCACTCACAATCTTCACTACATCCACTCACAAACTTCCATCTCACTTCACAATCTTCACTCATCTCACCACAATCTTCACCATCTCACTTCCGTCTCCACTACATCTCACTTCCACAATCTTCACCAATCCCACTTCACAATCTTACACATCTCCTTCACAATCTTCACTACATCACTTCACAATCTTCACTGCATCTCATCCACAATCTTACCACATCTCATACAATCTCACTACATCTCTACAATCTTCACTACATCTCACTTCACAATCTTCACACATCTCACACACAATCTTCACCACATCTCACACATTCACTACATCTCACTCACAATCTTCCTACATCCCTTCACATCTCCTACCTCTCACTTCACAACTTCACCATATCTCCCAAATCTTCTCTACATCTCACTTCACAACATCACCACATCCACTCACAATCTTCACCACATCTCACTCACAATCCTTCACCATCTCACTTCCAATCTCACTACATCTCCTTCAAACTCACCACATCTCATCAAAATCTTCACACATCTCCTTCACAATCTTCACCACATCTCACTTCCAACCACCACCACAATCTTCACTACATCTCCTTCACAATCTTCACTACATCTCACTTCGCAATCTTCACTACATCTCACTTACAATCTTCCTTACATCTCACTTCACAATCTTCACTACATCTCACTTCACAATCTTCCTCCATCTCACTCACAATCTTCACATCTAACTTCACAATCTTCACATCTCACTTCACAATCTTCACCATCTCACTTCACAATCTTCACTACCATCCTTCATCCTCCATACATCCATCATCACTACCCATAACACCATCCATCATCATCACACATATAATACTATCCATCATCACTACATAAACAAGTCAATCACCACACATATAACACCATCCACCATCTTTATATAACACCACCATCATCACTACATAACATCATCCATCATCACTACATATATAACACCATCCATCATCACTGCATATAGAACCATCCTATCATCACTACATATAACCTCCATCCATCATCACTACATATAACATCAACATCACTACATATAACACCCACCATCATACTACATATACTCATCACCATCATCACACATATAACTCTATCCATCATCACCATATAACACCATCAGCATCACTACATATAACACCAACCATCATCACCACATATAACATCATCCATCATCACTACGCCTTAACACCATTCATCATCACTACATATAGAACCATCCTATATCATCACTACATATATAATATCATGCATCATCACTACATATAACACCATCAGCATCACTACATATAACTTTACCCATCATCACACATATTATAACATCATCCATCATCTTTAAACACCATCCCTCTTTACTATAGTGGTAAACAGAGCTTTATTTTTGTTGTCCAATTTCTTTGAGTTCAACCTTAAACCATGAACCTTAGCATGGTCAAATTTTGATTTGACCTCAGTGAAAACTGTTAGTGTCAGTACATCACAATGAATTGTTCCGGCGCGCTTACTGTATCGAGGAGTGACCCAGGTGGAAGTGAAGCCTTCCTTGAATGAAGGAGAAAGGGCCCCGATCTAACAAACTGCAGACCACCAAAACCACACTAAAACAACAAGACCCCATGTAAGACCAAAACAACAGAAGAAGAAACTACCACTTTCTGCGTGCAGGACCGAGTACCTGCAGAACTACTTCACCGGGAAAAGACACAAATCTAAGTTGGCTTAGGAAAGGCTAAATTGGAGTTACGATACACTAGAGTTAGGTTTTAATCTGCATGATATTTTTTACTGAACTTTTAAGCAATGTTATAATCCTGGCAGCGGGGTATCGATCACGAAAATAACCTTTGGTAGTTATAACTTGTTTGATAAAGTTTATTATTACTGTAACATGAAACGAAATCACTATAGCTAACCTTATCATTGACATTAAATCTGTATTATCTTTGACCATAAGCTCATTGGCCGCTTATCCTTACTTTTTGTTCTCTGATATAATAAAGTATTGGTGAATAGAATTATTAATCATTTGTGAGTCACTTACTATAAAAGGAAACTGTAACGGATTCTATGGACAGTTGAGGGAATATTTTCACGGAATAAGTCAGGTAACTCCCCTCTTGCCCAAAAGCGATCAAGGGATTAATTCTGGGCGAAAATCTAGGCAGTCTTCGCCTTGTTTTGTTTTAGGTCACTTTTAACGAAAAGTTTAATAATGTTTGTTTCAAACACACACACACACACACACTCACCATACACAGTCACACACTCACCATGCACAATCACACACACCATACACACACACCGTACATGCACAAACCATACACACACACATACACACACACACACACACACACACACCTTCATACATACACACACACCATACACACACACACACCATACACACATACACACACACACACACACACACACCATGCACACACCATATACAAACAAAACAAACACACACCATATACACACACACACACACACACAATGCACACACACACACCATACACACTACACACACACACACACCATGCACACTGGGCTGTCCATGCACACACACACACTAATTGTTTTAATTTAGTTCTTGAACCTAAGTGGCAGCGCTTGATGTAAACACTTCTTGGCATTTTCTGTTTATCTAGTAGCAGGTATACACAACATACAGTATATGCATCACAGAAGGGCAGCACTGTACATATCAAGTCACCAGACACTGATGTGTTTGGCATATTAAAGCAGCCTCAACTTGGAGAAAATACAAGTATGAAAACAGGAACTGGTGAGCGACGACACATTGGGCAGAGAGCCTTACAGGTTTCCATGCCTTCACAGGATCTGACTGCATTGGAAAATTTGTTGGCAAAGGAAAGAAAGCATGTTGGAGCACTTTGATGAAATCTAACACAAAAGTCCTAGATGCATTCAAGATGCTGAGTAGACCAAATGCCCTCCAGCAGACATGTTTATTGGTCTAAAGGAATTTGTATTTAAGCTCTACTGTCCACGAATGACTTTCACTAAACTGTCATAACTTAGATGGCATCTCTTCAAGAAAACGCAGGCAGAAGCTGGAGAACTACCAGCGACTGCAGCAACTCTAAAGTATCATATATTGAGAGGAAGGTATCAAGCTCTTCTGTGGTCTTGTGATGCAGACAGTGAAATGCTTTCACAATTAGAGCATGGCTGGAAGATTGACAATGACTGTTTCATACTAGTAATATCAGACCAACCACCAGCTCCAGAAGCAATCACAGAACTTGTTAAATGTGGATGTGGCGTCAGGAAATGTGGATCATTGTCATGTTCATACAGAAAGAATCAGAAAGAATAGCATGACATGCACCGAGATGTGTAACTGTCAAGCAGATGATGAGAAATGCCTAAACAAGGTGAAGGAATCTGTTGTACACAGAAGACTCTGATGACGAGGACTGAAGCAATGTCGTAAATAATAACTTGTGACTTGTTTACACATGATGTATAACACTACAAACTTTTAATAAATATAAAACGGTGGTTCTAAGCTTTTCAGATAATGGTAATATGTATATGTTTAATTTCCAGTATTTGTCTTTAGCAAATAATTTTACTTACTGCAATCTCTTCTTTGCCAGAGACAGGATGGCATATATGAGCAGCCATGTTTGTAACACACTTATGATATTATAACAGCATTCATGATATATTATGTTAAATTGTAATCATATAATACTACATGTTCATAGGTTATTAGTCATGTTTTAAGTTAATTAGGACTTAATGGTAATACATCTGTGGTTCATTACGCCGCTCTTTAATAAAACTTCTTTAAAGGCATAAAACTTATAATAAACCGTTCAGAAAAAATGACACCACAGTTCCTTAACATAGTTTATAAGGATTATTATAATGTATGGTGTCAAAAATTAACATGAAATTTTTACGGGATTACTTAAGCTCCTACACTAAAACCTGCCGACCTAACCTAACCTTTTTTACCCACCTCTACCTACTTACCTAACCTGACATAATCTAACCTAACCTGACGTAATCTGACCTAACCTGACATAATCTAACCTAACCTGACATAATCTAACCTAACCTGACATAATCTAACCTAACCTGACATAATCTAACCTAACCTGACATAATCTAACCTAACCTGACGTAATCTGACCTAACCTGACATAATCTAACCTAACCTGACGTAATCTGACCTAACCTGACATAATCTAACCTAACCTGACGTAATCTAACCTAACCTGACATAATCTAACCTAACCTGACATAATCTAACCTAACCTGACATAATCTAACCTAACCTGACGTAATCTGACCTAACCTGACATAATCTAACCTAACCTGACATAATCTAACCTAACCTCCCCGTCTGACATAAGCTAACCTAATCAAACCTAACTTTCCCACCTACCTAACATAACCTATCTACTTATTACCTACCTAACCTAACTTAACCCAACCTGACATAATCTAACCTAACCTATTGAAACTTAACTTAACCACCTACCTCATCTAACACCACTTTGTAATCTCTCTGTGCTACAGCTGACAGGATGAGTATGGGGGCACAATAAACTAGCCTCTAAGTGGCAAAATTAACAAAACTAACCTAACCTAACCCAACCTGACTTAACCTAACCTGATCTGATCTAT
Source organism: Homarus americanus (assembly GCF_018991925.1). Lineage (NCBI taxonomy): Eukaryota > Metazoa > Arthropoda > Malacostraca > Decapoda > Nephropidae > Homarus > Homarus americanus. Next base: position 19,122 of record NW_024723234.1, on the reverse strand, counting down.
CCAACTTAAAAAACTTAGAATATATAATAAAGCCGTTAGGTTAATTTAGGCTAAATATGGTTGATTCATATTTTGTTTTGACAGAAATTCCCGGCAAAATAACGTATCTATATTGAGAACCACCGCCATGTTGGTTCCACGTTAACAAGACACGGATACACTACAGAATAACCCGCGTTCGTTTAACCTCAATTACTACAGTTTACTTTATAATCTTATTTCACAATCTTCACTACATCTCGCTTCACAATCTTCACTGCATCTCACTTCACAATCTTCAGCCAGGTGAGGTTTATGGATCGGGCTTTTTGTGCGAGAGATAGGAAACGTAGGACTAGGGTATGTTTTCCTGGGGCTGGGATAGGGCATGTAGCCGAGAGGTTAGACAGAGTTTTGTCAGGGGAGGGTACCAATCCAGTAGTGTGTCTTAGTGTGGGGGGAAACGACATAGGTAAGGTTAGGAGTGAGGAACTTTTCAAGAGGCGTGGGGAAGATTAGGAATAGGAAAGTCATTATTATCAGCAGTGTCTTGCCCTGAAAGGGGTTGAGTGGGTGAATGGCCTGCATCCTGGAGTAAATCCATCACTCGAAGGGGGAGTTTCGCCAGTAGAGAGGGGTCGGGGAAAATGAAGAATCAAAAAACAAGCAGGTCCTGGAAGTAGTGAAGCAAATGTAATAATGCTGCATCTGAGTTAGTCATAATAACAGCTTATCAAATGTCAAATGCTAAAACAGATACAGGAAAATATATTCCAATTGTTTATTATACTGTGTTAGAAACGCAATAATAACAAAAAATGTGGACAAAAGCTCAGGGCCATTGTTAGTAAAGAGAACATAGATATAATTGCAATAACGGAAACATGGATAAATTCAAACAGCAAGCATTTTTTAGCAGAATTTCATATTCCAGGATATAACCTATTTAAATTTGACAGAGTAGGAAGGAGAGGTGGCGGTGTAGCAGTGTATATCAGGGTGTCATTAAAAGGCTGCAATAAATCAAACATTAAAACAAATAGCGACAATGAAAGTATTTGGGTAGAGATTGGTGAGGGCAGTGAATCCGTAGTCATTGGTGTTATATATAGACTACCTAATTTGAGTAGGAACGATGGTAAATTGCTATGGGAGGAAATAAAGAAGGCATCTGATAGAAACAATGTATGTATTCTAGGCGATTTCAACTTTTCAGGCATAGATTGGAAAAATCAACTTAGCGATAATGAATCTGAAGATTTTATAGAAGTAGTACAGGATAGTTTTATATATAAATTTATAAACTTGCCCACTAGAGGAAATAATATCCTCGATTTAGTTCTCAGTAATAATGAAAATCTAGTAAAAGATGTTGGGATTGGAGACGAACTAGGAAACAGTGATCATAAAGCCATATATTTTAACATAATATGGGATGGCAGGAAGAAGGAAAATTCGGCCTTGATCCCGGATTTTAGGAATGCTAATTACGGTAGCATAAGGAGAGACCTAAGGGATGACCCTATGGTCAAAAGATTAATCCCCCCCACACCTCCGGAAACTGTCAACTTAGGACGGGATAACCCCGAATTTAATTTAGCAGCTACTTATGAACAATTTATTGCGACAATCAATAATGCCCAAAATAAACACATCCCTAAAAGAAAATTCAGATCGATACGGAACCAACCAAAATGGATGAATAATAGACTCTTAGATCTTCTAGGGAAAAAGAAAGGAGTATATAGAAAAGTTAAGAAAGGCGAAAATCACTTACTTGGTTACTATCAGAACCTAACAAGACAGGTATAAACAGAAATTAGGAAAGCAAAGAGAAATTATGAAATCAAGGTAGCAAACGAATCGAAATATACCCCAAAGCTTTTTATCAACTGTATAAATCAAAGGTTAGAGATACAATAGGTCCCCTTAAAACTACGACAGGAGAAATGACTGATGATGAGTTAGAAATGTGTAGTACGTTAAATAGTCATTTTTCACTTTCCGTGTCCTGGAAAATGAAAGCCCTACTTTAGTTCAGGGTTCTCAAAGAACATATAACGACCAGTAGAAAATATGTTGGAATATCAATATTTTTTAGTAACGATATTAACCCATTAAATTAACAAACAGAAGCCTCGCAAATCGCCTGATCCAGGCAAGTTATATATAGAATATTAAAAATCTGCGGTAGGTTGAGTAATCCATTAGCAGTTTTATTTAACTAAGTCATTAGGAATCGGGGCCTAGTGCAGAAGCAAACTTGCAAATGTAGTTCAAATTTCAAAAGGAGTGATAAATCAATAGCATCAAATTACCGTCCAGTAATCGTCAATGTAGGCAAGTTACTAGAGTGATGTTATACAAAAATCAAGCCGCCTTGAAACATTCAACAATTCAACTACATCTCCTTGCGGGTTCACCCAGGGGCGTTTTCATCTCCACAATTGTAGCTTTTTTTTTCTCAGAAGTATTTGAAGGGTAGATATTGTTAGTCATATTCATTTATTTAGATTTCAGTAAAGCGATGCGATAGAGTCCTCATGAGAGATTGATAAGGAAGGTAGAAGCACATGGAATAGGTGGATGGTATTCATCTGGATTTGGTCATGGTTAACTGATGGAAACAAAAGTCATGCAATGATTAGTCAGACTGGGGAATGCGGTCATGAGATTCCCCCAGGAGATCTGTATCAGGCCCTCTGCTGTTTTGTTATATTCATCTAATGATCTTGATTTAGGCATAACTTCAGTAGGATTGTTAAGTTAGATGATACAAAATGGGGAGAGTGATAAAATTCAGACAGTGACTTTGAACACCTTCGAAGATCTGATCTGCCATATGGTGGTCAATGTAGACTGGCAAATGAATTTTAATAGTGATAAATGCAAGGTGCTACAGATAGGAAGACGAATACAAACGTTAAAGTATAAACTAGGTAACACGGAAATAGAAAACTCAGTTTGTGAAAAAAAATCAAGGTGTATTTGTTAGCGACTTGAAACCTAGAAACAATGTATTAGCATTACGCAACAAGGCAAACAAGTTCTTGGGTTCATATCTAGGTCTGTGAAGTAACAGAACTGCTGGCCGTTATCTTGAAACTTTACCTAGCATTAGTGAGGCCACACATGGATTATGCGGTTCAGTTCTGGTGTCCTTATTATAGAATGGACATAGATTCTTTGGAGAGAGTACAAAGAAGAATGACAAAATGATCCATAATATTAGGAAACCTTCCATATGAAAGACTGAAAAGCTTAGGCTTACATTCATTAGAGGCGTAGAGTTAGGGAGATATGATGGGGTGTACAAGTGGGTAAGTGGGATTAACAAGGTAAAATGGAAGATGTTCTGAAGCTCAGTAATAACGAAATAACTAGAACAAATGGCACAAATTAGATAAATTTGATTTAGAAAGGATATGAGGCTGAAAAGCACTGGTTTGGTAATAGAGTTGTGGATATGTGGAATAGGCTACGAGTGCTATATTGGGATCGGGGCTAGGAGCTTCAAGACGAGTTGGATATAGGCACATGGAAGTGCTGGGATGGGTGTGAAGGGATCTGCCCTGTATGGGCCAGTCGGCCTCCTGCAGTATCCCACTTTCTTATGTTCTATATGTTCTTATGTTCACCTCACAATCTTTACTACATCTCCTCACAATCTTCACTACATTTCAATTCACAATCTTCACTACATCTCACTTCACAATCTTCACCTACATCACTTCCACAATCTTCACTACATCTCACTTCACAATCTTCACTACATCTCACACTACACAATCTTCACTACATCTCTAGCCCCACAACCTTCACTACATCTCCTTCACAATCTTTTCTACATCTCACTTCCATCTTCACTACATCTCACTTCACAATCTTCTACCCATATCTCACTTCACAATCTTCACCACATCTCACTTCACAATCTTCACAAATCTCACTTCACAATCTTCTACATCTCACTTCACAATCTTTACCACATCTCCTTCACAATCTTCACTACATCTCACTTCACAATCTTCACTACATCTCAATTCACAATCTTCACTACATCTCACTTCACAATCTTCACTACATCTCACTTCACAATCTTCACTACATCTCACTTCACAATCTTCATACATCTCACTTCACATCTTCACTACATCTCATTCACAATCTTCACTACATCTCACTTCACAATCTTCACTACATCTCACTTCACAATCTTCACTACATCCCACTTCACAAACTTCACTACATCTCACTTCACAATCTTCACTACTTCTCAATTCACAATCTTCACTACATCTCACTTCACAATCTTCAATAAATCTCACTTCACAATCTTCACTACATCTCACTTCACAATCTTCACTACATCTCACTTCACAATCTTCATTACATCTCACTTCACAATCTTCACTACATCTCACTTCACAATCTTCACTACATCTCACTTCACAATCTTCACTACATCTCACTTCACAATCTTCATTACATCTCACTTCACAATCTTCACTACATCTCACTTCACAATCTTCACTACATCCCACTTCACAATCTTCACTACATCTCACTTCACAATCTTCACTACATCCCACTTCACAAACTTCACTACATCTCACTTCACAATCTTCACTACATCTCACTTCACAATCTTCAATACATCTCACTTCACAATCTTCACTACATCTCACTTCACAATCTTTCACTACATCTCACTTCACAATCTTCACCATATCTCACTTCACAATCTTTACTACATCTCACTTCACAATCTTCACTACATCTCACTTCACAATCTTCACTACATCTCACTTCACAATCTTCACTACATCTCACTTCACAATCTTCACTACATCTCACTTCACAATCTTCACTACCTCTCACTTCACAATCTTCACTACATCTCACTACACAATCTTCACTACATCTCACTTCACAACCTTCACTACATCTCACTTCACAATCTTCACTACATCTCACTTCACATCTTCACTACATCTCACTTCACAATCTTCACCATATCTCACTTCACAATCTTCACCACATCTCACTTCACAATCTTCACCACATCTCACTTCACAATCTTCACCACATCTCACTTCACAATCTTTACCACATCTCACTTCACAATCTTCACTACATCTCACTTCACAATCTTCACTACATCTCACTTCACAATCTTCACTACATCTCACTTCACAATCTTCACTACATCTCACTTCACAATCTTCACTACATCTCACTTCACAATCTTCACTACATCTCACTTCACAATCTTCACTACATCTCACTTCACAATCTTCACTACATCTCACTTCACAATCTTCACTACATCTCACTTCACAATCTTCACCACATCTCACTTCACAATCTTCACTACATCTCACTTCACAATCTTCACTACATCTCACTTCACAATCTTCACTAACACCATCCTTCATCACTACATATAACATCCATCATCACTACTTATAACACCATCCATCATCATCACTACATATAATACTATCCATCATCACTACATATAACACGATCCATCATCACTACATATAACACCATCCACCATCACTACATATAGAACCATCCATCACGACATATAACACCATCCGACATCATTACATATAACACCAACCATCATCACTACATATAACATCATCCATCATCACTACATATAACTCCATCCATCATCACTACATATAACACCATCCATCATCACTACATATAAAACCAACCTATCATCACTACATATAACATCATCCATCATCACTACATATAACACCATCCATCATCACTACATATAGAACCATCCTATCATCACTACATATAATATCATCCATCATCACTACATATAACACCATCCAACATCACTACATATAACACCACCCATCATCACTACATATAACATCATCCATCATCACTACATATAACTCTATCCATCATCACTACATATAACACCATCCAGCATCACTACATATAACACCAACCATCATCACTACATATAACATCATGCATCATCAATATATATATATAACACCATCCATCATCACTACATATATTACCCTCTTATCATCACTACATATAACACCATCCATCATTACTACAATATAACGCCATCCTTCATCACTACATATAACACCATCCATCATCACTACATATTATAACACCATCCATCATCTTTACAAACACCATCCCTCTTTACTATAGTGATAAACAGAGCTTTATTTTGTTGTCAATTTCTTTAAATTCCAACCTTATTAAACCGTAATTCTTTCTGTATGGTCAAATTTTGATTTGACCTCAGTGAGAGAGCTGTTAGTGTCAGTACATCACAATGGTGTTCCGACGCACTGTATCGAAGGTGACTAAGGTGGAGGTGAAGCCTTGCCAGATGAAGGAGAAGGGCCCCCGATCTAACAAACTGCAGACCACAAAACACACTAAGACCCAAAACAACAAGACCCAAAACAACAAGAAGAAGAAGGAAACTACCACTTTCTGCCGTGTACAAAAGGACCAGTACCTGCCATGGGGAGACTACATCTTCACCGGGAAAAAGACACAAAAGAAGCGCTGAACCTACGCTTCTGATATTTAAAAATACTGTAATAAAAAACATATTAATTGATTTTGTTTGTATTATTTATGCTTTTTTTTATTTTCATCTGTAAACGTGCTGTTTTGGGAATATATTTTGAGTTACATAATATTTAGGTACAGCAGTTTATTTCACTGTATCTACTTGTTTACCAAGTAACTGGACTTTACAGTCTCCGATCGGGATTCTGCAGGCAATGTTGGTGAACTTCGTGGTGACTCGTGTCCTAGCCTGTAACACAGGACCTTGATCGCCTGGATATAGTAGTATGTCGGTTGATGAAAAAAAATTAATAATATATGTTTTAATAATGTATTGAACTTGTTTTTATCATAGAATAATGAAAGAAATATTTTTTGTGCATCAACATGCATAACACAATATTAGTTTTTTCATGAAGGAAGAGCGCTGTTCTGTTTCTAGCTTTATGGAAGATGCTTTGTGTATTCTTTCAACTTTTAAGTAATTTGTACTAAAATAAATTTTTTATTGGTCATTTGGGTGTATATTTTTTTTTGTTTGAATAAACTTGAGATAGGCATTATGTGTGTATGTATGTTTAAAATTCTCTTAAGTAATGAAATCCAAATATGAGGTAAAGTGGACATTTTTTGCTTGATTAGCCTGTTTGGGATAGGATTATGGCTAGTTATTCTTATTAAGTATTGTTCAATAAGTACCCATGAATCGATTTAAATAATACTACTTAATCTAAGTTCATCAAGCTTGTAAGTGGTAGAAAATAAGTGGTAAAATTTTTTTAGAAAATTTCTGTTTGAGGGTTTTTATCAGGTGCCTTTGGTGGTGTTTAAAATTAAGTAAAATGTATTTAACCTAACACTACCTCACCTTACTAAATCTTACCTTACCTTATCTAACCTAACCTAATTTTCTTCAACCAGCACTTGGCGCTCATGACACATTGAGGTTCTCTAGAAAAGTTTAATTTCATTTTTCTTTTTTAAAAATACATTTGCAGAACATGCTTTTTGATAATTATTTCTCCAACATATCCTATAAATCTGTTGATGATATATAAATTTAGGATGAGTTAGGTTTGGTGTGAAAGTTAAGATAGGTTTAGCTAATTTAGAGATAGTCTAAATTATTAGGAAAAATGATTAGATTCTGATACACTAGTTGAGTTTTTAATCTTGCATGTTTTTGGCAGCAGAATTGTCACGATCACCGAAAATAACACTTTGGTAGTTATAACGTTGATAAGTTTATTATTACTGTAACATAAACAAATCTACTAGCTGTACTTATCAATCAGTAAATCTGTATTATCATGTTTGACCATCGCTCATTGGCCAGCTTATCTCTTATTTGTTCTCTGATATAATAAAGTATTGGTGAATAGAATATTAATCATTGTGAGTCACTTACTATAAGAAACTGTTTAGCAGTTCTATGGACAGTTGGGAATATTTTCACGAATAGTCGAATGCTCCCTCTTGGCGATCAGGTTAATTCACGAAGCGAAAATACTAGGCAGTCTTCCTTGTTTGTTTTTAGGTCATAACAACGAAAAAGTTTGTAATGTTTATTAATGATTCAGTTTACTGTAATTCTTCTTTTTTATATTTTATTTTTTGTAGAATTTTTTTCACAGTTCATTTCTTGTTTTAAGATTCATTATTTGGATATTTTTTTTATTACGAGGTTGAATTAAGTTTATATCTAAGTATTTTTCAGCTTCAAAATACTTTTATAAAATGTTGATATTACATTGGACAGTTTTAGTTCTTTCTTATATACCTCAGTATTACTGTTAAATTCTTTCCTTTTACACTTCATTTATTTATTTTCAAATTGTTTAAAGAACATCACCTTTGGGATACAGATGATGTGATAAATGAAGTTTTGTAACTAACCCTACCCCACTGCTGCCCCTCCCTCTTGTCCCACATTCTTTCTTGTCCTCCTACCCTTGCTCCTCCACTTGTAATCCCACCCTTATTCCTATTCCCTTGTCCCACCTTCATTTCCTTCTACCCTCTCCTTACTTCTGCCTTACTTCTACCCTTCTCCTCCTACCACTTGCTCATACTCCCTTAGCTTCCCTTGCTTCCACCCTCCTCTCATTACCTTATCCCACCCTGTCTACCTTACTGCCTGCCTTATACTTATCTCCCACCCTTACTCCTACCCTTACTCCCACCTTAATCCCACTTATTGCCACTTCCTCCCACCTGCTCCTCCCTTACTCCTACCTCCTGTCTCCACCCACTCTCCTTTCTCCCTTACTCCCTCCTTACTCCCTACCCTTACTCACCCTTACTCCCACCCTTACTCCTTCTCCCCTTACTCACACCCTTAACTCTCTACCCTTACTCTCTACCCTCCTATGCCTTCCCTCCTCCCACCACCTCCCACCCTTATTCCACCTTACTCTACCCTTACTCCTACCCACTCCCTTACTCCTCTCCCCTTACTCCCATATGTCCCTTACTCCCTTATCTTATATACTCCCTACTCCTGCTCTATACTCCCACCCTTATCTTTGCCTACTCCCATATACTCCCTTATACTCCCGCTCCCTCCTCCCACCCATTACTCCATCCCTCCCTTATACCCTCCTTCCCTCCTGCCTACTATACTCCATATACCTCCCACCCTTCTCCCACACCTTCTCCCCTTACTCCCACTTCTCACCCTTCACTCCCTTCCTTCCCCACTGTTACCCCCAGTGGTGAAGACATCATACATTTGTTCACTTAGACACCACTTATTATTCAGGACCTAATGGCTATAATATCAGAGTCATTATTCTTAACTCAACTTTATATATATATCAATTGTCAAAACCTTCACCACAAGAAAGAAAAGAACAGTCGGGTATGGCAGAAAATGTAATAAACGAACATGGAGTAAGACATCAAGCTCCATATTGTAAACAAGATCATCGTCATTGTTTATTTATTGCGAGGAAAAATATTGTTCGTAATATAATTATAAAAACCTTCTGTAATTCATTCTCTTCATTACACTAAAAGGTAATGAAGTATATAAAGAAAATAGTTTATAAATTACTAAAATAAAAATACGTATAAAAAGTAAAATAACATCTATTGATGGAATAGAAAAGAATTATATCGTAAGTGGGTAAAAGATTTCTTGGGTAGGTTTTAGAATACAATAACTGTTTTCTGCATTACACCGATGGTTCCAAGTCAGAAATTATCCTTAAGTTTTGTGAATCAGTATTTACAGTTTTTCTTAAAGGGTGACTTAAGTTACGGTCACACGATCCCTTTGATGAGCAATTAATTTGGAGCAAGAAATTACGAGTAATTTCTTCCAAATGTGGTCACACGAGTGGCTCTTGGTTCAGTTACTACAGCAAAAAAAAAAAGTTAACGCCGCTGTGCGAGTAGAAGGGAGACGGAACATCACAACAACAATGCAGACGACGCAGCAGCTATCCTTGGTATTATTGTTATTATTAAAAAGAAATGAGAGAAAGCGAAGAAAACTATTGGGGACTCGTAAGTGGCTGGCGAGGAGGAGGAACGAGTGTTTAATATAGACTGGTTCAACTATCGTAGTTACAGTAGGGAGGGTTGTTAGTGTGTGGAGAATGACCGGCTGTATGGGCTTGTGTTTTGTAAACAAACACACCAAAACACCACCCAAATAATAAACTCAGTGTGTCGTAAAAAACTGTTTGTGCATTTTATACATAATGTTATTGATCTATGTTATATATAGCCAAGGTAAATACTCGATAAATAAGCTTCGTGTCATTAAATATGGTATTAACCGGGTTTTGAACCGATAATCTTGCTCGAAATAGTCAAGAAATTGACTATCACGATTGTCAATAAAATGCTTCAAAAACTTGCTCGAATTTCTCGAAAATTGCTCGAAATAACTTTCCGGCAAGAAATTGCTAAAAAAAAATGCGCCCATGTGACCAGTGCTTTAAGAATTGTATGATATCCTCATGGCAATGGAAACACACACACACACACACACTCACCCCATACACAGTCACACACTCACCATGCACAATCACACACACCCATACACACACCGTACATGCACAAACCATACACACACATACACAGACACACACACACACACACCATACATACACACACCATACACATACACACACCATACACACATACACACACACACACACACACACCATGCACACACCATACAAACAAACAAACACACACCATATACACACACACACACACACACAATGCACACACACACACCATGCACACTCACACACACACACACCATGCACACTCACACCATGCACACACACACACTAATTGTTTTAATTTAGTTCTTGGAACTCTTAAGTGGCAGCGCTTGATGTAAACACTTCTTGGCATTTTCTGTTTATCTAGTAGCAGGTATACACACAGATGTAATATGAGAGAATAAATTATGAATTCTGTCCAGGGAAGTGTTGTGAATATGACCTTGAGATAACACTTGTGTTAAGTGTGAATTTCCCTGTCTAGTGATATGTCCAACTACTACTCTGGGCCGCGAGACAGTGGTAGTGATTGCCTGAGGGGCTTTATTGAGACTCATCTGTGCAAGGTGAAGCGCAGAAGCGTTTACAGTGCCCAACTGGGAAGCATACGGAGTTCATGCTTGCTTTTATGACTCATGCATTAAGGGCGTAAAAGGCCTGAAGGGTCATGGGTTTTGTCAGCAAGTTACATAAAGTGACAATGATGAGTGTGTGGGGGGAAAATTCCCGGTACAATTTATCTGTTTATGGCAAAGTGTGGCAGATCCCTATTAATGTGAGCGGTGTTTACTGAATCAGCTGACCCTGGCTCGACCTTTTGAGAGACGCAAGCCAAGTGATCTAAGAGTCGTGAATAACATGGTGAATTACTTGGTGTTATTCATTTGGGTGAATATTTGTATAAATCAAAGGTGCTGTCACACACACACACACACCACACGTGGCACACCACCAACACACAGTTTCTGAGAAGGAGTTTGAGATTGTATTTAACGAAGTCTTAACTGGGAAAATGTTGTATGGCTTTTGTTATGGGGTAAGTTCTGGCGTGAACATTAAGACTATTTTCATAATTTTTGTAACTAATATTTTTATCTGCCTGGTACAATTATTTATTAATTTGTATTGTAAGTTATGTCTTGATAGTCGATGTAATGTAACAATTTATTTTTTGTGTTAATGTTCATATAGATTGGTTCAGTGTTGCGGCTCTGACTCGTCAACGATGTTAATAAGCTCTTGATTACATACTGCTGGTGAAACTATGTTATATTAACAACACGACAGACAAGTACTATAATACCTTAACATTTAACAATAATTCAGCCTTAATTTAATTTTTTTCACCAACTTAAGACACATAACCCAGAAGGAAGTAAGACGGGCAACATAACGCGGGATATCGTGGCTTCACTAAGTGCAAATTATGGAACTTGAGGTAACACATTATGGGAAAATGCGAGCCCTGCTAAGTGGTTCTCCTCAACATGGACGCAAACATCAGATGGACAAAGAAACAGAAGAACCCCGGATATACATTCATTTATTCTACAAAAAAGTTACGTAAACGAGCGTTAAACACGTTTAAGTAATCACAGTTTACGAAGCTGAAGTCGAGATATTAGAAGATGAAGAAGACTTTAGCATATCAGTATACCCCACGACCGGCGCCAGGATGTTAAGTGTGCCATCAGGGTATATTAGCGCTGAGAGACGGGTGCTATCGTGGTATATTAGCATACCTGAATGGTATATCAAAAAGTACAGGATTTACTTCACAGATATTTAGTTATATCTATCGGTATATTATATAAATTATATCAATATATCTGTGTATACCAAATATGGCATCAGAGTATATCACCGTTTGCCATCATATTCTCTAATAACCTCAAAGTATACCCCCGAATGTTTAATATCATACACTATAAATGACACTGTAGTATGTTAGTATATAATCAGGGTATAACATAAATAATATCAGCATTGTTTAGAATATCATATATATTAAGCGTGAGGAATGGATGTATATAATTCAATATATCACAGTTACATAAAGCGGTATGTCAGCTCATCAGCATATCACTAGAATGACATCAGAGTATAGGACACTATACTCCAATAAATACTGTCAGGTATCTAAGTATATCAGGGTAATCACTGAGAAGTGTCAGAACATATCAGCATATTCCTTGACTGGTAACAAAGCATATCAACATACTCAAAGTATAATCAATGTCTCCGGAATAAACAAGCCAGTGACAGCAGCATATATTTCTGAAAATCAGCTGTGAAATATGTTCAGAACAACCCAAAGTATACTATAATACTAAGCAACATTTGAAATATACCAGTATACTTCTTAACAGTCAGGGAAAAAATCATTATACAGATTAGTGTCCTCGAAGCAGATCAACTTGTCTTCTCCTGCTTTCTGGGGACCCATTAGTGGCATATCAGTATATCCAAAGAGACACATCGGAGTATATTACCATATCTCCCAAGTGCCATGAAGGGACATCAACATACCTGAGTATATTAACTAGCTCTCATAGTCTTCCACTCTCTCTTAGATCCATCAGAATATGTCAGCATATCACCCTATCTTCTGAAGTTCCAGTTTACCTTGTTCCGAAAGTATGTCGAAGCATACTAACAGATCCCCTGAATGCCTTGAGAACATATCAGTATACTTCTAGGTTAATTCATATCATATCAGTATATCCCCTGAATCTAAGGTAAAGCTAACCTCATTTCAAATTATTATTAGAGTATGTTAACATATTCCCTTAGAAGCATACCAGCATATCTCTTATGTCATTACAGTCAACCAGTATACGCTCAGAGATAGATGCAAGCATATCAGGGTATATTAGCATACCCTGTAAGAGAGATATGAGCCTAGCTACATAACCAAGTATATCAGCATACCCCATATGCTCTTATATACATCAGCACACCCTCTGAGAGACAGAACCATACCAACATATCAGAACATATTAGTATATCCTTTAGAGTGATATGAACATAATGGCATATCAGATGACAAGAGTATATCAGCATAGTCTTTGAGGAGCATATCAGACCAACCTAGCATAAGCTCTTTAAGATAGATGGGAGCATATCTTAAATAGACTGGAACATACCAGAGCATATTAGCATATTAGCATATTAGCAAGGTGAGGAGGAGGAGGAAGAGGCAGGTGTCCACCGACCAGGTATGCCGATAGTCTGGTGATAATGTGGGTAAAACTGGTGTGTGTGTGTGTGTGTGTGTGTGTGTGTTCGTTCTCATGTTTATTTCTTGTAAGGTATGTGTCACCTAGCCGGCCATTTTGTTTACATTTATCGGTCGCTCTAAAATACCATTAAAACAATATTGAGTATAAACGTTTGGCTCAACTGATGATCTCAAACATGTCCCAACTTTTTTTTGCCTCAACTCCACATTTTGTAACTCATTTAGGTAGATGTCCCTCACTACACATACACTGGACTATGTGTAATGTTGCAGCTAATGTGTTATCAAGATATTGCACATTATAAGTTCATGTGTGGTCATTATTATATCAAACGGAGGAATTTTAAAGAGCTATTACACCACCTGTATCATTAGTTGTCGCCAGGTGAAGGAATGTTTAGGTAGATTATATTTTATTTACTGTAATTAAAGTTTCAATACCTAAGACGTTCCACTATAAGAGTCTTTCAACCTCAGGTAAGGTCTAAAGACTTTCTACTCTAGGCCTTACACCCTGGAGTAGCTGTATCGTCCACATAGGTAATTACTCCACAAGGAACTACAAGTTACACCTTGATGTAATACTTCATTTATTGCCAAACTTTATAGGGAAATATTTTTTCACAAAGAATTTCAAGTTACAATTTCACATAACAAGTCACATTACAAACGTTCCTTCGGCTTACAGTTAAACTTTGCAATGTCAAGATATTTTTTCACTGCAGAGGAAAGTATGCGTCATATCTATCTTACTAAAACTCTGTATCCAGATTACTCAAGATTTTGCAAACCAAATTCTTCCTAAATTAAACAGAACATATCTAACTAGACATATCTGATTTACCATCTTTGATTTTAATTAGATTCGCTTCATAGTGTTAATTATTTAGTTAAAAAGGAAAAAAATAATCTACTAGTGTGTTGTGACCAAGAACTACTTTCTCTGAGGCACCTAGAACTAGAAAAATGGAGACGATACATCTCACGTAAAACAGATAAGATATTGGTTACCTTTTTGTGGGCGCCAGCAGCGAGGTCGTAAGAACACCAAGCGAGGATGTTTATAATGGGACTTTCTCATTCACTAGGTCAGAAACAATAAATCCTAGTTCTAAAATACACCGTAATTTATTCAATTCTAATAATCAATTACTGTATTATTGTGGCCAGAGGCAAATCGTCTTATGGTGTTAAGATGTGTTCGCGCAAGCCCGCGAAGGTATTAAACAAAAATTGACTAATATCTGCCTTGGTTGACGATGATCTGTGAACGTTAGCAATTCCTCCCTCACTCCTGCTCTGGGAGAAATGAGGTAGAGAAGGCCTCACCTGACCAAAATTGTTAATTAAGATAGATTACCTGAAGATTAACCCTCTTAGCTTATTTCAACTAATGATTAACCTAACAGCTACTTGGGAGTTAAGTTGGGTTAGGATCAGGATTAGGGTAGGGTGGATGGGAGTAGAGTAGGAGTAGGGTATTGGGAATTAGGAGTAGGTCAGGTCAGGTCAGGTCAGAGCAGTGCCAATGCTGTAGTTAATCTTGAGGTTAAAATAAACTAGAGGCTAATCTTCATGAACCAGTAAGACACTTTGGCTGGAGGCAGTTCACATTACAACAGAAAGCTCTGATAACATATAATGTACAGTATATACCGTTTAAGTTGCGTCAGCAACTCTATACACCTTATTGACTTACTCATTCACTGCTAGTAGAAATATTTGCTTCTCTAACAGTTTTCTATATGAGGATTTCGTACAGTCATTTATAATACTGCAGGTAATCAATCAAATGATCTAGAATAAACTAAACTTATCCGGTCGCTTTATTAAACTAACAATCCTTCTAAACGACACAATGTATACCAAATCAAAAGTTCTCATTTAAACCATCTTGAACAAACCTAAACCTAAACACACTCAGAAGTGCCACCAAACAGAAGGAAAAAACACCTTTAATATTATGCATTAATGAGGAGGCCCTACTTATAACCACTAACTCCCGGGTAATGCATCTATATCAATCTTTTCTCGTTAAGCTCTATACGTGGCTATGATCGTTACCTGCTGGAGAACATTGTACTCTATAATTACCCCTGGGCTTTTCTTGGTCCCATACTGTAAACATCGCCCGCGCTTATTGAGTCCGTCCAGCCATTTTGTTCTAACTTTCGGGGATTCTAAAATAAACTATAAATAAACTCATCATCATCATCAACAAGCATCTTTGTTTTTTCTAACCCATGAGCGGAGTCTTCATTATATACTTCAACATTACTGTGGGCTTCAAAGGGTGTTCAGCCCTGCAGTACTAGTGGAGTCAAAACGAGAAGGTATTTCAAAATCCATAAAGGTTTTACAAGTGGAAGTCCTTACAAGTGGAGGTCTTACGGAATGATCCTGTTGGAAGGATGTGGAAGGATTTTAATGAGATAAATACAGCAAGTCTTACAGTTGAATCAGCCAAGTGGAAGAGAAAAACTCTTAGAGTCACGTCTTTGGTGACACATATCTGTAAGAAGAATATTATCTCGTTACTATCCATTTCCTCTTCCACTATCCTGCGAGGGTGTGAATTGTATTATGAAGCACAGATACTCATGATAAGGAAAATAAAAGAAAGCATAAGATACCATAAAAATCGACGAATATACCCCACTAAATAATCCCTGTATCCAACCCAACCCGGCTATCTCTTTAAGCTTCTACAGGTAAGTCATTCATGGTATCAGATGACGCCTAAACTTCTTATCTGCCGCCTAAGACACATTTGAATCGGATGGATTCGTTGAAGGACTTTTATTCTAGCCGGTATAAACCAGAGAAGCAATTAGTTGGAACAGTGAGTCCAAATACTACATCAGCTTCTTTACGACCTCCAGCTGATATTTACTTCTGTTGTCTATATCAATCACATTTATAATGAAAACAAAAATATGGTTAGTTACTTAAATGAAAAAAACATCATTGATCTAGATGAAATAAAAACCTTGCTCTTTGATACTTAAATTGGGACAAAACGGACATAAAAGATTTAACATAGTGATTGGATATTGACATGTACCCAGCTATCAATACAGAGGCGCTATTTAGCCGTATGAGATTCTCAGATAATATATTGGTCATAAGTTAATTTTAACACCATCGTCTTTTGAAACTTTTCTTTGATGAGAAAATATATGTTTTATGGGTTAAAGTAAGTCTTGTTGAAAGAAGTGAATGAAAAAATCGCGAGGCATTGCCTTTAGAGTGTTGGTGGTAAAGATTATACTATTTGGGTTTTCAATTGGTTATTACATAAAATATCTTACTCATAAAGATTGCAAAAAGAACTTATCGCTGAAACTCTTCTGTTGTGTCGGCTGTCAATGTGCTGATGTGCAGCTATAATGTTATTGGTGGCTGTAGTCCCAGGAAAATGTTGTATTTTGACATGGCAGAAAATTGATGGGCTTGCAATCTGTTGTGCATATGAAGTTGGGGAGGCAGTTATGAAAGATTTTTGTCAAAGGCGTGTTGTTGGTTATTGGTCTGGGAAGATATTAAGGTTAATGTTCTGTAAGTGGAAAGCGGCAAATGAGACTTTGTTCAAATTGCTGTCTGGGTTGTAGAACTTAGCTGGACATCGGTGTATATCTGAAGAGGGCCTTTTCAAGTCTGCGACGCACTGATGTGTTTGGCATATTAGCATCAACTTGGATAAATATAAGTATGAAACAGGTGTGGCGACGATACATTGGGCAAAATGCCTGTTTCTGCTTCTAGGATCTGCTGCATTTTGGAAAATTTGTTGTAAAAGCATGTTGGAGCACTTTGATGAAATCTAACAGTCCTTGATGCATTCAGGTGTTTGGAAGTGCCAATGCCCTCCAGCAGACATGTTTATTGGTCTAAAAGGAATTTGTATTTAAGCTCTACTGTCCATGATGACTTTCGCTAAAGCTGGAGAACTGCCAGGGTGAGCATCTAAAGTATCATATATTGAGAGGAAGGTTTCTAGCTTTCTGTGGTTTGTGTTGCGGATGGTGAAATGTGTAATTAGAGCATGGCTGGAAGATTGACGTGACTGTTTCATACTAGTAATATCAGACCAACCACAGTGGCAATCACAGAACTTGTTAAATGTGGATGTGGGTGTGTGGTTTGTGTGTTTGAAAGATCAGAAAGAATAGATGACATGCATGGGATATGACATCAAACGGGCTGATCGGAATCTTCTAAAGCAAAGGTGAAAGGAATCTGTGCTGAGGCCTCTGATGACGAGGACTGGAAGCAATATGCGTAAATAATAACGTGACTTGTTTACACATGATGTATAACACTAATAATGCAATTGGTTCGCTTTTCAGATAATAGTAATATGTATATGTTTAATTTCCAGTATTTGTCTTTAAACAGATCATATATATAATCAACCTCTTTAATTAAATTGTATCATATAATACTACATGTTCATAGGTTATTAGTCATGTTTTTAAGTTAATTAGGACTTATAATTAATATATAAGGGTTCATTAAGCTCTTTAATAAAACTATTTAAAAATTTTTAATCAGAAAAAATGACACCACGGTTCGCCAACATAGTTTATAAGAGATTGGACGCATCATTAAAAATTAACGCATGAAGGCCTGCGGGATTATAGCTCTACACTAAAACCTGCCGACCTAACTATGCCGCTTTACCACACTCTACCTACTTACCTAATAATCTAACCTAACCTGACGTAATCTGACTAATCTAACCTAACCTGACATAATCTAACCTAACCTGAGATTAATCCCCACACCTCAAAACTGTCAACGGGACTGGGATATTTGATTTAATTTGGCAACTACTTATGAACAATTTATTGCGGCAAATCATGGCTGCCCAAAAATAAACACATCCTAAAAAAATTCAGATCAAATGCAGGACCGCTTCAAAATAGGATGAATAACCGAACTCTTGAATCTTACAAGGAAAAGAAAGGATATACTAGAAAAGTTAAAGAAAGCAATCACTTGCAGGACTAACAAGTTGGTATAGGCAAAATTGAGAAAGGCAAGAAATTGTGCAATCAATTCCTTCAAGCGGATCGAATACCCCCAAGGCTTTTATCGGCTGCTGCCATTCAAGGGTTAGGACCCACAATGAGTTACATAAAATAGGCCACAGGAGGCCATTGATGACCAGGTTAGAAAATGTGCTATTCGAATTCAAATAGGTCATTTTAATAAACATTCCAAAATGAAAACCCCAGCACAGTTTCGGTTCTTAGGAAGGTATACTGATACTCGAAAATATGTTTGATGAATATCAATATTGCT
>NW_024723233.1:0-13072 GCF_018991925.1 Homarus americanus | reverse complement strand
CACAATCTTCACTACATCTCACTTCACAATCTTCACTACATCTCACTTCACAATCTTCACTGCATATCACTACACAATCTTCACTACATCTCACTTCACAACCTTCACTACATCTCACTTCACAATCTTCACTACATCTCACTTCACATCTTCACTACATCTCACTTCACAATCTTCACCATATCTCACTTCACAATCTTCACCACATCTCACTTCACAATCTTCACCAAATCTCACTTCAAAATCTTCACCACATCTCACTTCACAATCTTTACCACATCTCACTTCACAATCTTCACTACATCTCACTTCACAACCTTCAATACATCTCACTTCACAATCTTCACTACATCTCACTTCACAATCTTCACTACATCTCACTTCACAATCTTCACTACATCTCACTTCACAATCTTCACTACATCTCACTTCACAATCTTCACTACTTCTCAATTCACAATCTTCACTACATCTCACTTCACAATCTTCACTACATCTCACTTCACAATCTTCACTACATCTCACTTCACAATCTTCACTACATCTCACTTCACAATCTTCATTACATCTCACTTCACAATCTTCACTACATCTCACTTCACAATCTTCACTACATCCCACTTCACAATCTTCACTACATCCCACTTCACAATCTTCACTACATCTCACTTCACAATCTTCACTACATCCCACTTCACAAACTTCACTACATCTCACTTCACAATCTTCACTACATCTCACTTCATAATCTTCAATACATCTCACTTCACAATCTTCACTACATCTCACTTCACAATCTTTCACTACATCTCACTTCACAATCTTCACCATATCTCACTTCACAATCTTTACTACATCTCACTTCACAAAATTCACTACATCTCACTTCACAATCTTCACTACATCTCACTTCACAATCTTCACTACATGTCACTTCACAATCTTCACTACATCTCACTTCACAATCTTCACTACCTCTCACTTCACAATCTTCACTACATCTCACTACACAATCTTCACTACATCTCACTTCACAACCTTCACTACATCTCACTTCACAATCTTCACTACATCTCACTTCACATCTTCACTACATCTTACTTCACAATCTTCACTATATCTCACTTCACAATCTTCACCACATCTCACTTCACAATCTTCACCAAATCTCACTTCACAATCTTCACCACAACTCACTTCACAATCTTTACCACATCTCACTTCACAATCATCACTACATCTCACTTCACAATCTTCACTACATCTCACTTCACAATCTTCACTACATCTCACTTCACAATCTTCACTACATCTCACTTTACAATCTTCACTACATCTCACTTCACAATCTTCACTACATCTCACTTCACAATCTTCATTACATCTCACTTCACAATCTTCACTACATCTCACTTCACAATCTTCACTTCATCTCACTTCACAATCTTCACCACATCTGACTTCACAATCTCACTACATCTCACTTCACAATCTTCACTACATCTCACTTCACAATCTTCACTAACACCATCCTTCATCACTACATATAACATCCATCATCACTACTTATAACACCATCCATCATCATCACTACATATAATACTATCCATCATCACTACATATAACACGATCCATCATCACTACATATAACACCATCCACCATCACTACATATAGAACCATCCATCACGACATATAACACCATCCGACATCATTACATATAACACCAACCATCATCACTACATATAACATCATCCATTATCACTACAAATAACTCCATCCATCATCACTACATATAACACCATCCATCATCACTACATATAAAACCAACCTATCATCACTACATATAACATCATCCATCATCACTACATATAACACCATCCATCATCACTACATATAGAACCATCCTATCATCACTACATATAACTCTATCCATCATCACTACATATAACACCATCCAGCATCACTACATATAACACCAACCATCATCACTACATATAACATCATGCATCATCAATATATATATATAACACCATCCATCATCACTACATATAATGCCTCTTATCATCACTACATATAACACCATCCAGCATTACTACAATATAACGCCATCCTTCATCACTACATATAACACCATCCATCATCACTACATATTATAACACCATCCATCATCTTTACAAACACCATCCCTCTTTACTATAGTGATAAACAGAGCTTTATTTTGTTGTCAATTTCTTTAAATTCCAACCTTATTAAACCGTAATTCTTTCTGTATGGTCAAATTTTGATTTGACCTCAGTGAGAGAGCTGTTAGTGTCAGTACATCACAATGGTGTTCCGGCGCACTGTATCGAAGGTGACTAAGGTGGAGGTGAAGCCTTGCCAGATGAAGGAGAAGGGCCCCCGATCTAACAAACTGCAGACCACAAAACACACTAAGACCCAAAACAACAAGACCCAAAACAAGAAGAAGAAGAAGGAAACTACCACTTTCTGCCGTGTACAAAAGGACCAGTACCTGCCATGGGGAGACTACATCTTCACCGGGAAAAAGACACAAAAGAAGCGCTGAACCTACGCTTCTGATATTTAAAAATACTGTAATAAAAAACATATTAATTGATTTTGTTTGTATTATTTATGCTTTTTTTTATTTTCATCTGTAAACGTGCTGTTTTGGGAATATATTTTGAGTTACATAATATTTAGGTACAGCAGTTTATTTCACTGTATCTACTTGTTTACCAAGTAACTGGACTTACAGTCTCCGATCGGGATTCTCAAAACAAATATTTGGCATCGAACTCCGTAAGTGAGCTCGTAATCTAGCCTGTAACTTACAGGACCTCAACACGATCAACCTGGATATAGTAGTCGCTATTTCCGGATTGCATGAAAAAAAATTAATAATATATGTTTTAATAATGCTTGTTAGACTTGTTTTATCATAGAATAATGAAGAAAATGTTTTGTACATCAACATACTAAAATACAATATTGGTTTTTTTTTACGACAAGAAGAGGCTTGGCTGTTCTATTTCTCGCTTTATGGAAGAGATGCAGCTTTTGTCTTCTTACAACTTTTCAAGTAATTTGTACCAAAATAGAAGATTTTTATTGTCCACATTTAGGGTATATTTTTTTTTATGACTGAATAAACTTGCAGAAAGACCTTATTAATGTGGTATAGCTGTAAATATCCTTCAGTAATGAAATCCAAATATGAAGTCAAGTGAACATTTTTGCTTAGACTCCGCCTTTGTTAGGACCAAGTTATAACAAGTTATTCTGCCAAGTATCCAATAAGTACCCATGACTCAGAGTTAAATAATACCTAACCTAATCTAAGTTCATCAAACCTAATAAAAAAGTGGGGCAAAAAATAAGTGGTAAAGAATTTTTTTTCTCAGAAAAAGAATTATATTCAGAGGTTTTTTATCCGATACATTCAGTCGTGATTTTTTTGATGCAAAATTAGTAAAATGTATTTAACCCTAACACTACCTCACCTTACCTAATCTTACCTTACCTTATCTAACCTAACCTAATGTTACCTAACCTAACCAAGCCGCAACGCTCATGACACAATTGAGTTCTCTAGAAAGTTTTAATTTCATTTTCTTTTTTTAAAAATACATTTGCAGAGACAACAAACTTTTGATAATTATTTCTCCAACATATCTATAAATCTGTGATGATATATAAATTTAGGATAGGTTAGGTTTGGTGTGATTAGGATAGGTTAGGCTAGTTTAGGATAGTCTAAGTTAGCTTAGGAAAGGCTAAGTTAGGTTACGATACACTAGGTTAGGTTTTAATCTGCATGATATTTTTACTGAACTTTTAAACGATGTTATAATCCTGGCAGCAGGGTATCGATCACGAAAATAACACTTTGGTAGTTATAACATTTGATAAAGTTTATTATTACTGTAACATGAAACAAATCACTATAGCTGTACTTATCAATCCAGTATTAAATCTGTATTATCTTTGACCATCGCTCATTGGCCAGCTTATATCTGCACTGTTCTCTGATATAATAAAGTATTGGTGAATGGGAATATTAATCATTTGTGAGTCACTTACTATAAAGGAAACTGTAACGGATTCTATGGACAGTTGGGAATATTTTCACGGAATAAGTCGGAGTAACTCCCCTCTTGCCCAAAAGCGATCCAAGGAGTTAATTCACAGAGCGAAAATCTAGACGAGTCTTCCTTGTTTGTTTTAGGTCATAACAACGAAAAGTTTAATAATGTTTATTACAATGATTCAGGTTTTACTGTAATTCTTCTTTTTTATATTTTTAGTATTTTGTAGATTTTTTTCACCCAGTTCATTTCTTGTTTAGATTCATTATTGCAATTATTTTTATTACAGAGTTGAATTAAAAGTTTATATCTAAGTATTTTACAGCTTCACAAATACTTTTATAAAATGTTGATACACACAGTGGACAGTTTTTAGTTCTTTCTTGTAATACCTCAGTATTACTCTGTTAAATTCTTACCATTTACACCTGACCATTTATTTATTTATTTTACAAATTGTTTAAAGAGAGAACATCACCAGCAGGATACAGATGATGAAGTAAATAGAAGTTTGTAACCTAACCCTACCCCCCACTGCTACCCCTCACTCTTGTCCCACATTCTTACTCGTCACTCCTACCCCTTACTCCTACCCCTTACTCCCACCCCTTAATCCCACCCCTTATTCCCACCCCTTATTCCCACCCCTTATTCCCACCCCTTGCTCCCACCCCTTCCTTCTACCCCTTACTTCTACCCCTTACTCCTACCCCTTACTTCTACCCCTTACTTCTACCCCTTACTCCTACCACTTACTCCTACCACTTACTCATACCCCTTACTCCCACCCCTTGCTTCCACCCCTTGCTTCCACCCTCTTACTCGTACCCCTTGCTCCCACCCCTTACTCCTACCCCTTACTGCCACCCCTTACTGCCACCCCTTACTCCTGCACCCCTTTACTCCTACCCTTACTCCCAATTCTTAATCCCACCCCTTGATCCCATCCCATTTCCACGCTCATCTCCCACCCCTTACTCCCACCCCCCTTTACTCCCACCCCTTACTCCTACCCCTTACTCGCACCCCTTACTCCCACCCCTTACTCCCACACTTACTCCCACGCCTTACTCCCACTCCTTACTCCCACCCCTTACTCCCAACCCTTACTCCCACCCCTTACTCCTACCCCTTACTCCCACCCCTTACTCACACCCCTAACTCCCACCCTTACTCCCACGCCTTACTCCCACCACTCCCACCCCTCTTACTCCCACCACTCACTCCCCCACCCCTACTCCCACCCCCACTCCACTCTTACCCCATTCCCTTACCCCCACCCCCCACTCCACCCCATTCCCACCTCATCTTCATCTTCACCCTATCTGCCTCTCATCCATCGCCCAGGTCCCACCTCACTCCCACCCCTCATTCTCACACCCTCCTTCACCCCCACATTCCCACGCCCCAGAGCTCACGCCTGAGCCTCCCTCTTACTTCCCACTTATCTTCACCTCACTCCACTCCATTCCATCTCATTCCTCATCTTCATTTCCCACTTTCATCTCACCTTCATCGCCACCTCATTTTCTCCCACCTCATTCACGTTTTACTCCCACCCTTCACTCCTACCCTTCGCTTCTACCCCCACTGTTACCCCACACTACGCTGGTAATTGAAGACATCATACATTTGTTCACTTAGACACCACTTATTATTCAGGACCTAATGGCTATAATATCAGAGTCATTATTCTTAACTCAACTTTATATATATATCAATTGTCAAAAACCTTCACCATAAGAAAGAAAAGAACAGTCGGGTATGGCAGAAAATGTAATAAACGAACATGGAGTAAGACATCAAGCTCCATATTGTAAACAAGATCATCGTTATTGTTTATTTATTGCGAGGAAAAATATTGTTCGCAATATAATTATAAAAACCTTCTGTAATTCATTCTCTTCATTACACTAAAAGGTAATGAAGTATATAAAGAAAATAGTTTATAAATTACTAAAATAAAAATACGTATAAAAAAGTAAAATAACATCTATTGATGGAATAGAAAAGAATTAGATCGTAAGTGGGTAAAAGCTTTCTTGGGTAGGTTTTAGAATACAATAACTGTTTTCTGCATTACACCGATGGTTCCAAGTCAGAAATTATCCTTAAGTTTTGTGAATCAGTATTTACAGTTTTTCTTAAAGGGTGACTTAAGTAACGGTCACACGATCCCTTTGATGAGCAATTAATTTGGAGCAAGAAATTACGAGTAATTTCTTCCAAATGTGGTCACACGAGTGGCTCTTGGTTCAGTTACTACAGCAAGAAAAAAAAGTTAACGCCGCTGTGCGAGTAGAAGGGAGACGGAACATCACAACAACAATGCAGACGACGCAGCAGCTATCCTTGGTATTATTGTTATTATTAAAAAGAAATGAGAGAAAGCGAAGAAAAACTATTGGGGACTCGTAAGTGGCTGGCGAGGAGGAGGAACGAGTGTTTAATATAGACTGGTTCAACTATCGTAGTTACAGTAGGGAGGGTTGTTAGTGTGTGGAGAATGACCGGCTGTATGGGCTTGTGTTTTGTAAACAAACACGCCAAAACACCACCCAAATAATAAACTCAGTGTGTCGTAAAAAACTGTTTGTGCATTTTATACATAATGTTATTGATCTATGTTATATATAGCCAAGGTAAATACTCGATAAATAAGCTTCGTGTCATTAAATATGGTATTAACCGGGTTTTGAACCGATAATCTTGCTCGAAATAGTCAAGAAATTGACTATCACGATTGTCAATAAAAATGCTTCAAAAACTTGCTCGAATTTCTCGAAAATTGCTCGAAATAACTTTCCGGCAAGAAATTGCTAAAAAAAAATGCGCCCATGTGACCAGTGCTTTAAGAATTGTATGATATCCTCATGGCAATGGAAACACACACACACACACACACTCACCCCATACACAGTCACACACTCACCATGCACAATCACACACACCCATACACACACCGTACATGCACAAACCATACACACACATACACACACACACACACACACACACACCATACATACACACACCATACACATACACACACCATACACACATACACACACACACACACACACACCATGCACACACCATACAAACAAACAAACACACACCATATACACACACACACACACACACAATGCACACACACACACCATGCACACTCACACACACACACACCATGCACACTCACACCATGCACACACACACACTAATTGTTTTAATTTAGTTCTTGGAACTCTTAAGTGGCAGCGCTTGATGTAAACACTTCTTGGCATTTTCTGTTTATCTAGTAGCAGGTATACACACAGATGTAATATGAGAAAATAAATTATGAATTCTGTCCAGGGAAGTGTTGTGAATATGACCTTGAGATAACACTTGTGTTAAGTGTGAATTTCCCTGTCTAGTGATATGTCCAACTACTACTCTGGGCCGCGAGACAGTGGTAGTGATTACAGATTGCCCACGAGGGGGCTAGTTTATTGGGCACCCCTTACATCCTGTGCAAGGTGAAGCGCAAAAGCGTTTACAGTGCCCAACTGGGAAGCATGCGGAGTTCATGCTTGCCTTTATGACTCATGCATTAAGGGCGTAAAAGGTGGGAGTATAAGGGGTGGGAGTAAGGTGGGAGTAAGGGAGTGGGAGTAAGGGTGGGAGTAGGGGTGGGAGTAAGGGTGGGAGTAATGTGGGAGTAAGGGTGGGAGTAGGGTAGGGTAGGGAAGGGGTAGGAGTAAGGGGTGGGAGTAAGGGGGTGGGAGTAAGTGGTGGGAGTAAGGGGTGGGAGTAAGGCATGGGAGTAAGGCGTGGGAGTAAGGGTGGGAGTTAGGGGTGTGAGTAAGGGGTGGGAGTAAGGGGTAGGAGTAAGGGGTGGGAGTAAGGGTGGGAGTAAGGGGTGGGAGTAAGGGGTGGGAGTAAGGGGTGGGAGTAAGGGGTAGGAGTAAGGGGTGGGAGTAAGGGGTGGGAGTAAGGCGTGGAAGTAAGGGTGGGATTAAGGGGTGGGATTAAGGGGTCGGAGTAAGGGGTAGGAGTAAGGGGTGGGAGTAAGGGGTGGCAGTAAGGGGTGGCAGTAAGGGGTAGGAGTAAGGGTTGGGAGCAAGGGGTACGAGTAAGAGGGTGGAAGCAAGGGGTGGAAGCAAGGGGTGGGAGTAAGGGGTATGAGTAAGTGGTAGGAGTAAGTGGTAGGAGTAAGGGGTAGAAGTAAGGGGTAGAAGTAAGGGGTAGGAGTAAGGGGTAGAAGTAAGGGGTAGAAGGAAGGGGTGGGAGCAAGGGGTGGGAATAAGGGGTGGGAATAAGGGGTGGGATTAAGGGGTGGGAGTAAGGGGTAGGAGTAAGGGGTAGGAGTGACGAGTAAGAATGTGGGACAAGAGGGAGGGGTAGCAGTGGGGGGTAGGGTTAGGTTACAAACTTCTATTTACTTCATCATCTGTATCCTGCTGGTGATGTTCTCTCTTTAAACAATTTGTAAAATAAATAAATAAATGGTCAGGTGTAAATGGTAAGAATTTAACAGAGTAATACTGAGGTATTACAAGAAAGAACTAAAAACTGTCCACTGTGTGTATCAACATTTTATAAAAGTATTTGTGAAGCTGTAAAATACTTAGATATAAACTTTTAATTCAACTCTGTAATAAAAATAATTGCAATAATGAATCTAAACAAGAAATGAACTGGGTGAAAAAAATCTACAAAATACTAAAAATATAAAAAAGAAGAATTACAGTAAAACCTGAATCATTGTAATAAACATTATTAAACTTTTCGTTGTTATGACCTAAAACAAACAAGGAAGACTCGTCTAGATTTTCGCTCTGTGAATTAACTCCTTGGATCGCTTTTGGGCAAGAGGGGAGTTACTCCGACTTATTCCGTGAAAATATTCCCAACTGTCCATAGAATCCGTTACAGTTTCCTTTATAGTAAGTGACTCACAAATGATTAATATTCCCATTCACCAATACTTTATTATATCAGAGAACAGTGCAGAGATAAGCTGGCCAATGAGCGATGGTCAAAGATAATACAGATTTAATACTGGATTGATAAGTACAGCTATAGTGATTTGTTTCATGTTACAGTAATAATAAACTTTATCAAATGTTATAACTACCAAAGTGTTATTTTCGTGATCGATACCCTGCTGCCAGGATTATAACATCGTTTAAAAGTTCAGTAAAAATATCATGCAGATTAAAACCTAACCTAGTGTATCGTAACCTAACTTAGCCTTTCCTAAGCTAACTTAGACTATCCTAAACTAGCCTAACCTATCCTAATCACACCAAACCTAACCTATCCTAAATTTATATATCATCAACAGATTTATAGATATGTTGGAGAAATAATTATCAAAAGTTTGTTGTCTCTGCAAATGTATTTTTAAAAAAAGAAAATGAAATTAAAACTTTCTAGAGAACTCAATTGTGTCATGAGCGTTGCGGCTTGGTTAGGTTAGGTAACATTAGGTTAGGTTAGATAAGGTAAGGTAAGATTAGGTAAGGTGAGGTAGTGTTAGGGTTAAATACATTTTACTAATTTTGCATCAAAATAATCACGACTGAAGGTATCGGATAAAAAACCTCTGAATATAATTCTTTTTCTGAGAAAAAAATTTCTTTACCACTTATTTTTTGCCCCACTTTTTTTATTAAGTTTGATGAACTTAGATTAGGTTAGGTATTATTTAACTCTGAGTCATGGGTACTTATTGGATACTTGGCAGAATAACTTGTTATAACTTGGTCCTAACAAAGGCGGAGTCTAAGCAAAAATGTTCACTTGACCTCATATTTGGATTTCATTACTGAAGGATATTTACAGCTATACCACATTAATAAGGTCTATCTGCAAGTTTATTCAGTCATAAAAAAAAATATACCCTAAATGTGGACAATAAAAATCTTCTATTTTGGTACAAATTACTTGAAAAGTTGTAAGAAGACAAAAGCTGCATCTCTTCCATAAAGCGAGAAATAGAACAGCCAAGCCTCTTCTTGTCGTAAAAAAAAACTAATATTGTATTTTAGTATGTTGATGTACAAAACATTTTCTTCATTATTCTATGATAAAACAAGTCTAACAAGCATTATTAAAACATATATTATTAATTTTTTTTCATGCAATCCGGAAATAGCGACTACTATATCCAGGTTGATCGTGTTGAGGTCCTGTAAGTTACAGGCTAGATTACGAGCTCACTTACGGAGTTCGATGCCAAATATTTGTTTTGAGAATCCCGATCGGAGACTGTAAGTCCAGTTACTTGGTAAACAAGTAGATACAGTGAAATAAACTGCTGTACCTAAATATTATGTAACTCAAAATATATTCCCAAAACAGCACGTTTACAGATGAAAATAAAAAAAAGCATAAATAATACAAACAAAATCAATTAATATGTTTTTTATTACAGTATTTTTAAATATCAGAAGCGTAGGTTCAGCGCTTCTTTTGTGTCTTTTTCCCGGTGAAGATGTAGTCTCCCCATGGCAGGTACTGGTCCTTTTGTACACGGCAGAAAGTGGTAGTTTCCTTCTTCTTCTTGTTGTTTTGGGTCTTGTTGTTTTGGGTCTTAGTGTGTTTTGTGGTCTGCAGTTTGTTAGATCGGGGGCCCTTCTCCTTCATCTGGCAAGGCTTCACCTCCACCTTAGTCACCTTCGATACAGTGCGTCGGAACACCATTGTGATGTACTGACACTAACAGCTCTCTCACTGAGGTCAAATCAAAATTTGACCATACAGAAAGAATTACGGTTTAATAAGGTTGGAATTTAAAGAAATTGACAACAAAATAAAGCTCTGTTTATCACTATAGTAAAGAGGGATGGTGTTTGTAAAGATGATGGATGGTGTTTGTAAAGATGATGGATGGTGTTATAATATGTAGTGATGATGGATGGTGTTATATGTAGTGATGAAGGATGGCGTTATATTGTAGTAATGATGGATGGTGTTATATGTAGTGATGATAAGAGGGTAATATATGTAGTGATGATGGATGGTGTTATATATATATATTGATGATGCATGATGTTATATGTAGTGATGATGGTTGGTGTTATATGTAGTGATGCTGGATGGTGTTATATGTAGTGATGATGGATAGAGTTATATGTAGTGATGATGGATGATGTTATATGTAGTGATGATGGGTGGTGTTATATGTAGTGATGTTGGATGGTGTTATATGTAGTGATGATGGATGATATTATATGTAGTGATGATAGGATGGTTCTATATGTAGTGATGATGGATGGTGTTATATGTAGTGATGATGTATGATGTTATATGTAGTGATGATAGGTTGGTTTTATATGTAGTGATGATGGATGGTGTTATATGTAGTGATGATGAATGGAGTTATATGTAGTGATGATGGATGATGGTATATGTAGTGATGATGGTTGGTGTTATATGTAATGATGTCGGATGGTGTTATATGTCGTGATGGATGGTTCTATATGTAGTGATGGTGGAGGGTGTTATATGTAGTGATGATGGATCGTGTTATATGTAGTGATGATGGATAGTATTATATGTAGTGATGATGATGGATGGTGTTATAAGTAGTGATGATGGATGTTATATGTAGTGATGAAGGATGGTGTTAGTGAAGATTGTGAAGTGAGATGTAGTGAAGATTGTGAAGTGAGATGTAGTGAAGATTGTGAAGTCAGATGTGGTGAAGATTGTGAAGTGAGATGTAGTGAAGATTGTGAAGTGAGATGTAGTGAAGATTGTGAAGTGAGATGTAATGAAGATTGTGAAGTGAGATGTAGTGAAGATTGTGAAGTGAGATGTAGTGAAGATTGTGAAGTGAGATGTAGTGAAGATTGTGAAGTGAGATGTAGTGAAGATTGTGAAGTGAGATGTAGTGAAGATTGTGAAGTGAGATGTGGTGAAGATTGTAGTGAAGATTGTGAAGTAAGATGTATTGAAGATTGTGAAGTGAGATGTAGTGAAGATTGTGAAGTGAGATGTAGTGAAGGTGTGGTAGAGATGTAAGTACGAAAGGTGTGAGTGAGGATGTAGTGGTGTGAGTGAGATGTAGTGAAGATTGTGAAGTGAGATGTAGTGAAGATTGTGAGTGAGATGCAGTGGAAAGATTGTGAAGTGAGATGTAGTGAAGATTGTGAAGTGAGATGTAGTGAAGATTGTGAAGTCAGATGTGGTGAAAGATTGTGAAGTGAGATGTAGTGAAGATTGTGAAGTGAGATGTAGTGAAGATTGTGAAGTGAGATGTAGTGAAGATTGTGAAGTGAGATGTGGTGAAGATTGTGAAGTGAGATATGGTGAAGATTGAGAAGTGAGATGTAGTGAAGATGTGAAGTGCGATGTAGTGAAGATTGTGAAGTGAGATGTAGTGAAGGTTGTGAAGTGAGATGTAGTGAAGATTGTGTAGTGAGATGTAGTGAAGATTGTGAAGTGAGAGGTAGTGAAGATTGTGAAGTGAGATGTAGTGAAGATTGTGAAGTGAGTTGTAGTGAAGATTGTGAAGTGAGATGTAGTGAAGATTGTGAAGTGAGATGTAGTGAAGATTGTGAAGTGAGATGTAGTAAAGATTGTGAAGTGAGATGTAGTGAAGATTGTGAAGTGAGATGTGGTAAAGATTGTGAAGTGAGATGTGGTGAAGATTGTGAAGTGAGATGTATTGAAGATTGTGAAGTGAGATGTAGTGAAGATTGTGAAGTGAGATGTAGTGAAGTTTGTGAAGTGGGATGTAGTGAAGATTGTGAAGTGAGATGTAGTGAAGATTGTGAAGTGGGATGTAGTGAAGATTGTGAAGTGAGATGTAGTGAAGATTGTGAAGTGAGATGTAATGAAGATTTTGAAGTGAGATGTAGTGAAGATTGTGAAGTGAGATGTAGTGAAGATTGTGAAGTGAGATGTAATGAAGATTGTGAAGTGAGATGTAGTGAAGATTGTGAAGTGAGATGTAGTGAAGATTGTGAAGTGGGATGTAGTGAAGATTGTG
>NW_024723232.1:0-21619 GCF_018991925.1 Homarus americanus | reverse complement strand
GTTACGTATTGCCTACACACCACACCACCAACCTGCAACATATACAACACTCTCCAACACTACCAACTCTACCACACCTCCAACACACCACACCACCAACCTGCACATACTACAACACCTCCAACACACTACACAACCCTACCACACCTCCAACACACCACACCACCAACCTGCAACATACTACAACACCTCCAACACACTACCAACCCTACCACACCTCCAACACACCACACCACCAACCTGCAACATACTACAACACTCCAACACACTTCCACCACACCACTCCAACCTCCAACACACCACACCTCCAACATCCAACATACCACACCTCCAACACCCAACACACCTCCAATACCACACCACCAAAACACACCTCAACATACCACACCACCAACACACCACACTCCAACACACTCCAACATACCACACCACCAACACACACCACTAATACCACACTCCAACACTCCAACACAACCTAGCATACCACACCACCAACACACACCTCCAACACCACACCTCCAACACACCTCCAACACTCCAACACACATCACACACCCTCGAGACATCTTAATGACAAAAGGACCCTTATCTTTCTATAATTTGGTAGTCGATGGTTTATGGCCTTTTCATATATCCAATTATTAGTTTTGGCCATCGAGCGACGAGGCCCTTCCTCTACCTGAGAGAGAGAGAGAGAGAGAGAGAGAGAGAGAGAGAGAGAGAGAGAGAGAGAGAGAGAGAGAGAGAGAGAGAGAGAGAGAGAGAGAGAGAGAGAGAGAGAGAGAGAGAGAGAGAGAGAGAGAGAGAGAGAGAGAGAGAGAGAGAGAGAGAGAGAGAGAGAGAGAGAGAGAGAGAGAGAGAGAGAGAGAGAGAGAGAGAGAGAGAGAGAGAGAGAGAGAGAGAGAGAGAGAGAGAGAGAGAGAGAGAGAGAGAGAGAGAGAGAGAGAGAGAGAGAGAGAGAGAGAGAGAGAGAGAGAGAGAGAGAGAGAGAGAGAGAGAGAGAGAGAGAGAGAGACGAGATCAAAGCCTTTTCAAAAATACCAAGGCTTGACACACTGAGACAACCCAAGAGGGTGTTTTGGAGGAGGGGAAGTGGGAAGTGGGAGGGGAAGGAGAGAGGATATGAAAAGGGAGAGGGAAGGGAAATGAAGAGGGAGAAGGAAGAAAGGGGAGAAGAAGGGGTTGTCATTAGCAACGGTGTAGTAGGTCCTGAGTGCCTGCGTGGACGGCGGGAAGGAGAACTCAGACTAGACTGACCTCTATAGTGCCCAGACTGAGGCGCACTGACTACCACCATCAAGCACGGGTCATACTTATATAATTATCGTCTTGACCTCTGCCTCACTAATCCTCTGACCTGAAACCTAACCTAACCCAACCTGACTCTATTTTAACTCCAATCCTACCCAAATGACTATTCTAATCCTAACCTAACCCAACTCTGACCTAATTTAACCTAATCTAACCCAACCTGACTCCATTTAACCTAATCTAACCCAACCTACCTAATTTAACTCATCTAACCCAACCTGACCTAATTTAACTCTTAATCTAACCCAACCTTCTTTCAATAGGAGAAAAATAAACAAGCGGTAAGGGTTAGGTTAGGTTGTGGCTAGGTTTAGAGTTAGGTTATGTTAGGTCATGCTAGGCCTTGGTTACGTTAGGTTTGGGTCACGTTAGGTTTGGTCAGGCTTGGTCATGCCAGGCTTGTCACGCTAGGCTTGGTTACGCTAGGTCAGGTCAGGCCATGTTAGCCAGGTTACGTTAGGCTCTTGGTTTGGTTTGGGTTGGGTTAGGTTGAAATCACTGTGTCCCACCTACTGTTTACTGATTGGTCGCTGATCACGTGTTACAGCGTCCCATCCACCTGGTCATCAAGTACTTAAGACCTAGATAGTGTTTTAAGAGAGTGAAATAAATAATATAAATATATATATATTTTATATATATATATATATATATATATATATATATATATATATATATATATATATATATATATATATATATATATATATATATATATATGGACTATTAACTCCCATCACATTTCAGGACAATTTTAGTTGAATTTTTTAACACTCACACCCTCCATCACCCCCCTCCCTTCATTCCTAACCCTCCACCTCTTCTCTCCCTCCATTCTACCCCATTCCTCCACATCCTCCATTATATTTCTTCTTACTTCTCCACTCCTTCCCTGCCCCTCCACTTTAACTCCTCTACCCTCCACACCCTCCCTTTACATTTTTCTCACCCTTCCCTCCTCTTTTACCCCTGTCCTCCCCTCCACCTCCCTTACATTTTCTCACCCCCACTCCTCCCCCACATTTTTCTCACCTCCACTCCCTCCACCCCTCCCTTACTTTCTCTCACCTCCACACCCCTCCCTTACTTTCTTCTCACCCTCCTTCTTTTTCTCACCCTCCAACCCTCCCTTCTTTTTCACCCTCCACACCCTCCCTTACTTTCTTCTCACCTCCACCTTCACTAAGTCAGCCACAGGAATAAAAGTTGGTCGCCCGGCGTGATATATTGAGCCTTTACAATATCCTGCGCGGAATAATCAATTGCTTAAGTTTATGACGCCCGTATTATGTCATTACCGGTCAGCTCGCTAACAAGCCATCCCCTCCCTCTTCTTCCTCCCTCCTTCCTTTCCTTTCCTTCCTTCCTCTTCCCTTCCTCCATACCTCCTTCCCATACATCATCATCCTTTCTCTCCTTCCCTCCTCTTTCTCCCCATTCCTTCCTTCCTCTCCCCTCTTTCCTCCATACCTCCTTCCCATACATCATCCTCCTTTCCCTCCCTTGTCTCCTCCTTCCCCTTCCTTCCTCCCAACTTTCATCCTCTCCTTATCCTTCTCCTCTTCCACCCCTCCTCCTCCCACTCAACCTCCCCCTCCCTATTCCTCTCCCTCCTCCTCCTCCCATCCCCTACAACACCACACCTCCCCATCCCCCACCACACACCAGCCACACACCCTTCAGCACACACCATAGTATGGCAACCTATTCTCCTTGAAATAGGCCAATAGGTATTAAATTACACCATGAAAATAGGTATCCATGTTGAAATTATGTACTAAATCAATAACTACGGAAATAGGTACAAAATAGGCATTTCAATAGGGATAAATTTGATCACGAAATGGAATCAAAATGGGAGTATGGAAATAGATATCAAATTAGTCTGTTGAAATAGGTATATAAATAATGTGTTGAAATAGGGATGAAATCGGATTGTGGAAATAGGTAGGAAATAGGACTGTGAAATAGGTATAATATTTATCTATGGTTATCCTTACAATCTATAAATATTTAGAAATTTTAAGTAAACAAAATTGAATAAAGTCCAGGAAATTGACGACAAAATTGGTGTTGTTGCGTTAGGTTAGGTTAGGTCAGGTTAGGTGCAGTTCTCTCAGTCAGTGAATCAGTCAGCCATTCAGTGAGTTAGTCATTCAGTCAGTTTGTCAGTCTAACTTAACCTAACACTAACTCTAACTTAACCTAACCTAACACAAACTTATCTTAATCCCACTTCTTTAACGTAACCCTTAACTTAACCTAACTCCAACCCCAGACTGCATTAGGTGGTTTATCTTCAGTGAAATAAACTGTATATGGGAGTGGGGGGAGGTCAATCTTCAGGTGATCCTTTATCTATTAAATACAGGATTAAATCTCGCCAATCGACTCACCATTTTCTTTTATTCTTACCCATTTTCTTCTTTAGATGGGAAACTATAACAAAACGTAAATCAACAAAACGGTAACTCAAGTCTTATGTATGTTATATCTCTTCAAACACGAGATTTTTAACAATACTTCTCTTTTGTTTTGTTTTGTTTTTAAAACGAGGACAAAAATAAATAAAAATAAAGCTGAATTTCTTTCCTCGAGCTGATGTGATGATGTTTGTGAAGTGCTTGAGATGGTGAGTCAAGTAGGGGTGACGGTGGTATACAAGATGGCTGGCCAATAGTTGAGGTATTAGAGAAGGACATGTTGGGCGTCATGCTTGTCAACACCCTTAAACCTTCCTCCTCCCACCTTACCTCCTCACTCTCCAACACAGTCTCCACTCTCCTCCTCCAATCCACGGTCCACCTGCGTCTTCACTTCTCTCAGATTAACGTAAAATATTCACGAGAAGGTGAATTGTAACTGGCGAGTAAAATATGTCAACGCTGGCATGTTAGCCTCTATGCGACTGGAGGAGCGGGTGTTGACACAATCAGGGGTCTCCGCCAGCCCGTCGCGGGAGTGTTTGCCGCCATAACATAGCCGTCGCCACCACCGCCGCGGGCCAGACCAACACAATGCTCGCGCCCAGGACCTTCAACGGGGAGGGGAGGGGATGGGGGAGGGAGGCTGGCTATCTGGCGCACTATTGGCTATTTTCTGAGCGCTCAAGATATTTTGGACTTGCTTATATTCAAGCCAGTGTAGTTATTTGTCTTGCTCTCGCATTTTCCGGGACAGGACACACGGGCGGGGGTTGGTGGGGTGGGGGTTAAGAGGGGTCAGAGGAGGAGGGGGAGAACCTTTAACAGATTGTGTAGGAATAGTTGACGTACAATTGGCATCACCTACTTGAAGTATTCCTCGCAGCAACACGGAGACAAATAAACAATCTATAGTCAAATATTAAGACCCACAGTGGACGACGACTGAAGAAAGCTTTAGGGCGCCAGAGAAAACTTGTCTCTTCTGGAGCTCTGGTGTATATAGAGCCTCTCTCTCTTAGTTCAGGTAGAGCGAGGAGCTATTCCACCCACCCCTCTCTGCCCCTTCCTCGGCTGTACTTGACGCAAATTGTTGTTGTTTGAAGGGTCAGCTACTAGTGGTGGTCAGGGCTACTAGTGGTGGGTGAGGCTACCAGTGGTGGGTTGAGGCTACCAGTGGTGGGTTGGTGTTACTAGCGGTGGGTCGAGGCTACTAGTGGTGGTCAGCTACTAGTGGTGGGTCGAGGCTACCAGTGGTGGGGTTGGTGTTACTAGCGATGGGTCGAGGCTACTAGTGGTGGGTCGGGCTAGTGGTGGGTCGAGGCTACTAGTGGTGGGTTGTTACTAATGGTGGGTCGAGGCTACTAGTGGTGGGTCGGGGCTACTAGTGGTGGGTCGAGGCTACCAGTGGTGGATCGAGGCTACCAGTGGTGGGTGAAGACTACCAATTATGGGGTCAAGACTACAAGCTATGAGGTCAAGACTACCAGTTATGAGGTCAAGACTACCAGTTATGAGGTCAAGACTACCAATTAAGGCTCGAGTCTACCACTGGAAGGGAGTTTACAGGCCAATACTACCCCTGGAGGCTAGTCTACCTGGAGGTTGCCGAGACTACCAATGGTGGAGGTCTTAAGGGTCGACGCCATCACTGGAGGCTACTGAGACTACCAGTGGAGAGTCTTTTGTCTAGCTGGAACAAAGAGAGAACCGTAGTCGAAGAACGAGGTGATACTCTCAGCGCTAGCGGGGTGATACTCTCAGCGCTGGCGGGGTGATACTCTCAGCGCTGGCGGGGTGATACTCTCAGCGCTGGCGGGGTGATACTCTCAGCGCTGGCGGGATGATACTCTCAGCGCTGGCGGGTGATACTCTCAGCGCTGGCGGGTGATACTCAGCGCTGGCGGATGATACTCAGCGCTAGCGGGATACTCTGTGGCGGTGATACTCAGCGCGGCGGGTGATACTGCAGAAACACCAGAGAGAGAGAGAGAGAGAGAGAGAGAGAGAGGGGGGGGGGGGGGGGGGGGGGGGGGGGGGGGGGAGAAATGTGAGAAGAGAAAGGGTGAAAAAGAGAGAGAGAGAGAGAGAGAGAGAGAGAGAGAGAGAGAGAGAGAGAGAGAGAGAGAGAGAGAGAGAGAGAGAGAGAGAGAGAGAGAATAAGAAAATGAACGAGAGAAAACGGAATCCTCTCATTTACAACCTGGAGTTAATGTGGTAAATATTAAGGGGTTGATTATGCTGTCGTCCCTAGTGAGATGTTTCTCAGTCATAATGTAACAGTGAGAACAATCAGAATGTCAATATAATAAGATGAGAAAGATATCACATTTACTCTCACTGTATGATATCATTAGTCACTTTATAACGAGAGAGAGAGAGAGAGAGAGAGAGAGAGAGAGAGAGAGAGAGAGGAGAGGGAGAGAGAGAGGAGAGGAGAGAGAGAGAGAGAGAGAGAGAGATCAATGTTGGCAATGAGAACAATTATTGACACAACCTCCTCATCACGAGACCATTAAGCCCAAACTACAACCACACTACAACCACACCACACTACAACCATACCACACTACAACCATACCACACTACAACCATACCACACTACAACCATACCACACTACAACCATACCACACTACAACCAACCACACTTTTCAACCATACCACACTACAACCATACCACACTACAACAAACCATACCACACTACAAACCACACTACAACCATACCACACTACAAACCACACTACAACCACACCACAACCATACCACACTACACTACACCACAACCACACCACACCACAACCATACTCACACTATACCACAACCATACCACACTACAACCACACCACAACCACACTACACTACACCACAACCACACCACACCACAACCATACCACACTACACTATACCACAACCACACCACACTACATACACCACACCACAACCACACCACACTACACCACAACCACACCACACCAACAACCATACCACACCACACACACCACAACCACACCACACCACATACACCACAACCACCACACCACAACCATACCACACCACACTACACCACACCACAACCACACCACACCAACCACACCACAACCACACTATCACCACACCACACTACAACCATACCACACTACACACACACAACCACACCACACTACAACCACACTCAACCAACACCAACCACACACACTCACAACCAACACTCACTACACCACAACCACACCACACTACACCACACCACACCTCTTGTCACTATCTACAGGGAAATGGTAGTGAGAAATACTTAAATCAAATCACTTGATTCTTTAAATTATCTGGTATTTTACTGCAAAGACAACAACAACAACAACAATAACAAACAACAATAAACAAACAACTAGAACAACAACAACAACAACAACAACAACAATAACAAACAATAAACAAACAACAACAATAAAAACAACAACTACAACAACAACAACAACAACAACAAAACAACAAATAAACAAACAACAACAAAAACAACAACTACAACAAAAAAACAAACAAATAAAAAACAAAAAACACACAAAAAAATAAACAAAAAAATAACACAAAACAACAACAACAATAACAAACAACAATAAACAAACAACAACAACAAAAAACAAAAAACAACAACAACAAAAACAATAAAAACAAACAACAACAAAACAACAAACTACAACAACAACAACAACAACAAACAAAATAACAACAACAACAAAACAACAACAAAAATAACAAACAACAAAACAAAAAACAACAAAAAAACAACAAAACAACAAAACAAACAAAAAACAAATTAACAACAACAACAACAACAAACAACAACAACAACAACAACAACAACAACACACATGCCAGGTGTGAGGCTGAGCGGGTCTTATCTGCATACAGTATAATATATCCTCTACAGTACATTAACTCAAGGTAAGCACAGTATGTTATCAGATTTAGTTAGTATCATCTGGATTAACAATATGTCACAAGTGTTATTAATTACATATTAGATCTTCCACACATTTTGTTTTTACATTTTTTATTTATTTTTCTGTTTTATCTATCTATCTATCTATCTATCTATCTATCTATTATTTTATTGTATTATTTGTTTAATTATCAACTTATTTATTAATTTTGTATTTATTTTTCATAATACAATTACTTAGGTTAAGTTAGTTCAGTTCGCTAGGTTAGGTTACGATGGTCAGGTCAGGTCATGTCAGGTTAGGTTAGGTTAGGGTCAGGTCAGGTTAGGTTAGGTTAGGTCATGTAAGGTTGTCAGGTTAGGTTAGGTTACGATAGGTCAGGTCAGGTCAGGTTAGGAAAACGTGCACATGAAATAATACCTCTTAAATGAACTCATGTCATATCAATTAATCATTTCAAAGACATTTTTATCCCAGGTGACCAAGTTAATTTGTAGTCAGTCATTCCCAGGTCTGTAAATCATGATATTATTATTTGCTGTGATAGACGTCCAGTGTTGGTTAAATCAGACAAAGTCAAACGCTGGCCTTAAAATCCTTTAAATCGAATCTGGTATTGTCTTATTCATTGGTCTTGTAGCACCACCAACGGCAGTAACCTAACCTAACCCAACCTGAACTGACCTAACTCCAACCATCCAGGACAGTAACTCAACCTAACCTGAACTGACCTAACCTAACCATCCAGACAGTAACTTAACCTAACCTAACCTGAACTGACCTAACCTAACCATCCAGACAGTAACTTAACCTAACCTAACCCAACCTGAACTGACCTAACCTAACCATCCAGGACAGTAACTTAACCTAACCTGAACTGACCTAACCTAACCATCCACAGTAACTTAACCTAACCTAACCTGAACTGACCTAACCTAACCATCCAGACAACAACCTAACCTAACCTAACCTGAACTGACCTAACCCAACCATCCAGACAGTAACTTAACCTAACCTAACCTGAACTGACCTAACCAACCTGAACTGACCTAACCTAACCATCCAGGACAGTAACTACCTAACCTAACCTGAACTGACCTAACCCAACCATCCAGGACAGTAACTTACCTACCTAACCTGAACTGACCTAACCTAACCATCCAGGACAATAACTTAACCTAACCTAACCTGAACGACCTAACCCAACCTAACCATCAGGACAGTAACCTAACCTAACTGAACTGACCTAACCTAACCTAACCATCCAGGACAGTCAAACAACCCTAACCTAACCTGAACAGCCCTAACCTAACCATCAGGACAGTAACTAACCTAACCTAACCTGAACTGACCTAACCTAACCATCCAGGACAGTAACTTAACCTAACGACTAAACTGAACTGACCTAACCTAACCATCAGGACAGTACAACTTAACCTAACCTAACCTGAACTGACTAACCTAACCATCAGGACAGTAACTTAACTTCCCTAACCTCCTACAGACTGACCTAACCTAACCATCGGGACAATAATTTAACCAACCTAACTAACCTGAACTGGCCTAACCTAACCATCCAGGACAGTAACTTAACCTAACCTAACCTAACCTGAACTGACCTAACCTAACCATCCAGGACAATATTACCTAACCTAACCTGAACTACCTAACCTAACCATCCAGGACAGTAACAACCTAACCTGAACGAGCCTAACCTAACCATCGGGACAATGTAACCTAACCTAACCTAACCTGACTGCCTAACCCTAACCTCAGGACAATAACTTAACCCTAACCTGAACTGACCTAACCTAACCATCCAGGACAGTAACCAACCAACCTAACCTGAACTGACCTAACCTAACCATCCAGGACAATAACAACCTAACCTGAACTGCCCTAACCTAACCATCAGGACAATAACTTAACCCTAACCTGAACTGACCTAACCTAACCATCCAGGACAATAACCAACCTAACCTGAACTGACCTAACCTAACCATCCGGACAATAACTTAACCTAACCTAACCTAACCACTGACCTAACCCTAACCATCCAGGACAGTAACTTAACCCTAACCTGAACTGACTAACTAACCATCCAGGACAGTAACTTAACCTAACTGAACTGACCTAACCTAACCATCCAGGACAGTAACAACCTAACCTGAACTGACCTAACCTAACCATCCGGACAATAACCTACCTAACCTGAACTGACCTAACCTAACATCCAGGACGGACTTAACCTAACCTAACCTGAACTGACCTAACCCAACCATCCAGGACAGTAACAACCTAACCTGAACTGCCTAACCTAACCATCAGGACAGTAACCACAACCTAACCTGAACCGAGCCTAACCTAACCATACAGGACAGTAACCTAACCTAACCTGAACTGCCTAACCTAACCATCCAGGACAGTAACCTAACCTAACCTAACCTGAACTGACCTAACCTAACCATCCAGGACAGTAACCTAACCTAACCTGAACGACCTAACCTAACCATCCAGGACAGTAACTAACCTAACCCAGACTGACCTAACCTAACCATCCAGGACAGTAACTAACTAACCTAACCTGAACTGACCTAACCTAACCATCAGGACAGTAACCCTAACTAACCTGAACTGACCTAACCTAACCATCCAGGACAGTAACCAACCTAACTAACCAGACTGCCTAACCTAACCATCAGGACAGTAACTAACCTAACCTAACCTGAACTGACCTAACCTAACCATCCAGGACAGTAACCTAACCTAACCTAACCTGAACTAACCTAACCATCCAGGACAGTAACCCTTACCTGAACTGGCTAACCCTACCATCCAGGACAGTAACTAACCTAACCCAACCTGACTGACCCTAACCTAACCATCCAGAGACGAGTAACCTAACCTAACTAACCTGAACTGCCTAACCTAACCATCAGGACAGTAACTTAACCTAACCTAACCAGAACTGCCTAACCTAACCATCCAGACAGTAACCTAACCTAACCTAACCTGAGACAGACCTAACCTAACCATCCAGGACAGTAACCTAACCTAACCTAACCTGAACTAACCTAACCTAACCATCAGGACAGTAACCTAACCCTAACCTATCGATACACACACCACCACACAGGCAGTCTCCTCCACCGGATATAGGTGTATATGTCCCCTCTTTCCCCACCCCACCTCATCCCTCCCTACCCTCTTCCCCCTCCCTCTTTCCTCCACCCCTCCCCCAAAAAAAACCGAATTGATAAAAAAGAAAACAAGTCACGGTCGAGTCCTATACAGTAGAGCTAAGTTATAACTGCAACTTTCTATTTCTCTTTGTTACTATCAACAGAAGCCCAGCCACCAGAAATCCCCTTCCCTCCCTCCTTGCCACCTTCCCTCCCTGGCACACTCCCTTCCCTCCCAGACACACTCCTTCCCCCCAGACACTTCCCTCCTCCTTGGAACCCCCTCCTCCCCTGGCACTCCTTCCCCTCAGACACACCCTTCCCTCCATGGCACCTCTCTTCCCCCCAGACACCCTCCCTCCCTGGCACACCTCCTCCCCCTGGCAACCCTCCTCTCCCTGGCACTCCTTCCCCTCCCAGACACTTCCTCCCTCCTGGTACACCTCCCCTCCTGGCACTCCCTTCCCTCCCAGCACTTCCCTCCTCCCTGGCACCCCTCCCCTCCTGCTCCTTCCCTCCCAAACACTTCCCTCCCTCCCTGGCACCCCTCCTCCCTGGCACTCCCTCCCAGACACTTCCTCCCTGGCACACCCCTCTCTCCCTGGCACTCCCTTCCTCCCAGACACACTTTCCTCCCAGACACACTCTTCCTCCCAGACACTTCTCCCTCCTGGCACACCCTCCCAGATACCCTCCCCTACCAGACCCACCCCATCTCTCCTCCATGACGCCCTTTCAAAGCGAACTCCCCCCCAAACACTTGTTAAATGAAACAGGTAGTCACGCTGAGCCCTGGCTGTACTGTGCTGTTGTTGTCTCTACTAGGCCTCAACGGCACACTACCTTCATAATTTCTGGACAACACAAAGAGAGAGAGAGAGAGAGAGAGAGAGAGAGAAATGAGTCACGATTTGCGCACTGATCGAGATATAATTGTAACGCAAGGAGGATTTAAAAATTACTGAGACAATTTGCTATTAATGTAACTCTAATAATAATAATAATAATAATAATAATAATAATAATAATAATAATAGAAGAAGAACAACAAGATATCCAGTAAAATCGTCAAGAATGTATACAATTAATTCAGCATGTATCAAGACATTACAGGTTATAGTTAAGCATGTATACAGTATAAACAGGTATATACAGTGTACAAATATATAAGACCATACAGGTACACAATTTCCAATGTATCAGTTGCTTGCACTAATACCTGGTACAGTATCTGGGGTTTTTGGAGATGTGGCAACGCTGTGTTTTGTTAACATCGTTTTAACCTCACTGATTGGTCCCTGGAGCCTAGTGTAATATGCTATAGGTTAAGAGACTAGCATATTCCAATAGTTATACCACATACTCTAACCCAACATATGCCACATACTACCCAAACATATTGTAACAGTTATACCAATATTCTACACAAACATATCACAACAATCTACCCAACATATT
Organism: Homarus americanus; assembly: GCF_018991925.1. Taxonomy (NCBI): domain Eukaryota; kingdom Metazoa; phylum Arthropoda; class Malacostraca; order Decapoda; family Nephropidae; genus Homarus; species Homarus americanus. The sequence goes on along the minus strand of NW_024723232.1, from coordinate 9,305 downwards.
GCAAGCCACACCACATACTCTAACCCAACATACACCACATACTCAAACCCAACATATTTCAACAGCTAGGTCATCGTGGGGCCTGACTGTGTAGCCTTCAGATCATCATTAATATTATCAAAGTTGATATGATAGAAGATATATGTTGTTTATTTATCGCTGGTATTTTCGTTTAGGTCTCTGTTCGATGTTAAATGTTGTTAATAGTTGTTTTGTTATTATTATTAGTAGTAGTATTGTAGTAAAGTAGTAGTAGTTGTTATTGTTGTTGTAGTATTAGTAGTGGCAGCAGTACTACAACAACAATAACAATAATATTACTACTATTACTACAAATACTACTACTAATAATAATAACAAAACAACTATTAACAAATTTAACACGACAGAGGACCTAAGGCGAGGATATTCATACAGTTAAATAAAACTAACATATATTTTATCATAAATATTAACCACTTGTCAAATCAGACATTGTGAACAGCGATCACCAATATTTGGGTGACCCAGAAAGAACACTTCTTGCACTTCCACCAAGACTGGGAGGGATGGGACTAACTAATCCAGAGGAGATTGACTCTGAACATCAAAATTCACTTAAGCTCACGGCAGCCCCACTGACCACATAATAGCCCAGAATGCAACAGGGAAGTGGACACCAGCGAAGTATAAGATCCGTAGATCCATTACAACAGATCGGGCACTGCCAAAATGACATGTTGCAGCAACTATTGCTGCAGGTTCCAGAAGTATCGACAAAAAAGTAGCTATAGCGCAGGAGGTGGGCGCCTCGAACTGGTTAACTACGTTACCGATAAGGGCAAATGGTTTCAGCCTAACAAACAAGAATTTACAGATGCCATTGCTCTAAGGTACGGTTGGCCAGTAGATGGTTTGCCTCCCCAATGCGTGTGTGTGGCTATTCCTGGATGGCGATCACGCCATGGTTTGCAAGAAGGGGGCTTCATATGCATGAGGCATGACGAGGTAAGGATCTCACAGCAAATATGTTGAAGGAAACCTGCCGGACGTCATGGTAGAACCGACTCCTTCCACTGGATGGCGAGATCCTCCAACACAGGACTTCAAACACATCTAACGAAGTCGTGTGGACGTCAGTGCTCGAGGATTCTGGACGCGACAGCGAGCCTCTTCGACATCAGGATTTTTGATCCCATGGCCGTTTGTCACCGGTAACCCAGCTCTCGACGCTGCACATAGGAGGAACGAGAACGACAAGAGAAGGGCATATGGGGGGAGAATTCAAAATGTCGATCAAGGCAGCTTCATCCGCTAGTGTTCACAACCTCTGGTGGATGGGCCCAAGCGCAAGATGTTTCTACGACTGCGGAGCTGATCTCCGAACAGAAGCAGCAGCCCGAAGTTATGTCACAGCCTGGATGAGATGTCGACTGTCCTTCTCTCCTTCGGTCGGCTTTGCTCTGCCTCAGGAACGAGAGCTTCTGCCCTACCCGTCAACTGCTGCAGATATCGACTATGAGGCTACAGTCACCGAATGCCGCATCGATCTGTGCTCAACTAATTTAACACAGATAGATAGTTGCTTGTGTATTAGGATATTATTTAATATTAAGGTAAATAAATGGTGGCGAAGGTGTGGCTGGGGAGGCTGGAGGCCACGTTAAAAAAAAAAAAAAAGTAGTGGCAGCAGTAGTAGTAGTAAGGGAGGTTGGAGGCCAGAAGTAGTAGTAGTTAACTATTCTTTCTATATTAATCTATGAAATATATAAAAAATCACTTAGTCCTCATTGAATTATATAAGAACCTATAATATATATAAACTGAATATATTATAGCGTAGAGCCTGAGTCGGGGGAGGGCGCAAACGAGGAGCTTGTGGTGTAAATGGAGCTGGGGTCGGGAGAAGCATCCATAGAGCTGACTGACGAAGCTAAAATATATACTGCATGCCTATAGTGAAACCTCCATATCGGACTTCTTTTCCATATAATCCGTTAGTTCGGGGGAGGTTACAACAGGATATAACGGACTTTCCTCTATAGTTCCTTAGATGGAGTTTCTTTTCAAATAGACCCTTGATATAACGGACTTTGTTCTCGTGTAGTCCGTTAAATAAGTCCGCTAAATGGAGGTTTCACCGTATAGTAAATGTTGTATCGTATAAAGGAAATATCAAGCCGGTCAAGATTTATTCATGTACATTATATAGTTTTGTTTATAAGTTACTTTATATCACATGAAGATTAGCTCCCCCTATAGTCCAGGCTACACCTACACCTCCAGGCTACACCTCCACCTCAGGCTACACCTCCACCTCCAGGCTAACTCCAGCGTGGCGTGGCATGATGGGGAAGTGGAATGGAGACTGAGTGGGTGGGATGGAGATGGGAGAGAGAAAGAGAGAGGGAAGGAGAGGGTGGGTAACAGGAGGTAGAGAGGAGGGGGCACTAGGTGAGAGAAACAGGGAGACTGGGGGGGGTGGAGGGAGAAAGAGTGGAATGGAGGAGGGGGAGGAGAAAGGGGGTAAATGAAAGGAAGGGAGGGAGGGAGGGACGGCGGGAAGTGGGGAGGGTGGGAGAGGGAGGGAAGGAGAAGGTGATGAGGAGGAGAGATAGGAAGGAGGGAGAGGGAAGAAAGAGGAGGGAGGAGAGGAGGGGTGGATGAGAGAGAGGGAGGGAGGGAGGGAGGGAGGGAGAGGGTGGCTGAGGGGGGAGGGAGGGATGGAGGGAGGAGAGGGGTGGCTGAGGGAGGGAGGAAGGGAGAGGGGTGGGGAGGGAGGGAGGTGGGAAGGGGAGAGAGAGGGGGAGGAAGGAGGAGGAGAGAGGAGAGTCACACAATAAATCTTAATAGGTCTTTGTGCAAGTTATTAAAATGGAAAGTCTCCTGAGGGCGGCCGGGACAATACCAGTAAATATAACCATTTGGTGCTCAGCCAGCCAGGTCCTGTTGTAGTCAGCCAGGTCCTGTTGGCAAGTAACCAGGTCCTATTGTAGCCAGCAGGTCCTGTTGTAGCAGGTCCTGTTGTATCCAGCCAAGTCCTGTTGTAGCCAGCCTGGTCCTAAGGTAACTAGCCAGGTCCTGTTGCCAGCCAGGTCTGTTGTGCTGGTCTGTTGTAGTAAGTTAGGTTCTGTTGTGTTTAGCAGACATCTAGCCAACCAGTCCAGGCAATGTCGAGAGTCAGGTAGCCAGTTATTCAGTCTGCTGCCAACCACTCAAGAATTCGACCAGCCAACCGATGAGATGCAAACTGACAAATAAACATGCAAAGCAGCTTAACACTAGTGAGTACGACCCAACACAGAGAGTGCGACCCAACACAGTGATACGACCCAACACAGTGAGTACGACCAACACAGTGAGTTTACGACCCAACAGCACACGACCCAACAATGACTACGACCCAACACAGTAGTACGACCCAACACAGTGAGGTGTTAGGCCAACGATGAGTGAGGCCCCAACATAGTGAGTATGAGCCCAACACAGTGGTGATCCAACACAGTATTTTGACCCAACATAGTGATTGACGCAACATAGTTATTGCGACTCAACACAGTGACTGACCCAAAACAGTGAGTGACCAAACACAGTGGTGTTACGACCCAAAATAGTGACTACGACCTTCTTTGACCTAAAACAGTGAGTGCGACCAAATACATTGATTAAGACCTATACAGTACACGACCCAAAATATTGGGTAATGCCCAAACAGTTATATGATAACACATCACACGACAACACAGTGGTATGACCCTTACATGACTAGACCCAACTTGGCACGACCCACAAGCACACGACCCAACATGGCACATTTTTGTCGACCCAACTTGTACGAGCCCAACATGGTAGGTATGACCGAATTACAACAGATGACCCAAAAAAGGACCCAACAGCAGCACGACCTTGGCAAGATGACACTTCCTGACCCAATACTGATTATTCACGTACCTTTGTAAGTATATAACCAAAAATATATAACCTGCTCATTAATACACAACATAGGCTATACTACTATACGATATATATTCTAGTAAAGCAAATTTAGTCCTACGTTAACATTAAAAAGAAAAATGAATCAGATTACGTAAATTAACACTCTGACTTTTTTACTTATAATAGTTTAATTACACATATAATATAATTAATTCTACTTCCTTTATCGTGTACTTATTAATTTCCCTTATCAATCCCTAACATACTACCCATATTACACCATCTCCTCCACCCCCTTCCTCTGACCACCATCTCCCTCCCCCAAACCCACTCCCTGACCACATCATCTCTCTCCACCACCTCCGACCACTCATCCTCTTCCCCACCACCCCTCCTGACCACACCATTCTGACGACACCACCCCTGCCCCTCCCCGCTGATCACAGTAATTACCTGCCCCTAGTACTCTGGGTGAAAATCATAGGTAATATCCTGGTATCCTGAGGGAGTTTACTGAGGGGTTTTTTTGTGTGGTGTGAGGCAGGAGGAAGTGGATGGTGTTACATTTTTATCGTTGGTGGTAGTGTGTGTGTGTGTGTGTGTGTGTGTGTGTGTGTGTGTGTGTGTGTGTGTGTGTGTGTGTGTGTGCTTCAAAAAAGGTTAAAAGATATCGTACTTTGGATTAGGTCATTTTACTCGAAAGGTCATCGTCGTACTCAAGGGTAGATATTGTATAAACAGTTAAAAAAAATTAGGGGATGACTAAGAATGTTTACGAATCCAGAGTACAAGCTTAAGACCAATAGTTATTTAAGCGGACTAATACATTATAACACGGCAATGGCTACAATAGTTATTTAAGCGGACTAATCATTATACCACACGCTTAAAGGCCACCAATAGTTATTTAAGCGGACTAATGCTTTAACACACGCTAAAGGCTACCAATAGTTATTTAAGCGCACTAATACATTATAACACACGCTTAAAGGCCACCAATAGTTATAAGCGGACTAATACATTATAACACGCTTAAAGGCTACCAATAGTTACTTAAGCGGATAATACATTATAACAGCAAAAGGCCACCAATAGTTTATTTAAACACCTGTACATTATAATACACGCTTAAAGGCTACCAATAGTTACTTAAGCGGACTAATACTATTATAACACACGCTTAAAGGCCACCAATAGTTATTTAGCGGACTAATACTTTAACTACACGCTTAAAGGCCACCAGATTATTTAAGCGGACTAATACGATATAACACGCTTAAGGCACAATAGTTATTTAAGCGGACTAATACATTATAACACACGGCAAGGCTGCCAATAGTTATTTAGGCAACATCATTATAACACACTTGAAGCTACCAATAGTTATTAAGCGCACTAATATGATATAACACACGCTTAAAAGCCACTAATAGTTATTTAAGCGCACTAATACATTATAACACACGCTTAAAGGCCACCAATAGTTATTTAAGCGGACTAATACATATAACACACGCTTAAGGCTACCAATAGTTACTTAAGCACACTAATACATTATAACACGCCCAAGGCTACAATAGTTTATTAAAGCGCACTAATACATTATAACACCCGCTTAAGGGCTACCAATAGTTATTTAGCACACTAATACATTATAACACACGCTTAAAGGCTACAGCGGTTGTTGAAGCACTAATCTGATATAACACCCGTTAAAAGGCCACAATAGTTATTTAAGCGCATAAATCACTACCATACGAACACTACTTTGTAAATAAACCCCAACAGCTAAAAAAAAAAATAAAATAAAATAAAAAATAAAACCACGTAATATTCCCATGTTAAACCAGCTGATATTGGCTATTCAACAAATACCTCTGGGTAAACTAAACCTCTAATCCTATGGCCATCACCTCTATGATTACGGGTTTATATCTCTATGATTTACGTATAATCTCGGTCATTTGAAGCAGCGGGGTATTGGTGGTGAGCATTTTAGCGTCACGGCTAATATTTTACCTCTTATATTGAATTTTTGCGCCATTTTCTGTTTTTTGTTTTTTGTTTTTGGATGTGTGTGTGTCTGTCTGTCTGTCTGTGGTGTGTGGATGGATGTTATATCATTCTCATTGCCGTCCTACCTTCACTCATGTTTGTTTTTCCTTGTGTTTGATGGTTGTGTTTCCCCCCATTTGGGCCATTGTGTTGTTACGTGTTTCCTGTGAGTGTTGAGTTTAATTTCGAAGGTTAGTACAGGTTATGTGTGTGTATGGGGAGTGTTACACGTACCCTGTGCTTCCACGCTGTTGTAACCCTCATCCTTTTGACATAAATATACGTTATTGTATTCTTTCTTATCAATTTTCACTTTATAAATCATGTGAAAGTTGTATTGGTAGTATTTATTTCGTTCACCTCAGGGACGGAAGACAAGTCACCACCATCATCTTAGCTTACAGGAAAGGGAGAGAGAGTGAAGGCAACCGACATCTTGAACATCTCAAGTTATACGAGAGACGCCGCCCGATACATCAACAACAACATCATGTGATTCCTATCTGGAGTAACAACATCAGAGTACATCAACATAACATCATCACTATTTTTTACCACTACCCACACTACAGCAGCAAGAGGAGTAAGAGCAACGTTAATACGTGTGAAGCAGCAACTCGGGATGCAACACGCCAATAATTGCCACACACACAACACAGAGGAACGTAGAATGCGCCCCAACGACAGCTTATGATGGGAAGACTCAGGAGGCGGGTGGAAATGGGTGTGGTCGGGCTGTTGATCTTGGTGTATAATTACTAGTTATATGTATTAGCAGGAGGGGGCTAGGGATGGCTCTCTTAACAGCTTTGTATGAAAAAAACATTAATTCCCGTGGGTTCGTGCGGGCAGGGGGGTGACGCCTAGTAACCTACCACGGGTAAAGGTTTCCGTTTCTGGTCGGTTACTGGCTGTGTCGGTGTGAGTGAATGATAGTTTACACGCTCTTAAACTTCATGTATGGCGACGATTCAAAAGACGCTCCCCTGGGGAATGCAGTGACGCGATGCCCTTCTGTGTGTCTCTGCCTGTCCGTCGTCTACTACCATGGAGCGGAAATGTTCTGATAATTGTTCACCTTCTTTCAGCTTTACAATTCTCTCTCTCTCTCTCTCTCTCTCTCTTACACTGGCAAGTACAGAGAAATTAATGTGTATACCATTTGGGCGACAAATGGCAGGATGTTTGGAGAATAACCACATCCATTCTCGCCAACACACACACACACACACACATAGAGCACACTCGACCTCCTTCTCTTCCTCAACATACAAAAGTCATTACAAGATAAACAACTGAGAGTACAGCAAAGATAGCAACTGAGAATTACAAACAAGATAAACAACTGAGAGTACAAACAAAGATAAACAACTGAGAGTACAAACAAAGATAAACAACTGAGAGTACAAACAAAGATAAACAACTGAAGTACAAACAAGATAAACAACTGAGAAAGTACAAACAAGATAAACAACTGAAGTACAAATAAGATAAACAACTGAGTACAAACAAGATAAACAACTGAGGTACAAACAAATATAAACAACTGAGAGTACAAACCAAGATAAACAACTGAGAGTACAAACAAAGATAAACAACTGAGTACAAACAGAAGATAAACAACTGAGAGTACAAACAAGATAAACAACTGAAATTACAAACAAGATAAACAACTGAGAGTATAAACAAGATAAACAACTGAGAGTACAAACAAGATAAACAACTGAGGAGTACAAACAAGATAAACAACTGAAATTATAAAACAAGATAAACAACTGATAAACAAATAAGTCTTAAATAACTTTCCGTTGGTGATTAAATTATACAAAAAAATTGGTTCCCTAAAAAAAATATTAAAATTAGAAAAATAAATGAAATTAATTGCTAAAAGCTATATTCGCCAAATTAAATAAGAATGAATTGTAATAGTATATAAAAAAAGTAGCGATTAGCAACGATAGCTGAAATGATGGCAGTGGTAGGGATTAGAATTGGTAGAGGTTTTACTTAGGAGTGTGGTGGTGTTGGTACTAGGGAGTATGGTAGTGGTGGTACTAGGTGTGTGTAATTTGGTGTGGTATTATTGGTGTGGTGGTACTAGGTGTTGTGTGGTACTAGGTGTGGTAGTGGTGGTACTAGGAGTATGGTAGTGGTGGTACTAGGGTGGTAGTGGTGGAGTACTAGGAGTGGTAGTGGTGAGGCTGGGAGTATGGTAGTGGTGTGGGACTGGAGGTGTGGTAATGGGTAATTAGGTGTGAAGTGGTGGGTACTAGGTGTGGTAGTGGTGGTACTAGGTGTGGTGAGTGGTGGTACTAGGGTTGGTGGTGGTGGGTGGGGGTGTGGTGGTGGTTGGGTGTGGTGTGGTGGTTGGTGTGGTGGTGGTGGTTGGTGTGGTTATGAGGTGGTGCTAGGAGGTGTTGTGGTACTAGGAGATATGTTCATTGTTCATGGTGGTGCTAGGTGTGGTAGTTGTGGTACTAGGAGGTATGTTCATGGTGGTACTAGGGGAGGTGTGGTAGCTGTGTGGGTACTGGGAGGTGTGGTGGCTGTGGTACTAGGAGGTATGGTCTGGTGATACTAGATATGGATTATGAAAATAATTATTACGTTGGTTGGGTTAGCAGCTCTGCTCTCTGCCTCTCCTAACTAGTTGACTGACTGACTGTGTTTATGTTTTTGTTGTCATAATGTTTATCACTGTCGCCTCAACAACTATGATCTGTAAGCTCGTAAAAAGATTAGTAATTACACAAGTCCAACAATTAAATATTATGAGATACGACTGTTATACCCAGGAAAGTTTTTGTACAGATATACAGTGCCGGACGTACGATCATCCTGTACTTATGCTTTATTCTTCGCTTTTTTATTTTGTTTTATTATTCGTTTATATTTTAGTTTGCCTCGTTTATTTTCGTTTTCTTACTTATGTCCCTCTTCTCTCCAATACACTTCACAACAGTGGTAGGCAACACAGGTTAATTGGTTCGTAGACTAGATAGTAAATCTCCTCATCTCATTGGGGCAGCAACCTTGAGGTACTATCATAAAGCAAATACATAGAATATGCTCTCATCACATTTGTAATATTCAATCACATATAGACTACGCTGTAGCACATTACAGATCTCTGGAATTTGCCGGAATTTGGACATACAATCGCCACCACCCTATTGCATATTTATTTGTTTTTGTAAATGCGTTTGCTAAAGTTAAATCTGGGTTAATTATATAAAAACACAATTCCCCAAATTATATGAGTAGCAATGAGTAAACGAAATTATGGAAAAAACTCTAGTAATAAAAATAAATATAACTTAATACGTAACTTCTAG
>NW_024723231.1:0-14567 GCF_018991925.1 Homarus americanus | reverse complement strand
GGTGCTGTGGAAAGCATAAAAATAGACCTCCATTCATTAAACATAATCACAGCTGTCTTCATCACCACCACACACTTACACTGCAATAATTAAAAGATGTATGCAATGAAGTATTCAAAACTGTATCTTTTATAAAACCCAGACCACTGAATTCGAAGATATTTGCTACATCGTACGAAGAAACGGGGAAATCTGTAAAAGACACGTATACACTAGGGTTTCATGGAGATACATACAAATGACAATTTCACGGCCTGGTAAAATTTGAAAACTTCTCCCCGAAGCTATCCCTTGAAACAAAGAAGCATCACTGAATAAGACAACACACAATACTGTACATAATAAATAACGGAGATCCTGAGGCTATGGACAACACAAGATTCACAACTTTAAAGCATAAGAGTTTAAACCCCTTACAGTACAGTACTCATTGTACTCACAGTAATATGTATCAAAGACCAGCAATTAATACTTGTCTAAGTAAATTTACATTACAGTATAATCTAATGAACTTTGTATGATATTCATGAACCTGAGGTGATGTTGATTCTTTGGGTAATGACAGACAGACAGACAGACAGATTTCACAAAAAGGTCTGCCAAAAATATTAAGATGTACAATTTATATAGATCTGGAGAAGATAAACTGCGAGAGTTCTAAGAGGTGTTTATAAGGTCAGACTATTACCTTGTGTATACTCAGCAGTACCATCTAAAGGGTCCACCCACACAACAATCTGAAAGACAGGGAAGTGTAAATCCAGAAAAGTTTGACAATCTTTTTTTTTACTATACCATCATAAAGCTCTGAAATTTTGCCTAATGGGACAGCTAAAATAGGTTCGTAAACAAGAATGACGAATGTCTTCTTTTACTGTAAGTTTGCATTGAAAGAGAATATCAGTTTACACAATAATAATTTTACTTAATGAGCAAGAGGGGATCTTAGCAACTGAAAAATCCAATCATTTTAAATCTTGGTCTCAAAATAATCATACTGCACAAGGGCAGAACCAAGGGGGGTCCTAGGGATTCAGACTTCCCCTTTCACCAGAAAATTCCAATACTTTTTCTTTAATGCAGTATTGTACTCAGCCATTTTTGTATAGTAAAAAGTATTTAGTATTGACTTTAGAATATCTCCTAATATCAAGTGCACATGGCTTCATAATGGCCTCAAAATCCCATGATATTGGGTGGGCTTGCTGCGTTTGCCAAGTTCCCCCACCCACAACCTCTTGGACCCCCCCTCCTTTAGATATTCCTGGATCCCTCCCTGCTGCACTTGTTTGAGAATTACCATGCTTCCTAACAAAGTAGCAACTGCCTGAATAGCTAGTAAGATGATAAAGTGGTGAAATAATAAAAATAATATGATGAAGATGCAAGAGGGAAGTAGTAAAGTTCTGCTCTACAGTAAAATAAAAATAAAATAAAACAATTTCAGAAAATTAAAAGTTGCAGAAGTTTGCCAGGTTTGCATAAGCATGAATACTGTATTGATTAACCTGATAGGTTTACAAATGATCAATTACAATGGCAAATAGGGAGCAGTTAAGTCAAATAACACTGACGGCACCTCTTCTTCTCCCAGTGAGGCCAAGTGCGGTGGGCAGGTGACTTGTATCGTACTTTCAGGTGTGGGATCATAGACCTTACCACTAATCTGCTTTGATTCTTCATCTCCTTCTTCCCCTGCAAGATAAAAGAATCATTATTTTTACATTTATCTCTTACACAAAGAAAGACTTTTAACTACACTAGTGTGTTAACTTACAGCAGCTTGAGAAATCTTTCACCATCAAAGTGAGTACACCACAGGGTATTGATGACTGCATGAGATCAGTGTTTAAAAAAAAATGCTATATCAAGAAGGATTTCTTTTTAATTTATTTAGTATTTTATGTCAATGTTGGCAGAATTATCTTTGATTTGGATTTACATATTCTTAAAAGATTACTTCAGCCCTACTCACCTATGATGGTGATTTTTGGGAAGCACTGACTGAGGGAGCTGATGATACACCTCTGAGCTGCTCTGTCTGCCTCGGTCTGGAGGTCCCGAGCATTCTGACCAAAGAAACCTTGTACAGTACAGCCTCTGATGCATGACAACCACTTACAACATTCAGCAATCCTGATGACTTGGTAACAACAAGTAAATGGGCATTATTTTGACTGATAAGTAAACGTTTAATCATCAAAATTCCGACTCCAACAATAGCAGGGTGAGATGTTGTATTGCCTGTGCTATAATGTCCTCAGTTACTTGGTTTGTGTCCAGGGTAAAATAAATAAATAAATAAAATAAATTTATAAATAACAAATAAATAAATAAAATAAAATAAATGACATGCTACAACCCGAAAGTTGGGAATGCTGTACAGATGCCATAGCTACTTCACTCCTGAGCAGTTGCTCCAAGTATATAAGGGATTCATTCGTCCTAACTGGGAGTACTGCTCTCATATCTGGGGTGGCTCTTCTTCTGTCCAACTATTAGATAGGGTGGAATCAAAAGCATTTCGTCTTATTAACTCTCCTCCTTTAGTCGACAATCTCTCTCCCCTTTCTCTTCACCGCAATGTTGCTTCACTCTCTCTCTTTTACAGGTACTTTAACGGGCAATGTTCGGTGGATTTGACATCCTGTGTACCACCGGCAAGGCCGTGGGCTCGTAACACACGTCTTGCCCGCGGTGCCCATTGTTTCTCTGTGGATGTCGGTCACACGAGAATAACCCGTTATAGTACCTCCTTCTTTCCTCACACAGCCAAACTGTGGAATGCCCTGCCTTCTTCTGTGTTTCCATACTTATACAGTCTGTCTCACTTTAAAAAGCTGGTTTTCCGGCATCTTCGTGATATAGATTAACACAATACTGTATAACCTTTTAGTTCTCTATTTTTAATTTCTTTGTTCTTTTTTTTTCGCCCCCAGGTCTGCTAGGTTGTTTGACCCAGTTCAAATAATTCCGAAAAAAAAAAATATGGACGTCTCAATGCCATGGCAGCAGTAACACTTATTTGTGATATTTGTATAAAGTGAATACCTGTACTGTTGTTGATTCACAAGTCAACGTCACTACAACAAGTGTAAAATTGCAATAGCTTTAGACTAAGAGCCACATCTTACTTAATCATCAGGTGTAATATAAAACTGGGGTGTCAAATTTTCAGGTGATCCAAAATTACCAAAAAAATTAAGGACTTAACAGTAACATCAATATCATACTGTACCTCTTTCTGAACGATGCCCAACTCCCCTTTCTTCAAGACGTCTCGGATGATTTTGCCAGCATGATTTGCAATAGCTACAGATAACGACACAATCCTAGAGAGTACTGGTGCACTTTGTGATGCTAAAGACATCTTGAAGATAGAATCTTCTCACCAGCTGCCTCAGTTACTTAGTTGATTGAAACTTTCTCTTATTTACAGGTCTTGTGACTGAAAGTAAAATAAAAACTCTTACTGTTTAATACACAATAATTGGTAAATTTGCATTTTCAAACAATATGGCTCTTGAGTTGAGCTCAACTCAAAAACCAACCTAACCTAACCTAGAATGAATACCTTAAGTAGCAGTGAAGGGTCCAGGACTGGCCTGAGAGGCTCGTAAAGGGCTGGTGGAGGGTGCCTATTGGTTGAAAATGCAACAATACCTAATAATTTTTTAATCAGTTGATAATTTGGTTGGTTAGGTTAGGTTAGTTTTAGAGTGGTTAATTTTCAGGTGAAATAAGCTGGGGTCAATTTATGATAGTAGCCAGATTTCAATTTTTCCATAAAAAAAATTCATTTTCACATAGTTCAAACTATTCTAAGACACTTTTCTTTTACGGCATTTCTGTCATTAATTTATATTTTTCGAGTATTTTAATTGATAAAATTACCAACAATATTACTAGCTTTAAGTGTAGGGCTTTAAAGTCAAGGGAAAATGGTGGGGGTAAAATACTAAAAATAACACCAGACAAACCTTTGAAAACCTGACCTAACGTTTCCTAACGAGCCGATAAGTGGCAAAAAGGATAACAGTAAAAAGTATGAATCCTTCATCTGAACACCGAAAAAACCAATAACATACTAAAAATTGAAAACAGCACCATCACCAAGTGTGAGCTCATTCAAGGCCAGATTTGACCAACACTGGAACAGGTTCCGATAGATTCAGAGGCCAGTGCATGCCCAATACTTGCCACCAGTACATAACAAAGACGTGACCAACAGCCCAAGCAGCCAACGAGCCGATCAATGACGAAGAGGATAAAAGTAAACACCGAAAACATTTTATAGTTTTAGGATTTTTAGAGGTTAGGAAACGTTAGGTCAGGTTTTCAAAGGTTTGTCTGGTGTTATTTTTAGTATTTTACCCCACATTTTCCCTCAATTTAAAAGCCATGACCACTTTAACCAATTACAGCTGTAATATTGTTGGTAATTTTGTTAAAAATACTCGAAAAATATAAATTTCTGAGTGTAAATGCCATAGAAGAAGTGTCTAAATAGTCTGAACTAATTAAAAAACGTATTTATTTATGGAAAAATTGAGACCTGGTTACTATCATAAAGATAATTATATAGGACTAACCCGTGAGCGAAATTGATTGAAAACAATTAGAAAAATGCCGGATTTTCATTGTTATATTATAGTGGACACTGTTGTAGTTTGTGGAAATATGTTAACCCTTTGAAGACGATGTTTTAACCCTTTTTTGAGAACTAATTTTTAACCCACTGAGAACTATGGTTTAACCCCTCTTGGACTATAGTTTAACCCTTTGATGACGATGATGATTAACCCACTCGTTCTTAAAGGGTTACAAAATGGATATTTTTTAAATAAACGCTACTTAACATCTGTGGTTATGAACATAAGAAAATAAGGAGTCTGCATTAGGCCGGTTGGCCTGTGCATCGACGCTCCTGTCGATTGTTACAACCACCCTCTATCATCCATGAATCTATCTAGCCTCCTTTTAAAACCTTCCAGCATCCCAACACTTACTACAAAGTTGCTAAGCTTGTTCCACTCATCTACCACCCTATTTGTGAACCAGTTCCTTCCTATCTCCCTCTTAAACCTAAACTTATCCAACATAAATCCATTGCTACGAATCCTATCCTGCTCGGATATTATAAGAACTTTATCTATATTGTATCTCCTTTATTGACTCCTTTCACCCACTTAAATACTTCTGTCATATCTCCCCGCACTCTTCGTCTTTCTAGGGAATGCAAGTTTAGTTTCTTTAATCTATCTTGATATGGAAGGTTTTTAAGTCCCGGAATCATTTTCATCATTCTTCGCTGCACCGACTCCAGTAAATTGATATCCGTTCTATAATAAGGGCACCAGAACTGAGCAGCATAATCAAGGTGTGGCCTGACTAGCGCAAGATATAATTGCAATATGACCTCCGCAGTTTTATTACTTACACTTCTAATAATTTGTTAGCCTATTTTATATTAACCCGACCACCCCTGCAGTTTATTTAAATCCTCCTGTAGTGCATTTGCATCCTGCCCTGAATTTATCTGCCACCTTATTTTGGTGTCATCTGCAAACTTGCTTATGTAACTGCTGATTCCAGTATCTAAGTCCCAGAATAATTTTCGTCATTCTTTGCTGCACCAAATCCAGTGAATTGATATCCATTCTATAATATGGGCACCAGAACTGAACCAAACCAAACCTAACCTTACCTAACTTTCCCAGTATATTAAACAGGAAGAACTTACTATGATATGGTGAAATTTGAGGCGGGTTAGTCCTATATATTAACCGGTGACCGGATAAAACCCCAACGGACAAAACCCCAGTCTCAAATATAAAATAAAACACTTTTAAGCTTAGGTTAGGATAGGTTAGGTTAGTGTTGACAAATGGGGTTTTGTCCATTGGGGTTTTGTCATGGAACCATATTAACCAATGATACTTTCACCTGTATATTGTGACTCATAGACCTTCATTGCTTTGGTAAATTATCACAATTATCAGATTTATTCATTTTTTAAGAACAATTAGATTCACTCCTTTAAAAGCAGATGTACTAAAATTAACATGCGTATTACCTCAATCCAGCTGTATTAAAGCTCTGATTACCACTAGGGTACCTACCAGCAACAGCTTCTGGAGTAAAAATTCAAAGTAAAATGTAGATAAAAAACATCCACCTAGATATGAATTGTTCCACGTTACAAACACATAAAGGTAAAATTGAAAAACTGTTTACTTTCACTCTCTCTACCGTGATCTGATAACACCAAGTAAATCTTGAGTCATGGTTACAGTAGTTTTTATCCTCCCCACAGGCAGCTACTGTACACCTCACCCCCCAACTACTACCACTTACCCTTGAGTCTAGTACTGTAAAGTAGGTGCCCTGGTGTAGGAGGTGGTGTGGGACCGAAGTAGAGGTGCACAGTAACAATGACACTGAGAGAATGAAATGAATTAATTAATACATGAGTCACGACTTTCTCAATCAACTGGTGCGGTTGTTGACATGGCGGTGTTGTCATTCGCTGAGTCGGCTGCTCTGCCTATAACTCGCTCCTCTTAGCACTAACTGCTACTGATTTTATTCCCATCAACCCTCAACGGGCCCTGGGAGGGGAGGGGGGGGGGAATAAGAGTAAAAAAGAAATTAGAAATAGAGGAGAAAAGGACCATATTAATCTACACCACGAAAATGCCGGAAAGCCAGCTTTTTAAAGTGAGAGATTGTAAGAGTATGGAACACAGAAGGCAGAGCATTCCATAGGAAATATCTTGTATGCATCGGTGTGAACTTAATACACCTCGTATCCTCGTATACACCCACGACATGTACAGTGATCAGAAAATCTTATGTCTGTGTTCAAATAGTGCAATGTGTGAGAGGAGGATCCCTAATTACAGTTTTAAGTGACGTCACTGACGTGGATATACCTATGTCGTGATCATTCAGCTTTTGTACCCGCCTCGAGTGTGACGCGTTGATATTATAACCCAATGAATTTACCTACGAAGTAGCGAACCAGAACCTTACTTTACTGTGTAATTTAGGATTAAAATATGTGTTTATAAGACATGAGGTTACAATATACAGGAAAGTGTTCATGTGAGAACCGTAAGAAATAAAAGAAAAAATTAAAGATTGGAAACTGTAGACCTACCCGGTGATGAGGAGGGGGACACTACCCTCAGTGTCCTCCTTTCTACTGTCGGGTACGTGATATTTGGTTCACACTCAGGATGGGATGGAGAAAGGAAACTCACGATGTGCTCTCTGTATACATATTATATTGGATGTAAAATGCAGCTTGGTGGCTGGTGCTGGGAGGAGGCAGCGTGGTTACAAGCGTGAGTGGGGAGAACTGGTGTTGCTTGCTGCGGCTGTAGCTAGAGAAGGGGCAGGTTGTAGTATCTTGGGTTATTTAATGGGAGAATGAAGAGTCACATGGTCTGTCTGGCTGGCTGTTTATTCTCTGTTCTTGGTTACTACGTGCCTAACACATTTTGTAAGAAGTAACATAATATATAATATATACATTCAATAAAGGCAGCATATAAACATACATATATTTAACACTATTTTTCCCTTTCAAAAGAGAGCATGGCTGCTACAAATCCTAAATAAACAAAACTTACAGAATTACATATGGCAGGGAAGAAGAGAATAGAACACAACAAATATAACTTCCTAACTAAACAGTTTTGAAAGGCCTGTTCACAATTCAGATAATTAGAGGTTCTAATTTAATTACAGGTCTCCTACCTCTGTTTGATCTTCTAGGACTATTCCCTCCATCAAGTTTTACAGGGGTTTTACTTGCACTCTGTGCATTATCAGTGACAGACATATCATCACTACAATTAGTTGACACAGTGAGTGGATGCTGGGAAACATCATCTTTGACATCATCATCATCATGATCATCTGAAACTGTGTCAAGTTTATCATCATGTCCTGGTGCTACATTCATCTCGTCATGTGCCTGAATGATGTGATCCACATGAACATATCTCAAAAAGTTACCACTGAAAGTTACTAGTGTGCCCTGAAGAATGCAGTGATGGCTAGGGAAACACTGAGTAACACTGAGTCCGTTTATTGTGGATGAGAGAAATACAAGTGGTGACTCGCGTGTGCCATGCACGGCTCACACAGTCAGACTGGGGCGCCTTGCCATATGGCAGCCTCGGGGCAATGTTGCCACATAACACGTGCAGTGTTGCCACGTGATAATATATATAAATGCTACTTGGCACAGTAGCTTATGTACAGGGTTGCTACTCGGCACAGTAGCTTAGATACATAACCTACATCTCCCTCCCCCCTCACGCTCATAGTCTTTGTCTTGAGCGGACTTCTTAGTCCTAAGTCGCTCCGAGCGTCGAGGTGCACTGTGGGGCGGATCCTCGTGAGGTGTAGGGGACTCGTCCTCGGTCAGAAGGCCAGCAGCAGGGGGTGGGACTGGCCGGAGGAAGCGGCGGTTCCTCCACCAGACACGGCCGCTCGGCATCCTGACCTTGTAGTCCCGTGACCGGCCGACGCCCATCACTATGCCCACCTTGTCCCAACGTGTCGTCGTCGGGTCCTGGACGCGGGCAAGGGCACCAATCTCCAGTGGCTGAAGAGGGCGGGCACGGTCGTCATACCGAGCCTTGGCGTCCTGGGCACGTGAAGCGGTGCGGCGGTAGCAGCTCTCGGCTCTGGTCTGCCAGTCCTTCGCAAAGGCCTTGGTGTGTGCAGGAACGCAAGAGCGGAGAGGGTGACCATACAGGGTCTGGGCAGGGGTAGCCCTGGGGCGTGTGGTCGATTCCACCCTCCTGATGTGACTCCGCTGCTGCTTGGGGCTGCGTGGGCCATCTGGAGGGGGCTGCGTGCGAACCACCCTGAGGGAAGTGCACTGCTGTCCTCCTCGTCTCGGGCTTTTGGGCTTGGGTTGGCGGCAGCACTTGTCGTAGTGTCCATAGCGACCACAGGCCTGACACTTGCGGCCTCGTGCAGGGCACCTGTCTGTGTTAGACCAGTGGCCCTTACGGTCACATCCACGACACAGTGCGTCGGCGGCCGGGCAAGTCTTGGGGCCATGCTGCTTTCCACAGCTGCCACAGGAAGCACTAGGCGGAGGCGTGGAAGAACGTGTGGCAGCCTTCGTGTTGTTGGCTGCCTTCTTACCCTTCTTGTACTGAGAGATTGCTCTCACAGCAGGAGGAGACCGTAAGGCAGAGGTGGCGGACTTGGTGGCCTCGTATGACTGACATTCAGTCACTACCACCTGGAGTGTGGAGGAAGCGTCCAGGGGGATGAGTCGCTGCATCAACTCTTCGTGCCTGACACCTGTCAAGATCCTGTGCTTGATCCAGGCTTCCTCACATTCCCGGCTGTGCGCCTTGCAGACGTCGATCTCCTCTGACAAACTCTTCAAACGTACAAAAAAGTCGTCAAAGGATTCGTTCTCCGCCTGCTTGCAGCTGGTAAAGGCACAGCGACGCAAAGCCTCGTTGTTCCGACCCTTAACATGCTCCTGTAAAAGGTCGAGCACATCCGTCACTGAAGAGGTAGAATCGGGAGGCACTCGCAACGTGTGCTCCAAAATTCTCTGGGTCTCCAGCGACAAACACATCCGCAGTTGGATGAGCTGTTTGTTTGGAGGCATGCTGTCAAGGTCCACCATCGTGGAGTAATCTGTCCAACGCCGCCTCCACTCACGAAAAAGCTGAAACGTGACGTCTGGTGAGAGGGCGGGTGGGGGTTGAACAGATGCCTTGGGAGCTGGAGGACGCTGGTGTGGTGGAGGAGGAGTGTACTGGTGCCTTGAAGCGCGCTACCTGCGAGTGAGGGAGGGTGGGTTAGCGCCAGGGTCGCCAATAGTGCCTCAAAACGCAACTTTTCCTCTTCTCTTCGTGTCTCCTCCCTCTGAAAATCCATTTCTCTACGTCGCTCGTCCCGGTCGTCCATCCACCTCAGAATTGTGGCGATGTCCGTCACAGGAGGTGGAGGATGAGAGTCTGCGCCGGGTGGAGGGGAAGGTGGTGGGGAGTCGTGTCTCCCATCTTGACGTTGTCCCTTCTTACCTCCCATCTTTGTGTGTGCGTGGACTGCACTGTTTAATATATAAAGTGGCGCCTCAACAGCTCGAACCACATATATAAGACATAAACAGCACAAAAATCACGCTTATGGTCCAGGTCCACTGTCCTGTCCGTGAGTGAGTGCGTGTGTGTGTGTGTGTGTCTCAGAGAGCGGAGGGAGCGTGGACAGCTGCGTGGTCCGGCAAGACCGTCAGTGTCCCCCCGGATGTCGCACGAGAAGGGTGTACGCCTGCGTGCTCCGTGGGTACCACAAAAAAAAGACAGGCCAATGCTCAACTCAGCTCTAGACACACACTAATACACTGACACTAACACTGGCACCGTCACTAAAACGCACTGTGACGGAGCAACACTGCACATCGCGGCGAAACACAGGCAACACAACACAACACACTGAGTCGACGCGCATCACCGGCAGACGTAACTGTCGGCATTGTTCACGCACTTTGTAAGTTCACAGATCCTAAACACTGCACCATGAAGGTTACGAGTGTGCCCTGAAGAATGCAGTGATGGCTAGGGAAACACTGAGTAACACTGAGTTCGTTTATTGTGGATGAGAGAAATACAAGCGGTGACCAGCATGTGCCAAGCACAGCTCACACGGTCAGACTGAGGCGCCTTGCCATATGGCAGCCTCGGGGCAATGTTGCCACATAACACGTGCAGTGTTGCCACGTGATAATATATATGAATGCTACTCGGCACAGTAGCTTATGTACAGGGTTGCTACTCGGCACATTAGCTTATATACATAACCTACACCAGGTACACCTCAGACACTCCCAGGTAGTCCAATGACACTCCCTGGTACACCTCTGATACTCCCAGGTACACCTCTGATACTCCCAGGTACACCTCTGACACCTCCAGGTTCACCTTTGACACTCCCAGGTACAGCTCCAATACTCCCAGTACACCTCTGACACTCCCAGGTACCCGCTGACACTTCCAGGTACTCCCCTGACACTCCCGGGTACAGCTTTGACACTCCCAGGTACACCTCCGACACTCCCAGGTACAGCTCCAATACTCCCAGTACACCTTTGACACTCCCAAGTTACACCGCTGACACTCCCAGGTACACATCTGACACTCCCAGGTACACATCTGACACTCCCAGGTACACCTGTGACACTCCCAGGTACACGTCCGATACCCCCAGGTACACTATTGACATTCCCAGGTACTCCACTGACACTCTCAGGTACACCTCAGACACTCCCAGGTACACCTCCAGGCCTCCCAGCAACATCTCCTGACCTCCCAGGTGGTACACCTCTGACACTCCCAGGTACACCGCTGACACTCCCAGGTACTCCTCTGACACTCCCAGGTACTCCTCTGACACTCCCAGGTACATCTCTGACACTCCCAGGTACGCCCCTGACACGCCCACTTACACCTCCGACCCTCCCAGTTACACCCCTGACACTCCCAGGTACTCCTCTGACTCTCCCGGGTACAGCTTTGACACTCCCAGGTAAACATCTGACACTCCCAGGTACACATTTGACACTCCCAGTTACACCTCCGACACTCCCAGTTACACCCTTGACACTCCCAGGTACACCCCTGACACTCCCAGGTACACCTCTGATACTCCCAGGTACATCTCTGACACTACCAGGTACACCTCAGACACTCCCATGTACACCTCTCACACTCCCAGGTACACCTCTAACACTCCCAGGTACACCTCAGACACTCCCAGGTACACCTCTCACACTCCCAGGTACACGTCTGTCACTCCCAGGTACTCCTGTTACAGTCCCTGGTATTTCTCTGACACTCCCAGGTACTCCACTGACACTCCCTGGTACACCTCGGACACTCCCAGGTACACCTCAGACACTCCCAGGTACACCTCAGACACTCCCAGGTACACCTCAGACACTCCCAGGTACACCTCTCACGCTCCCAGGTACACCTCTGTCACTCCCAGGTACTCCTGTTACAGTCCCTGGTATTTCTCTGACACTCACCAGGTACTCCTCTGCCACTCCCAGGTACACCTCAGACACTCCCAGGTACACCCCTGAGATTCCCAGGTACACCCCTGACACTCCCAGGTACACCCCTGACATTGCCAGGTACACCTCTGACACTCCCAGGTAAACCTGTGACACTCCCAGGTACACGTCCGATACCCCCAGGTACACTTTTGACATTCCCAGGTACTCCACTGAGAGTCTCAGGTACACCTCAGACACTCCCAGGTACACCTCAGACACTCCCAGGTACACCTTAGACACTCCCAGCAACATCTCTGACACTCCCAGGTACACCTCTGCCACTCCCAGGTACACCTCTGACACTCCCAGGTACACCTCAGACACTCCCAGGTAGTCCAATGACACTCCCTGGTACACCTCTGATACTCACAGGTACACCTCTCATACTCCCAGGTACACCTCTGACACATCGAGGTTCACCTTTGACACTCCCAGGTACCACTCCAATACTCCCAGTACACCTCTGACACTCCCAGGTACACCGCTGACACACCCAGGTACTCCCCTGACACTCCTGGGTACAGCATTGACACTCCCAGGTACACCTCCGACACTCCCAGGTACAGCTCCAATTCTCCCAGTACACCTTTGACACTCCCAAGTACACCGCTGACACTCCCAGGTACTCCTCTGACACTCCCAGTTACACCTCCGACACTCCCAGTTACACCCCTGACACTCCCAGGTACACCTGTGACACTCCCAGGTACACGTCCGATACCCCCAGGTACACTTTTGACATTCCCAGGTACTCCACTGACACTCTCGGGTACACCTTAGACACTCCCAGGTACACC
Source organism: Homarus americanus (assembly GCF_018991925.1). Lineage (NCBI taxonomy): Eukaryota > Metazoa > Arthropoda > Malacostraca > Decapoda > Nephropidae > Homarus > Homarus americanus. The sequence continues at coordinate 1,667 of NW_024723231.1, read as the reverse complement.
TCAGACACTCCCAGGTACACCTCAGACACTCCCAGCAACATCTCTGACACTCCCACGTACACCTCTGCCACTCCCAGGTACACCTCTGACACACCCAGGTACACCCCTGACACTACCAGGTACACCTCTGATACTCCCAGGTACACCTCTGACACCTCCAGGTTCACCTTTGACACTCCCAGGTACACCAATGACACTCCCAGGTACACCTCTGACACTCTCAGGTACACCACTGACACTATCAGGTACACCTCTGACACTCCCAGGTACTCCTTTGACGCTCCCAGGTACTCCTCTGACACTTCCAGGTACACCTCATACACTCCCAGGTACACCTCAGACACTCCCAGGTACACATCTGACACTCCCAGGTACACCTTTAACACTCCCTGGTACACCTCTAACACTCCCAGGTACACATCCGACACTCCCAGGTACACCGCTGACACTCCCAGGTACACCTCTGACACTCCCAGGTACACTCTGACACTCCCAGGTACACCCCTGACACCACCTCTGATACTCCCAGGTACACCTCTGACACCTCCAGGTTCACCTTTGACACTCCCAGGTACACCAATGACACTGCCAGGTACACCTCTGACACTCTCAGGTACACCACTGACACTATCAGGTACACCTCTGACACTCCCAGGTACTCCTTTGACGCTCCCAGGTATACCGCTGACACACCCAGGTACTCCCCTGACACTCCTGGGTACAGCTTTGACACTCCCAGGTACACTTCCGACACTCCCAGGTACAGCTCCAATACTCCCAGTACACCTTTGACACTCCCAAGTACACCGCTGACACTCCCAGGTACTCCTCTGACACTCCCGGGTACAGCTTTGACACTCCCAGGTACACATCTGACACTCTCAGGTACACATCTGACACTCCCAAGTACACCTGTGACACTCCCAGGTACACGTCCGATACCCCCAGGTACACTATTGACATTCCCAGGTACTCCACTGACACTCTCAGGTACACCTCAGACACTCCCAGGTACACCTCAGACACTCCCAGGTACACCTCAGACACTCCCAGCAACATCTCTGACACTCCCAGGTACACCTCTGCCACTCCCAGTACACACCTCTGACCTCCCAGGTACTCACTCTGGCCTCCCAGGTGCTCTCTGACCTCCCAGGTTACATCTCTGACACTCCCAGGTACACCTCCTGGCCTCCCAGGTTGCGCCTCCTGACACTCCCACTTACACCTCCGACCCTCCCAGTTACACCCCTGACACTCCCAGGTACTCCTCTGACTCTCCCGGGTACAGCTTTGACACTCCCAGGTAAACATCTGACACTCCCAGGTACACATTTGACACTCCCAGTTACACCTCCGACACTCCCAGTTACACCCTTGACACTCCCAGGTACACCCCTGACACTCCCAGGTACACCTCTGATACTCCCAGGTACATCTCTGACACTACCAGGTACACCTCAGACACTCCCATGTACACCTCTCACACTCCCAGGTACACCTCTAACACTCCCAGGTACACCTCAGACACTCCCAGGTACACCTCTCACACTCCCAGGTACACGTCTGTCACTCCCAGGTACTCCTGTTACAGTCCCTGGTATTTCTCTGACACTCCCAGGTACTCCACTGACACTCCCTGGTACACCTCGGACACTCCCAGGTAC
>NW_024723230.1:0-21734 GCF_018991925.1 Homarus americanus | reverse complement strand
TGACCGTAAGTGGTACACACAGGAGGGAAGGATAATTCCAGCATAAGGGTGAACAAGATTACAGAGGGAGGATGAACCAGCATCACGGTGAACATGGCCACAGGAGGGGAGGTAGGTCAAGCATCAGGGTGAACAAGACCAAAGGAGGTACCATCAGGTGAACAAGACTACACAGGAAGGAGGGGTAGGTCCAGCATCAGGGTGAACAAGACCACACACGAGAGTGTAGTTCCATATCAGGGTGAATAAGATTACACAGGAGGAGGGTGAGTCCAGCATCAGGGTGAACAAGGCCACACCCGAGGGAGGGGTAGGCCAGCATCAGAACAAGATCACACAAAAGGAGGGAGGTCCACCATCACGGTGAACAAGATACAGGAAGGAGGGTGTAGGTCCAGCACAGGGTGAACAAGACGACACAGGGAGGTGTGTCCAGCACAAGTGAATAAGATTACACAGGAGGGAGGGGTGTGAGGTCCAGCATCAGGTACAGCGCCACCCGAGGAGGGGAGTCCAGCACCAGGTGAACAAGACACAGGAGAGGAGTAGGTCTAGCATCAGGAAGAACTACAAGGAGGGAGAGTGTAGGTCCAGCATAGTTAAACAAGACACACAGAAGGAGGTAGTCCAGCATAGGTGAACAAGACCACACAACTGAGAGGGTGTAGTTCTACCATCAGGGTGAACAAGATTACACAGGAGGGGTAGTCCAGCATCAGGGTGAACAAGACCACACAACTGAGAGGGTGGTTCTACCATCAGGTGAACAAGATTACACAGGAGGAGGTGAACCAAGACCACACAGGAGGGAGGAGAGGTTCAGCAACAAGGTAAACAAGACCACACAGGAGGAGGGAGTAGGTCTAGCATCAGGGTGAACAAGACTGAGGCAGAGGGTGTAGGTCCAGCATCAGGGTGAACAGGAACACAGGAGGGAGGGAGGTGTAGTTCTACCATCAGGGTGAACAAGATTACACAGGAGGGAGAGTGTGAGTCCAGCAACAAGGTAAACAAGACCACACAGGAGGGAAGAGTAGGTTCAGCATCAGTGAACAAGACCACACAGGAGGGAGGGTAGGTCTAGCATCAGGGTGAACAAGACTAAAGGGGAGTGTGGGTCCAGCATCAAGGTGAAGTAGACCACACATGTGGGGGGAAAAGTGCAGGATCAGGTGAACATGACTCACAGGAGGTGGGTGAGTCCAGCATCAGGGTGAACAAGAGCACACAGGAGGAGGTTTGTAGTTCCAGCATCAGGGTGAACAAAGCCACACAGAGGGAGGGTGTAGGTCCAGCATCAGGGTGCACAAGACCACACAGGAGAGGGTGTAGTCCAGGATCAGTGAACAAGATCACACAGGAGGGAGGCAGTCCAGCATCGGGGTGAACAAGACTACACAGGAGGGAAGGTGTAGGTCAGCATCAGGGTGAACAAGACGACACAGGAGAGAGGTGTATCCAGCATCAGGGGTGAAATGCCACACAGGAGAGAGGGTGTAGGTCCAGCATAGGTGAACAAGACCACACAGAAGTGAAGTTCAGCATCAGGGTGAATAAGATTACACAGGAGGGAGGGTGTAGGTCCAGCACCAGGGTGAACAAGGCCACACGAGGGAGGTGTGGAGTCGCAATGGGTGAACAAGACGACACAGAGGGAGGGTAGGTCCAGCATCAGTGAACAATGCCACACAGGAGGGAGGGTGTAGGTCCAGGATAGGGGTGAACAAGACCACACAGAAGGGAGGTGTAGGTCAGCATCAGGGTGAACAAGACTACACAGGAAAGGGTGTAGGTCCAACATCAGGGTGAACATTACCCCACAGGAGGAGGGAGGTGTAGTTCCAGCATCAGTGTGAACAAGATTACACAGGAGGGAGGTGTAGGTCTAGCATCAGGGTGAACAAGACTAAAAGGGGGAGGTGTAGGTCCAGCATCAAGGTGAAGACCACACATGAGGGGGGGTGTAGGTCCAGGATCAGGGGGAACATGACCTCACATGAGGGTGGGTGTAGGTCCAGCATCAGGGTGAAAAAGACCACACGGGAGGAGGTTGTAGTTCCAGCATGAGGAAGAACAATGCCTCCAGGAGGGAGGTGTAGGTGCAGCATCAGCGTGAACAAGATTACACAGGAGGGAGGGAGGGTGTAGTTCCAGCATCAGTAAGATTACACAGGAGGTGTAGGTCCAGCATCAGGGTGAACAAGATTACACAGGAGGGAGGCGTGAAGGTCCAGCATCAGGGGTGAACAAGGCCACACAGGAGGGAGGGTGTATGTCAAGCATCAGGTGAACAAGACCACACAACTGATAGGGTGTAGTTCTAGCATCAGGGTGAACAAGTTCACACAGGAGGGAGGGGTGGAGTCCAGCATCAGGGAGAACAAGACCACACAGGAGGAGGTGTAGGTCAGCATCAGGAGAACAAGGCCACACAGGAGGGAGGTGTAGGTCCAGCATCAGGGTGAACAAGACGACACAGGAGGGAGGTGTAGGTCTAGCATCAGGATGAACTAGACCACATAGGAGGGAGAGTGTAGGTCCAGCATAGGGGTGAACAAGACCACACAGAGGAGGTGTAGGTTCAGTATCAGGGTGACCAAGACCACACAGTAGGGAGGGTGTAAGGTCCAGTATCAGGGTGACCAAGACCACAGGAGGGAGGGTGTAGGTCCAGCATGAGGGTGAACAAGACCACACAGGAGGGAGGGTGTAGGTCAGCATCAGGGAAAACAAGACTACACAGGAGGGAGGGTGTAGGTCTAGCATCAGGAAGAACAAGACCACACAGAAGGAGGGTGTAGGTCCAGCATCAGGGTGAACAAGACTACACAGGAGGGAGGGTGTAGGTCTAGCATCAGGAGAACAAGACCACACAGGAGGGAGGGTGTAGGTCAGCATCAGGGTGGAACAAGACTACAGGAGGGAGGGTGTAGGTCAGCATCAGGGTGAACAAGACTACACAGGAAGGAGGGTGTAGGTCCAGCATCAGGGTGAACAAGACTACACAGGAGGGAGGTGTAGGTCAGCATCAGGGTGAACAAGACTACACAGGAGGGAGGGTGTAGGTCAGCATCAGGGTGAACAAGACTACACAGGAGGGAGGGTGAAGGTGCCATCAGGGTGAACAAGACGTCATAGGAGGGAGGGTGTAGGTCAGCATCAGGGTGAACAAGACCACACAGGAGGGAGGGTGTAGGTATAGCATCAGGGGAAACAAGACCACACAGGAGGGAGGTGTGAGGTCAGCATCAGGGCAAACAAGACCACTCATAGGTAGGGTGTAGGTCCAGCATCAGGGTGAACAAGACTACACAGGAGGGAGGGTGTAGGTCCAGCATCAGGGTGAACAAGACCACACATGAGAGGGTGTAGGTCCAGCATCAGGGCGAACAAGACCACATAGGAGGGAAGTGTAGGTCCAGCATCAGGGTGAACAAGACTACACAGGAGGGAGGGTGTAGGTCCAGCATCAGGGCAAGACTACACAGGAGGGAGGGTGTAGGTCCAGCATCAGTGTGAACAAGACCACACAGGAGGAGGGTGTAGGTCAGCATCAGGGTGAACAAGACCACACAGAAGGGAGGGTGTGGTCCAGCATCAGGGTGAACAAGACCACACAGGAGGGAGGGTGTAGGTCCAGCATCAGGGTGAACAAGACTACACAGGAGGGAGGTAGGTCCAGCATCAGGATGAACAAGACCACACAGGAGGGAGGTGTAGGTCCAGCATCAGGGTGAACAAGACCACACAGGAGGGAGGGTGTAGGTCCAGCATCAGGGTGAACTAGACCACACAGGAGGGAGGGTGTAGGTCAGCATCAGGGTGAACAAGACCACACAGAAGGGAGGGTGTAGGTCCAGCATCAGGGTGAACAAGACGATAGAGGAGGGAGGGAGGTGTAGGTCCAGCATCAGGGTGAACAAGACGATAGAGGAGGGAGGGTGTAGGTCCAGCATCAGGGTGAACAAGACCACACAGAAGGGAGGGTGTAGGTCCAGCATCAGGGTGAACAAGACGATAGAGGAGGGAGGGAGGGTGTAGGTCCAAGAAAACCAGCGAAAAAATTTTATTTAATGGGAAAATAAGTGACGGGTGGTTAACGAAAACTAATCTAACAAACTTACTTCAATAAATAAGGTGCTGTACTATCCACGCTGACGACCACTGATGCACCAAACTGGCCTTTAACACAACAGTAACCAGATCCATCATCTGTAAAGAAAAGATCACTAAATATTCATCCATTGGCTGTCCTTAGGTTTTGGTACAAGAATTGTTTTTTAACGTTCTTTGTTTTTTACTCAAATCTGACCTTAAATTCATTTGCAAGTTTACGGTTTATACAAAAAATTAACATTCATTTTTAACAAGCTGCTAATTTGCCAAAAAATGGAGATTAAATTTGAGTAAAACACCAAAAATACACAACAAAAAACATTTTATTTACCCAAAGGAACCAACCTACCTAACCTATATGGAGCAGACTACTAAGTGGGGATAGCCTCGGGTAAACATGGCGGGAACCTATGGACCAATATTAACAATAATATTACCATATTTCATTAATTTAAATAAAAGCGTAAGCCAAAATAGTAACTTATTGTCTAACGTAATTAGTAGGTGTGATTAAGAGCGTTAACGACCATTAACCTACGCTTGTTCATAAAAGATTAACTCATGTATCGTAATATTTTGTCAAGTATTTCTGTTTAAAATAAATCTGTACAAATAACCTTAACATATCGACCTTTACACAATAAAAATTTAACCACTTAAATACACTAAAAATAACACTTACTATATACTTTATAAACAGCGTCTGTCAAGTGAGAGAGAGGACTGACAGCACCTCCCCGTCCGTGTCTGTAATGGCACTGAAGTTCCACGTGTCAGTTAATCGGAAACACTCGTTTGTAGACAAGACGGGAAAGTTACCATCAATATCGATAAAAAAATGTGATGTTTTAGATCTGCCAAGCAGCGCCATCTGTTGACTTGATTCGTTACTATACGAGAAACGTTTTAAACATGGTATTACTCATTGTCACGTTTGTTTTTAATTTGAATTTCGCCTTTAAGATTATGCAAATAAACCATAGTATTTGTAAACAAGCCATTGTATATGTAAACAGAGCAGACCACGCACAGTGCTCACTACCTGCCATCTATTGAACCGAACCAGCAGTTTTAAGAGTTAATGATCATAGCGATTCGTTTAGTATTCCTGATTTACTTAATTATATCATAAAAAATACTTTAATATTACTAACACATTTACTTTTATATAATAATAATATATTACTATTAACTAAACCTTTAACTCAGAAAACCTTTCGTGTAAAAATATAAACGAAATACTTCCCGACTACATTAGTGGAAGTTATCTTACCTTACTAGGTGGTTACCGCTGATTAGTAATAGATAGATAGACAGATAGATAGATATATACATAATTCCAGGCGCTCTAATCTCTCAGGGTAGCCGAGGCACCGTAATGCAGGCACCAGTCTGGTGGCCCTTCTTTTGACATTTTCAATCAACTGACAGTCCCTAGCATATCTCGGGGACCAGACTGGGTGACAGTAATCCAGATGGGGCAGCACTTCACTCTTGAAAATCGTTACGAGTGACGGACCGTCTAGATATCTGAACAACCTTCTTATGAGACCCAATACTTTAATTTATTTGCCTGATTTGCCTTCTTCTCACAATGGCCAGAGAACTTCAGCTCATTGTCAACATACACACCCCCTTTAGGGGGTGGAATCCTGCCCGTGTTTAAGGCAAAATAATAACATCTTCTAGGGCGAAATCCTACCGTATTCTGGCTCATAATCCTACCGTTTTCTGGCGCAGAATCTTACCGTATTCTGGGGCAGAATCTTACCGTCTTCTGGGGCAGAATCTTACCGTCTCTTGGGGTGGAACCATACCGTATTCTGAGGCGGAATCCTACCGTCTCCTGGCACAGAATCCTACCGTATTTTGGGCGGAATCCTACCCTATTCTGCGGCAGAATCCTACGCTATTCAGGAGCGGAATCCTACCGTCTCCTGGGACAGAATCCTACCGTATTTTGGCCGGGATCCTACCCTATTCTTGTGCAGAGTCCAATTATCTTTGGGGGCGGGATCCTACCTTATTCTGGGGCAGAATTCTACTGTATTCTGGAGCGGAATCCTACCATATTCTAGGCGAAATCCGTCCGTTTTCTGGGGCAAAACCTTACCGTCTTTTGGGACATAATCCTACCGTCTGCTGGCGCAGAACCCTACCGTTTTCTGGAGCGATATCCTACCGTCTCCTTGGGCAGAATCCTAGCGTATTCTGGGGCGGAAACCTACCCTTTTCGGGGACGGAACCCTACCTAATTCTGAGGCGGAATCCTCCCTTCTCCTTGGGCAGAATCCTACCGTATTTGGGGCGGAATCCTACCCTATTCTGGGGCGGAATCCTACCCTATTCTGGGGCAGAACTCTACCATCTTCTTAGTTGGATTCCTAGCATCTTCGAGGGCGGAAGCGTACCGTATTCTGGCGCCGAATCCTACCGTATTTTGGGGCAGAATTCTACTGTATTCTGGAGCGGAATCCTCCTGTATTGTGGGCGGAATCCGACCATATTCTGGGGCAGAATCCTACCATATTGTTGGGAGGAATCCTATTCTATTCTGGTGCGGAATGCTACCCTATTGTGGGGCGGCATCCTACCCTATTCTGAGGCGGAACCCTACCATCTTCTGGGGCGGGATCCTACCGTATTATGGGGCGGAATCCTACAGTATTCTGGAGCGGATTCCTATCATCTTCTCGGGCGGTATCCTACCGTATTCCGGTGCGGAATCCCACCATATTCTGGGCGAAATCCGATTGTTTTCTGGAGCACAATCTTATCTTCTTTGGGGACAGAATCCTATCAACTGTTTTATGGAGCGATATCCTACCGTCTACTTTTGCAAAATCCTAGCATATTCTGGGGCGGAATCTTACCCTATTCTGAGACGGAATCCTACCATCTCTTGGGGCAGAATCCTACCCTATTGTGGGGCGGAATCCTACAGTATTTTAGGGCGGAATCCTATTCAATTCTGGTGCGGAATCCTACCATATTCTGGGGCGGAATCCTACCCTATTCTGGGGAGAGATCCGACCCTATTTTGGGGCAGTACCCTACCATCTTCTGGGGCGGGATCCTACCGTATTCTGGGGCGGAATCCTACCGTCTTCTGGGGCGGATTCCTACCATCTTCAAGGGCGTTATCCTACTGTATTCTGGGGAAGAAACCTACCGTCTTCTGGGGTGGATTCCTTCCATCTTCTAGGGCGGAATCCGACCGTATTCTGGCGCTGAATCCGACTGTATTCTGGGGCAGAATCCTCCTGTATTGTGGGCAGAATCCTACCGTATTCTGGGCAAAGTCCGACCGTTTTCTGGGGCAGAATCTTAGTCTTTGGGGACAGAATCCTACCGTCATCTGGCGCTGAATCCTACCGTTTTCTGGAGCGATATCCTACCGTCTCCAAGAGCAGAATCCTACCGTATTCTGGGGCGGATTCCTATCATCTTCGAGTACAGAATCCATCCGTATTCTGGGGCAGAACCCTACCATCTTCTGGGGCGGGATCCTACCGTATTCTGGTGCGGGATCCTATCGCATTTTGGGGCGGAATCCTACCGTCTTCTGGGGCGGATTTCTACCATCTTTAAGGGCGGAATCCTACTGTATTCTGGCGCAGAATCCTACTGTATTCTGGGATAGAATCCTACCTTATTCTGAGGCGGAATCCTACCGTCTCCTGGGGCAGAATCTACCACATTTGGGGTGGAATCCAATCCTATTCTGGGGCGGAATACCGCCGTATTCGTACCAAAAAAATTTCAAATTACGTATTTTCTATCCCGACATTAGTGATTGCGCTGTGTACTGACAAAATTGTTGTTTGTAATTCCCTTTAAAATGGCTGGCAAGCATAAAAGTGAGAGTTTTGTGGTGCTGAGAAAAAAAGAGACACCCATTTTAGATTTCTATGTATTATTTTCGCATTTTCGACCAATTAGACTAACGACCTGGATTTGGGTCCCTAATGAAGGTTACGTTAGAGAAACTAAAAGTTAGGTGGAACACTTACGGTAGTAGAAGAGATGGGTCGGCATACGGGGATGGAGGCTGGTTCCGAGGCAGAGGGCAGATTACTGGCCCTCAGGTGAATCACCATTACTAGGTGAATCACCATTACTAGGTGAATCACCATCACTGTCACTTACAGTTGTCAGGGCTTCCCTGACAAATCCCTCAAAGTCAACTTCACTGTCACTATCACTGGCTTGGGCTGGCTGTGGTGGGTTGCGGGCGAAGAACTCGGTTATGCTTTTTTGACGGCTGGTGTTTATGTTGTCATGATACACCGTGATGTACGGCTCCATAGCCTGCACCAGCCGGGTATGGAAGACTTCATAGCGGTCATCGTCATTGTCGCGGGAAAGGACGGACTTAATTTTCTCTGCAAACTCTATGGCACACTTAATATCACTATGACTTAAACTAGGTTCTTCGGAGAATGACGCACCTTCTTCCTCCTCTTCACTGGCGTGTTCTTCTTCCAACATCTCGTCGGCAGTCACTTCAGGATCTTTGATCACCTCCAGGATGTCTTCGTTGGTGGTCTCGGAGAAGCCTTCAGCTGTAATATTGAGCGCAGCTTCTCTGGCAAGGTCCACTGCTACTGCAACAGTCTGAACCTCACCAGTCACAGGTTCACTCCTCCTCTCACCTGGTATGCCATGCAACACATGTCTCCATGCGTGACGAATCGTAGCAATAGTCAGCAGATCCCATGCCTCCACCAAGAAGTCTACAGCTTGTTTAACGTTAAACTTCTTCCAAAATTGTTTGACGAGAAGTTCTTGAGTCGCCACCTCTTGTTCCTTGTCCTCGTCGCTTTTGCTCTCGCTGTCGGTGTCACCCAGCTTACGCAACTCATCCTTGGTGTTGGTAGAGTCGTTCAGGAGCTTGAACTTCTTTGCAGAGTACGCAGCTTTCACATTGCAGATTGTAGTGGAATTCTCCCCTACAAACGCTGTTTGTCGCTGCCTAGCCGACCCCACCAATTCCCCAGTGTATGCCTCGTGGTCTAGGTCAACCAGCGCCGCCATACATCACGGAGCGGGGGTCAACTGCTAAGCCACGCCTACCCCCGCTATTTAAGACCTGACCTCGTGGTGATCTCTCTCTCCTTCTACCTACACCAACCAGCCAGCAACACCTCCTCCGCCTGCCAGGCGGTCCTCTCTCCCGCTGGTGAGCATGGCGACCCACAAGCTGTCCTTCTCTGAGCACCCTCACCAACCAGCTCTCTCTACATCACGCTTGTAACCATGCTGCCTTCCCAGCACCAAGCTGCATTGTACATCCAATACAACATGTATATAGAGAGCACATTGTGAGTTTCCTTTCTCCATCCAATCCTGAGTGTGAACCAAACATCTTGAACCCTACAAGATCAACTCCTGGTCCATGGGCTGGATTAATGACGTAGTGTTGGGAGGAAGGAAGACCACTTTTACGTTGGGGTGACGATCCATAAGTAGGGGCGAGTGTCCAGGTGCGTTGTCAAGGAGCAACAAAATATTGAATGAAACATTCTGTTGCTCGCAGAATTTCTTCACGTCAGGAACAAAACAGTTGTCAAACCAGAAGAGGGACAGAGAAGAGGACATCCACGCCTTACGTGCGGTTAGCCAGTGGACATTAAGCTTGTTCATGTCCATATTCTTGTAGGCGTGCGGCTTGCGGGCTGTGTGAATCACCGATAACTTTGGTTTACAGGTACCGGAGGCATTGGTGGTAAACAGGACGGTGATGCGTTCCTTCTGCAACTTCCGACCCCTTACCTTGCTGGCAGACTGGACAACGAAGGTCTTGGAAGGTAACTTTTTCCAGAAAAGACCAGATTCGTCCATGTTAAACACCTGGTCGTCAGTGTACTGTCCTTCCTCCATAATCTCACGTAAGAACGGAGGAAAATCTCTAGCCGCCACACGGTCAGCACTCGCTTCCTCACCACCAATGTTGATGTTGGTGATCTTGTTCCTCTTCTTAAACCTATGCAGCCAACCAGAGGAAGCATTGAAGGGTTTGGGCTCTGCAATTCCCAGCTTACGTGACACTGCTGCGTATAGCTCACGTGCGTACTCCTGCACTGAGCGCGTGTCCACCGCCATGTTGCGTCGCGCCTGACGAACCAAATAACTCACCAGCAAATTTTCCACTTTTGCCAGCACCCTGTTCTGGCAATACCTGATAGATGAAACACCTGCAGACTTTGTGATTTTCATGTGCTCTTTGATCTTGGCTGCATCCTTCTTGATCGTGCGAATCGTAGATTCGTTGACGCCATGCTGGCGCGCGAGATCAACTTGCCGTGTTCTTTTCTCCAAATCTTGAACAATTTGGTACTTCACCTCGTAGCTTAAGGAACGTCGTGTCTTCTTTGGCTTAGTGCCGCTGGGTCCAGGTAAGGAAAGGTCTCTCTCTGGTGGCGGTGGTGGTCCGGCGGAAGCCATTTTACGGAACAATGGATGCGCGTTTACACGGAGTGGCCTTGAGGGATGAAACTGCCGCGGCTAGGTCAAGCATCGTCTTTCCTCCCTCCCTCCCTCCCTCCCCGGGGTGGTCACGTCATAATACTTTAAGCCAATTACAGCTAGCAGCAGAGGGGGGTAGGGATGCATGGCCAATCACAGTCCGATACGTCATATGACGTCAGTGATAACGCAACAAAGACACACACTGCGCAACCTTACCGCGCCGCTTGCCCAAGCAGAGGGAGGAGGAGGGAGAGGCAGGCAGGCAGGCGGGCGGGTGGCGCGTGGGGCAAATCTAAAAATTGCATCTCGAGCCGGACACTCACCGCGTATATGATGAAAAAATCCGTGTTAAGTGAAAGTTCAGCTCTGGCGAGGCACCGCGTATATGATAAAACGCGCTAAGTGAAACCGTTAGGCGGGGTAATAATGTGTATATATATATATATATATATATATATATATATATATATATATATATATATATATATATATATATATATATATATATATATATATATATATATATATATATATATATATATATATATATATATATATATATATATATATATATATATATATATATATATATATATATATATATATATATATATATATATATGCTGATAACCACAAGGAAAGAAGAAAACAAGAAGTTCCCAAGCGCTTTCGTGTAATTCACATCTTCAGGGGCGAGTACAGACTAAGGAGAAGTACAAAACAAGGTATACTGTATATATATATATATACAGAGGAGGGTGAGATCAAGTCCACAATGATCAGGTATTAGGTAATGACCCTACTAATCTTCAAAAAATACCGCAGCAATCGGTAGTCAGGTCAGAGGGTAAGCTGACCCAACCTTCTCACCTGGTTACAAATTAAGATTTGTAACCAGTGGATATTTAGCTTGGTCATGTCCATGTTCTTGTAGGCGTGCGGGCTGTGTGGATCACCGACAACTTGAGCTTACAGGTACCGGAGGCACTGATGGTAAACAAGACGGTGATGCGCTCCTTCTGCAATTTCCGGCCCTGACACTTGCTGGCAGACTGGGCAACGAAGATCTTGGAAGGTAATTTTTTCCAAAACAGACCAGATTCATCCATGTTGAACACCTGGTCGACGGTGTACTGTCCTTCCTCCATAACTTCTTGTAAGAATGGAGGAAAATCCATGGCGGCAGCACGGTCAGCACTCGCTCCTTCACCAACAATTTTAATGTTGGTAATCTTGTTCCTTTTCTTAAACCCTTGCAGCCACCCAGAGGAAACAGTGAAGGGTTTGGGCTCTGCAATTCCCATCTTGCGCTCCACTGATGCAAACAGTTCACGTGCGTAGTCCTGCACTGCCCGCGTGTCGACCGCCATGTTACATCTTGCCTGACAAATTAAGTAGCTCACCAGCAAGTTCTCAGTCTTGAGCAGCAGCTTATTCTGATAGTACTTCACCATTGAAGCACCTGCAGACTTTGTGATGCTCATGTGTTCTTTAATCTTGGCGGCATCCTTCTTGATCGTCCGGATCATAGATTCGTTCACGCTACGCTGGCACGCCAAATCAACTTGTCTCGTTCCTTTTTCTAAATTTTGCCCGATCTTGTACTTAACTTTGTAACTTAGGGCACGTCGTATATTCGTATCTTCTTGGGCTTGGGGTGGTTTTTCTGTGGTGGTGGGGGTCCAGCGGATGCCATTGCTGAACAGATTAGCGAGCACAATAGAGAACAGTATGCGCAGCGACAGGAGAACAATGAGACCGACGAGGCTAGGTCAGACGTTCCCTCCCGTGCCAGGCCACGTCATATAACATTAGACCAATCACAGCTAGCAGTGGAGGGAATGCGTGGGTGGTAAGGATGCGTGGCCCCAATCACAGTCTGATTAGTCATATGACGTCAGCTATAACGCAACAGCGACCTAATGTGCAGCCCTCACTGCGCCGCTTCCCATGTATGGTCGAGAATGGACCGCTTGAATGAAAAATGGTATGGAGCGTCTGGAGCTCCAGCCGCTCTCCGCGTTAATGACCAAATTTACCGAGTAATTAAAGCATTTACATTCTAGCAAGGCACCGCGTAAATGACCAAACGCATAAACAAAACCGGCGTGTGTGTGTATATATATATATATATATATATATATATATATATATATATATATATATATATATATATATATATATATATATATATATATATATATATATATATATATATATATATATATATATATATGTAACACAATGGCGTGGATAAGATAAATCTTGATAAAATCACACGGAAAATGGAAACAACGATTACCTTGGCTTCGTCTTTATTCAAGACATCTTCAGAGGCAGCACTATATATATATATATATATATATATATATATATATATATATATATATATATATATATATATATATATATATATATATTACACAGTGGGGTATGCTATAACGAACGGATCCTACTACGAATATTCCTATAATGAACGGTTTTACCTATAAAATTGAGAATGCTATAACAAACGAAACTCCTACAACGAACATTAAAAAAAAAATTCTTTTTTCTTTTTTACTAATTTATTGTTTCTGTATTACAAGTATTAATGATATTCTTTATTTCAGGGGTTTAGATGCATATTTATGCACTTTTTTAAAATTTTTAAAATTTTATATTATATTTTTCAGTGTTAAGTGGTTGTATTTGGGGGGCCTGGAACGGATTAATCCTATAACGAACGAATGCTATAACGAACAAGGTTCTAGAACCAATTAGATTCGTTATAGCATACCCCACTGTGTATGTATATATATATATATATATATATATATATATATATATATATATATATATATATATATATATATATATATATATATAAAATAATGTGTAGCAAGAACAGAGCAGTGGGCTCCCATAGTAGGGATAAAACTCACACTTGTAGCTTTCTCTCCTTTATTTACTCTAGAAATCACCCGAGGAAGGAAAGGCTGGGACCTGGATCAGACATAACTAGTTATTATACATTGTACTTACAAAACAAGCATCAACTGTCATTATACATTGTACATACAAAACAGGAATTAACTGTTGTCATAATCACATATTGGCACAACACATTAATATGAACTTAACAGTACATAATAATAAACCCAACCCACCAGCTCGGCACCGGCTCACTCAGGGGTGGTGAGTATGAATGTTTGTAGAGCAATGCCTTTACATTATTAGCCTTAGTCTGGCTTACAAACTACCTCAAGGCATTCATCATATAACACTCATTATGCTGAACCTATCACACACACCCTACTCTAATATGCTATAGGAATAGCCGTGTGTCTGTCTGTCTGTTCTGGGCAGCCGAAACGGCACAATCGATTTTCATCAAACAGTGGAACAATCGCAAGAGAGTCATAGTGGAACAAACCTGGTCCCATGTCAATGGTTTCTTTAGGAAGGAATTAATTAACCATTTTATTTACGATGGAAAACGATGCAAGTCTACGGACTTGGCGCACCCTCATTCGCTATACGCTACCCAAGCACGAGCGTTCAAACTTTCACCGGGCACGAAGGGCCCACGATCACTTGTAAGGTCTAAAAATACTTTACTTGGTACACACCTGTTGCTGGGCCCCGCTAACACGCCTTCTCGTAATGTAAACAAACTGTGGCGTCTTCCCCGGGATGGGCTGCATTCGCTGGTAGCAAACCCCATTTCAAATTCACAATTTTTTTTTCCTCCTTGGGACTTACAAAAATACGTATCCATATTGAAAAATATTCTAAATCACCAAATAGTTGTCTCTGGAGTTCCTCATACCACATTATATATTAATTTACTCTCGGTCTTAAATTAGCAAATTCCATGCCAGTTACTGTAAGTTAGTCATTATATGACTAATTTACAGTAACTGGCATGTAATTTACTAATTTACGACCAAGAATAAATTAATAGTGCAAGATTTTATGAACACTGTAAAATGTCCAAACACGCATATTTTGCCTCTCACCCAGTTCATATCAGACACAATGTTGAAAAAAACCCCAAAAGTTTAGTACATCAAAAAAAAACAGAAAAACTTTCCTGAAAAGGCTAAGATACCACCTTTTCATTCGCCACCCCAGAATATCACATCACAAGGCTTTCATCATCATATGGGCAATTTTTTGTGCATGAGACACTCCAATATGGGAAGTTGGAGCCTGGAAATTGAATTCCTTATGGTTGATGGCTGTACTAAGTTGCTCAACTCCAGCTTCATTACAAAAATGTAATTCAGGATTATCAATGAATCATACCTGGCTTTAGGTACAAGTCACCTGAGATGTTCAAAGGAAATGCTTAGTGGGATTTGATATTGAAATCCAATTTTCTAACCAAATACTGTACAGATCGACCAACTTCGATTCTGTCACTTCTCCCTTGGAGATGCTCAGGGGGAGTACAAAATGAAGATGTTTGTTGTTCCTGGAGCATTCTGTTATTGGCAATGTAAAACACTTACAGAATGTTATGTTGCCAACTTGAATAGGGAAATTTTTGGTCTTGAGCCTTACACTTCCCAGAGCTCACTTTTAGGGGACTTATGTGATTGGGGATATTGATTTTAATTACTGGTAGCTCTTTAATTTAGTTACAGCCATGAGATGAGACTTCTCAATGCCATAGACTTGCTGGCTTTACATTAATTACTTAAGGTGTGTTCGGCCATAAAATGAAATTTCAAGATCAATCTTATGTATCCTCACTTGAAAGGAATCAAGTGGACATTACAAAATTAGAAAGGCAAACAAAATTAAAAAAACACAAAGGAACAACCACATACAGAAATTTTAATACAATATTTATGTCTAGAGCTTGAAAGGTAAAGAGGATAATAAAACAATTATTTTACTATATATTTACCACATGCTTGCTTGTACAAAAAGACTTGGTTGTGGTATTCTTAAAAATGATTTGTTATTGTTATAAATAGCATAATCTACAGTCCTATTTACATTTTCTTAACATCTTAATAGAGTTTTTAAGACCAGTCAGATGAACTCTAAGACTGACCTTTTTATCTGAAAATCAATAGCCTTAATATATTTCACTTGCAATTTTTTTTTTTTTTGGGGTAAAATAATCAATTATAAACAATTGAAAGCCTCTACTTAAATATAACCATTGACTATGCAATTTAGGGATTTTCAAAGGAATTAATTTTTCATCAAACCATTTGAAAATCCCTAATATCATCCATGCCTTACAGCCAATATTCATGGAATTCTTGAGGAGTAGCCAAATACTTGTTGAATTACCTATCTGGTCTCACACATCAAGCTTGACACAAATTTACTTGGTTTGACTTACGACAATAACACCAAACACAGTTTGCTGTACACAACTGACCAGTAATTTGTTGACGGACTATATTCTGGTTTGCAAGCTTTTCAAAAAGTATAATGCAATTGTGCTAAGAGATGAGTGTTGAGATTAAATGCCAAAAGATAAAATATACTGCAACAGCAAAAAGTAAGAAGATCCTATATCTATGTTGGCTATCATTTGACCACGAATGAAAATGAATTACCAGCTAATTTAAACAAATGAAGAAATTTGATAAAAATATCACATTAAAGCTCAATGCATTTAAGCAAATATATTGACTTAGTTACTTGATGACAGCATTGTCAAGCATGAAGAGTGCATAACAGCATGGGCATCAAAAATAGTTCATTTTACAAAGCTCCTCACATTTGCACACAACTTGAACAGTCCCCAAACAATCTTTTATAATAATTTTTAGTATGTAATTTTATCCAATGTCTTATGTAGGATATGCAACATTTAATTTTAATATTTTTAGACTGCTTTGAATTTCACTTAGTCAAGTCAATTAAACACTTTCAATCAATTACAGTACTCCTCCTAAGAAATATTTCTGAGGATATTCTAAAAATTGTATGACAATCACTGAACTGTGAAATTGAAGCCATTTTAGACATAATGGTTGTAAAAAAAATTAAGCTCTGTTGCACAAAAACATATTTTCATGCATATATCTGATTCGTATTATTAAATGGCAGATACGAGTCGGTGTATCATGACATGGCTGAAACAAAACAGAGGAATATTTTTCTTTCCCTAATGTTTTTCAAAGTCTGTTTAAAGACTATGGTAACAAGTCATCTCTCTCCACAACATTTGTAAACAAATAGATCCTGTATTTATGAGTATCTAAACAATAGCACAACAGTTTCTTGACACTCAAGTTTCTAATCTATGAAACACTCAGGAAAAGGTGAAGATATTATTGCAGCTTCTTTGGAAGTCTCACAGATATTAATTCATAGGATTTCGTTTCAAATATTCACAGAGAATTCTCAAAATTAATTTCTAGCACACTGTATGACTCCCAATAGTAAGTTAGTTTCATACAAGAAACATGTCGAGATTCACAAATATTCACCCAGTCTCTTGACTGACTTTCAAATGTCTTGATTTGTTCAGAGATTAGCCAACTGGGTTTCTGTTCCCATATTCATAGACTGTGGCTGAGCTACTCTAATAGTAACTGGAGAGCCACCCATCACATTACTACGTTGGGCCAAGTACACTGGTTGTGGGTGCCCCATAGGTGCTGACAGACGTGGATACAATCCAGGTACCATCCCAGGTGGTGGAATTGGTTGATAAGGTGCAGAATATGCTGGTGAATGAGGAGGCCCAGTTGGAGGATAGTGTGGTCCAGGGTGGTATGGCCGATGGAGATGAGGAGGATGAGTATTTGAAGAAAGGTTGGTTGAGCCAGTGTTGTTGGAGGGGCCAGTACTGGAGTGTTGAGAACCTGAGTGGCCTGGTACTTCCTCGAATCACCATTATTATCTACTAGGAGCATGGTGACATGGATCTCTCTAAAATGATAAAAAAATATTTATCGTGTTTGGTTTTTTAACTCCATGGGCCTATCCTGCCAAGGTGAGGAGTTTGAGAACTAATCAGCCAACAACACAAACACTCATATATTCTGTCTTTAGTGTACAGTACTAGATATGTATACATTATTTAGGAGCGACACCATCAGCAAACAGTGCTTAGCTGCCCTCTGCTGGTTTTAACCTCCCCTCCATTCATCAGTGCTGCCTCCAAAATATATGCTACGGTATATATATATATGCAAATGTAATCACTGTAGATCGCATGATCTAGGTATTATATGCTGATAACCTGAGAAAGAAAGAAACACTAAGTTCCCAAAAGCGCCTTCCGTGTAATTCACATATGGGAGTGAACCAGGCAGCGGCACTGGGGCTAGTATTTTTCTTATGATTATCGCTTTATATACCTCTTCTTTCTGGTTATTTGCCCCCACTTATGGGTCAATAGAGACGGGGTCGCGTTAGAAATGAAATCATGATTAATTGAAATCCGCGTTAAGTGAACAACAGAACATATGGGATTAATTCCAATAGAAACCAATGACCCGACCCTATAGCTACTTTTTGAAGACACATAACTATGTTGTAGTAAAATAACATCTTAATTTTTATGATGGTACATGCACACAGTGTAATACTTAAGAAATAGAAATCAGTCGCCAAGTTAATGTCCATTCAAATAATGGACTCAACTCCCTCCTCTTCTCTTTAACTGCTGGCTCTTCCTCTGAGAAATTTTTGGAAAACCACTAGATTTAATAAATAATACCTCAAAACTAAATTGAGATAAATACAGAAATTGACATTTATGGTTCCTTGAGACCAAGGGAATATTTTGAATATAAATGTCATATTTTTTAAAAGATAACATATTTACTTAGAAAACATTTATCTAAAATTTGTATGTCAATAAAATCTTGATGTTTATTCAAAATGATCCTAGAATATAAAGAATTCCAGCAATGTAAATTATATTCTGGCGGAGTAATTTGTAAATTTTATGAGCTAAAACAGGCAGTCAGGCGCGGGGTGGTGGTGGGGTGAAATCTAAAAAATAGCGTCTCGAGCAGGACTCCGGCGTATATGTGGAAAAAATCCGTGTTAAGTGAAGTTCAGCTCCTGGCCGAGGCACCGCGTATCTGATAAGCAGCGCTAAGTGAAACGCGTTAGGCAGATAATACTGTATATGTATATGTGTATGTATGTATGTGTATGTATGTATGTATGTATGTATGTATATATATATATTATCCTAACTTTAATCCTGAGGTATTATTTAATACAAAATGTTAAAATTTATTTTTTCACCCAACATCTCTTGAAGGAAGTTAGGTGGGGAATTGAGATTTAGGACTGACGCGGTAGGCAAGGTGGATATTTTTGATTGACAGATAGTGTTGTGAAGAATATTTTTTTTATTAACTGAAAATATTTGTTTTTAGCTCATAAAAATTCATACAAATTACTGACAGAATATAATTTACATTGCTGGAATTCTTATAATTTGGTGATCATTTTTGAATATAAACATCATATATTTTGCATTAGACATACAAATTTTAGATAAAATGTTTTCTCTGAGTAACTATATTTATCTTTTTGTGCAAATATATGACATTTTATATTAAAATATTCCTAATCTTCTGAGAATCCTTAATGTCAATTGTATTATCCTAACTTTAGTTTGAGAGTATTATTTATTAAAATTTAGTGGTTTCCCCAAGAATTTCTCAGAGAGGAAAAGCCAGCAGTGTAGTGTGAGAAGGGGAGGTTGAGTCCATTATTTGAATGGACATTAACTTCAGCGACTGTATTTCTCTATTTCTCTTAAGTATTAATTGTATTACATGTACCATCATAAAAAATTAGATGTTATTTTACTACAACATAGTTATGTGTAAGTCAAAAAGTGGAGTTTGAGGTGGGCAGTTTCTGTGAATTAATCCCATATGTTCTGTTGTTCATAGCAGTTTTACTTGCAGACCCTCTGGGTTCTATTGACTGATTAAATTGAAATTGCCTTCTATATATATATATATATATATATATATATATATATATATATATATATATATATATATATATATATATATATATATATATATATATATATATATATATATATATATATATATATATATATATATATATATATATATATTTATTAGGGTCCCTTATTTTGGGGCAAAAACAAAATTTTACTTATTTTTTTTGTCTGAACCTGGCAAAAGTTTTCATTTGGGGTAGAAGCATTGCCTGTAACATATTTTTTTAGATATCTTAATAATTAGAGGTTGCTCAAGTCAAACATGAAATTTAACAATATTGTCACTGTGGCAATGTTCTGTACATCATTTCCTAGCCCCCAAGCCTGGGCCCCCTTAGTCTAAGTGGGTATTGGCTACTCAAGGCAGGGGTGCATATGAGACCAGTCTCATTCTTTGTGGCCACTAAGGTCTGCTTGAGGGCATTGGAATGATTTTCCTGTGGTCAGCAACTGCCTGCAGTAGATATAGTAGAAGTCCAAAATCCGGACTGCTTGGGGATTGGAATTAGGTCCAGATTTTTTCGGATTTCAGGTTTCTCCAGGCAGTACAGTACTTTAAAATTCAAATTTGGGAGGAATAAAGAAAGAGATGAACAGGGTACATTTTGATAGTTTATTCATTAGCAAATATAGCATGCTTCATTTATCAAAACGAGCAGTTTTAATGAAAAGCTGTGAATTCAAAATGCCTTTTTTATATCATAAATTGTAGACTTTCAATGTAGTATGTTTCCATTAGAGAACAGTATTGCTCACACCATTCTAGTTTCTTAATTATTTCAAGTTTGTCACTCCAAATTTCAGCTATTTCTCTTCACTGTGAAGTTTATATACTTTAGGAGCCATTAGTATGAAGCATACAGTACTCTATAAATGAAGAGTAGGACTCAAGTATTGTTATATTGTGGTATTCTATTCATACTGTGCTTAATACTAATGCATTCACGGAAATGTAATATTTTTGCTGAAATAGCGTCGTATTACAGTGGAAAGTGGGATTCAAATCGTGTAGCTGAAAACAATGACTTTTCGCTTTCTTTACGTTTCAAAAAAGATGTTTCCTTTATAAACTTTTCGAATGGTTTCAGTTAAAAAAACTGTTGTATTACAATAATATTCTATCCTAATTGGCTTGAACAGATCTACGATGCCATCTTTCTGAATCATTTTTAATTCAAAGTCATCAAATCTTTCCTTTTTCTGCCGTCTGCAGCACCAAGCAGCTTCTTCCAGTCCTCTCCTTGAACAGGGCTAGAGAATTCGTGTTTTTCGAATAAGCTTTCAGTTAAAACTATTACATCTGCGTATATTTTTACTAAACTGCGCATGAATGAGATATATGTTCCTCGGGAAATAAGCAATAATTTCGTGATGCCTTTAATGTAAAAATACCCAGTAGGATAAAATACATAAGCGAAAACAAAAGACTTTACCTAAGCTTCGATGTTCTTGAGATGTTACTACGTTTTTAATAGTTTTGATTCTGATATAATACAATGATATTCTATTCATACTGGTAGCCGATATAATACATTCCGCGAGTAATATTTTTTGCTGAAATTAAGTACATATTACAGTGGAAGAAGTGGGATAAAATCGTGGCCGAAAACAATGACTTTTCGCTTTCTTTTGGATTTCCAAAAGATATTTACTGTAATCACTTTTTAGAATGGTTTAGTTAAAAACTGTTGTGGCCAATAATATTCCTCTAATTGACGAATAACTTCTGCGAATGGAAATATACAATATTTTTGCTTGAAACTACCCGCATTTCAATTAACATTAATACGTAATAATAAATGGTAAACAATTTGCAGCCCGGCTTTTTCGTGTTTCCAGGCACGGCTGACCTCCGGATTTATAGGCTTTATTGGCGTTTTTACTGAAAGGTTTTGTTGTTCCATTACCTCAAAAACGTGAGTCGAATTCTTGAGAATATCATATATTCATGCATTCTTGGCTAAAAAATCCAGAACCGACCTCTCAGCAAGGTTATAAATAGCGTTATATCGTATGTTGTCACAGTTTGATTGCTGGGCAAAAGTGGCGACCCTTGATGCGCTTTATTTGGCAGCTCATGCATCGCATATACACACAAAGCCCACTAAAAGAAAAAAATAAGAAAATTAGTTTTGAAAGTCCGGCGATTCTCGGGTGGTCCGGTTCTGGCATCGAATTTTTGGACTTT
>NW_024723229.1:0-14936 GCF_018991925.1 Homarus americanus | reverse complement strand
GACCAGGGGACTTTGTTATACTCGATCTGGGGACTTTGTTATACTTGATGAGGGACTTTGTAATATCCGATGAGGGGGCTTTCTTATACTCGATGAGGGGCCTTTGTTATACTCGACCAGGGGACTTTGTTATACTCCATCAGCTGTCTTTGTTATACTCCATCAGGGGCCTTTGTCATACTCGATGAGGGGGCTTTGTTATACTCGATCATGGGACATTACTATCTCGACCAGGGGACTTTGTTATATACGATCAGGGGATATGATATACTCGATCAGGGGATGTGTTATACTCGATCAGGGGACTTTGTTATACTCGATCAGGAGACTTTGTTACACTCAACCGGGGGCCTTTGTCATACTCGATGAGGGGACTTTGTTATACCTGATGAAAGGGCTTTGTTATACTCGATCAGGGGCCCTTGTTATACTCGATCAAGGCCTTTGTAATACTCGATCAGGGGCCTTGTTTTCCTCGATCAGGGGACTTTGTTTTACTCCATCAGGGACTTTGTTATGCTCCATTAGGGGCCTTTGTTATACTCGAATTAGGACGTGTTATACTCGATCAAGAGCCTTTGCTATACTCGTTCAGGGGACTTTGTATAACCTGATCTGGGGGCTTTGTTATGCTCGATCAGGGGCCTTTGTTATACTATATCAGGGGCTTTTGTTATACTCGAACCAGGGGAATTTGTTATACTCGATCATGAGACTTTGTTATTCTCGATCAGGGCCTTTATTATACTCGACCAGGGTAGTTTGATATACTCGATCAGGGGACTTTGTTATACTCGGTCAGGGGACTTTTGTTATACTCGATAAGGGACTTCGGTTATATTCGACCAGGGACTTGGTTATATTCGATCGGGGGACCTTTTGTTATACGATCAGAGGACTTTTCTATACTTGATCAGGGCCTTTATTTTACTCGACCAGGGGAGTTTGATATACACGATCAGGGGACTTTGTTATACTCGGTCAGGGGGCTTTATTATACTCGATCAGGGGACTTTGTTATACTCGATCAGGGGACTTTGTTATACTCGATCAGGGGACTTTGTTATACTCGACCAGGGTACTTTGCTATACTCGATCAGGGGACATTACTGTACTCGACCAGGGAACTTTGTTATACACGATCAGGGATATGTTTACTCGATCAGGGGATGTGTTATATTCGATCAGGGACTTTGTTATACTCGATGAGGGGACTTTGTTATACTCGATCAGGGGGCTTTGTTTTCCTTTGACCGGGGACTTTGTTATACTCCATCAGGGTCTTTGTTATACTGCATGAGGGGCCTTTGTTATACTCGATCAGGGGGGCTTTGTTATACTCGACCAGAGGCCTTTGTTATGCTCGATAAGGGGACTTTGTTATACTCGATCAGGGGACTTTGTTTACTCGACCAGGGGACTTTGTTATACTCGATTAGGGGACTTTGTTATACTCGATGAGGGGCCTTTGTTATACTCGATGAGGGGCCTGTGTTATACTCAATCATGGGCCATTGTTATATTCAACCAGGGGACTTTGTTATACTCGATCATGGGGCTTTGTTATATTCGATTAGGGGACTTTGTTATACTCGATGAGGGACATTTGTTATACTCGATCAAGGGCCTTTGCTAAACTCGATAAGGGGACTTTGTTAGACTCGATTAGGAGCCTTTGTTATTCTCGATCAAGGGACTTTGTTATACCTGATCTGGGGGCTTTGTTATACTCGACCAGGGGCCTTTGTTATGCTCGATCAGAGGCCTTTGTTATACTATATGAGGGGCTTTTGTTATACTCGAACCAGGGGAATTTGTTATACTCGATCATGAGACTTTGTTATAATCGATCAGGTCCTTTATTATACTCGACCAGGGGGGTTTGATATACTCGATCAGGGGATTTTGTTATACTCGGTAAGGGGGCTTTATTATACTCAATCAGGGGACTTTGTTATTCTCGATCAGGGGTCTTTGTTATACTCGATCAGGGGGCTTTGTTATACCCGACCAGGGTGCTTTGTTATACTCGATCAGGGGACTTTGTTATACTCGATTAGGGGGCTGTGTTTTCCTCGATCAGGGGACTTTGTTATACTCCATCATGGTCTTTGTTATACTCCATCAGGGGCCTTTGTTATACTCGACCAGGGGCCTTGGTTATACTCAATCAGGGAACTTTGTTATACTTGATCAAGGGACTTTGTAATATTCAATCAGGGGGGCTTTGTAAGTTTCGACCAGAGGCCTTTGTTATGGTCGATAAGGGGACTTTGTTATACTCGATCAGGGGCCTTTGTTATACTCGATTAGGAGACATTACTATACTCGACCAGGGAACTTTGTTATACAGGAACAGGAGATATGTTATACTCGTTCCGGGGATGTGTTATACTCGATGAGGGGACTTTGTTATACTCGATTAGGGGGCTTTGTTTTCCTTGACCATGGGTCTTTGTTATACTCCATCAGGGTCTTTGTTATACTCCATCAGGGGCTTTTCTTATACTCGACCAGGGGACTTTGTTATACTCGATCAGGGGGCTTTGTTGTACTTGATCACTGGCCTTTGTAATATTCGATTAGGGGGGCTTTGTTGTACTCGACCAGGGGCCTTTGTTATGCTCGATAAGGGGACTTTGTTATACTCGATCAGGGGCCATTGTTATTCTCGATCAGGGGACTTTGTTATACTTGATCAGGGGACTTTGTTATACTCGATCAGGGGACTTTTTTATACTCGATGATTGGGCTTTGTTATACTCAATCAGGAGACTTTGTTAAACTCGATCAGGGTCCTTTGTTATGCTCGACGAGTGGCCTTTGTTATACTCGATCAGAGGGCTTTGTTATATTCGATTAGGGGACTTTGTTTTACTCGACCAGGGGCCTTTGTTATGGTCAACCAGGGGACTTTGTTATACTCAATCAGGGGACTTTGTTATACTTTTTCAGGGGGCTTTGTTATACTCGATTAAGGACCTTTGTCATAATCGATCAAGGGAATTTGTTAGACTCGATGAGGGGCCTTTGTTATACTCGATGAGAGGCCTTTGTTATACTCGGTCATGAGCCATTGTTATATTCAACCAGGGGGACTTTGTTATACTCCATCAGCTGTCTTTGTTATACTCCATCAGGGGCCTTTGTCATACTCGATGAGGGGGCTTTGTTATACTCGATTATGGGACATTACTATCTGGACCAGGGGACTTTGTTATATACGATCAGGGGATATGTTATACTCGATCAGGGGATGTGTTATACTCGTTCAGGGGACTTTGTTATACTCGATCAGAAGGCTTTGGTCATAACAAAGGCCCCTGGTCGAGCATAACAAAGCCCCCCTGATCGAATAATACAATGTCCCCTGATCAAGTATAACACATCCCCTGATCGAGAATAAAATATCCCCTGATCGAGTATAACAATGTCCCCTTATCGAGCATAACAAAGACCCCTGGTCGAGTATAACAAAGCCCCCCCTCATCGAATATTACAAAGTCCCCAAATCAGGTATAACAAAGTCCCATGATCGAGTATAACAAAGTCCCCTGGTTGACCATAACAAAGGCCCCTGGTAGAGTATAACAAAGTCCCTCAATCGAATATTACAAAGCCCCCTGATCGAGTACAACAAAGGCCACTGATCGAGCATAACAAAGCACCCTGGTCGAGTATAACAAAGCCCCCTAATCGAGTATAACAAAGTCCCCTGATCGCGTATATCAAACCCCCCTGGTCGAGCTTAAAAATGGCCCTCATCGAGTATAACAAGGTCTCATGTTCGAGTATAACAAATTCTCCTGGTTCGGGTATAACAAAAGCTCCTGATATAGTATAACAAATGCCCCTGATCGAGTATAACAAAGTCCCCTGATGGAGCATAACAAAGGTCCTTCGTCGAGTATATCAAAGCCCACTGATCGTGTATATCAAAGTCCCTTGATCGAGTATAACAAAGTCCCCTGGTCGAGTATAACAAAATCCCCTGGTCGAGTATAACCATGGCCCCTGATCGAGAATAACAGAGTCCTCTAATCGAATATAACAAAGTCCCCTTATCAAGCATAACAAAGGCCTCTGGTCGAGCATAACAAAGCCCCCCTGATCGAATAATACAAAGTCCCCTGATCAAGTATAACAAAGTCCCCTGATCGAGTATAACAAAGTCCCCTGGTCGAGTAGAACAAAGGCCCCTAATGGAGCATAACAAAGTCCCGGATGAAATATAACAAAGTCCCCTGATCGATGAAAACAAAGCCCCCTGATCGAGTATAACGAAGTCCCCTGATCGAGTAAAACAAATGCCCCTGTTCGAGTATAACAAAGACCCCTGATCGATCATAGCAAAGACCCCTGGTCGAGCATAACAAAGTCCCCTGGTTGAGTATAACAAAGTCCCTTGATCGAGTATAACAAATTTCCCTGATCGAGAATAACAAAGGCCCCCGGTTGAGTATAACAAAGTCCCTTGATCGAGTATAACATATCCCCTGATCGTGTATAACAAAGTTCCCTGGTCGAGTATAGTAATGTCCCCTGATCGAGTATAACAAAGCCCCCTGATCGAGTATAACAAAGTCCCCTGGTCGAGTATAACAAAGTCTCCTGATCGAGTATAACAAAGTCCTGTGATCGAGTATAACAAAGTCCCCTGATTGAGTATAAAAAAGTACCCTGATCTAGCATAACAAAGGCCCCTGGTCGAGTATAACAAAGCCCCCTGATCGAGTATATCAAAGTCCCCTGATCGAGTAAAAAAAGGAACCTGGTCGAGTATAACAAAGTCCCTTGATCGAGTATAACAAAGCCCCCTAATCGAGTAAAACAAATTCCCCCGATCGAGTATAACCCAAGTCCTCTGATCGAGCATAACAAAGACCCCTCGTCGAGTATAACAAAGCCCCCTGATCGAGTATAACAAAGTCCCCTAATCTAGTTTAACAAAATCCCTTGATCGAGTATAGAAAAGACTCTTGATCGAGTATAACAAATGCCCTTTCATGAGGTATAACTAAGTCCACTCATCGAATATAACAAAGTCCCCTGATCTAGTATAACAAAGTCCCCTGGTCGAGTATAACAAATTCCCTTGATCGAGTATAACAAAGGCGCTGATCGAGTATTACAAAGTCCCCTGATCGAGTATAACAAAGTCCCATGGTCGAGTATAATAAAGTCCCCTGACCGAGCATAACAAAGTCCCTTGATCGAGAATATCAAAGCCCCCTGGTCGAGTATAATAAAGGCCCCTCATGCAGTATAACAAAGTCTCATGATCGAGTATAACAAAGTCCCCTAATCGAGTATAACAAAGCCCAATCATCGTGTATAACAAAGTCCCCTGATCGAGCATAACAAAGCCGCCTGATCGAGTATAACAAGGCCCCCCTCATCGAGTATAAAAAAAAGTCCCCTCATCGAGTACAAAAATTCCCCTGATCGAGTATAACAAAGTCCCCTGATCGAGTATAACACATCCCCTGATCGAGTATAACATATCATCTGATCGAATATAACAAAGTCCCCCGGTCGAGATAGTAATGTCCCATGATCGAGTATAACAAAGCCCCCTCATTGAGTATGACAAAGCCCCCGGATGGAGTATAACAAAGACAGCTGATGGAGTATAATTTTCTCCCCTGGTCGAGTATAACAAAGGCCCCTCATCGAGTATAAGAAAGCTCCCTGATCGGATATTACAAAGTCCCTGATAGAGTATAACAAAGTCCCCAGATCGAGTTTAACAAAGTTCTCCTTTCGAGTATAAAAAAGACTCCTATTCGAGTATAACAAAGTCTCCTGATCGAGTATAACAATATCCCGTGATCGAGTATAACAAAGTCCCCTGATCGAGTAAAACAAAGTCCAATGATCGAGTATAACAAAGTCCCCTGGTCGAGTATAACAAATTCCCCTGGTCGAGTATAACAAAGTCCCCTGGTCGAGTATAACAAACGTCCCCTGGTCGAGTGTAACAGATTCCCCTGATCGAGTATAACAAAGGCCCTGATCGAGCATAACAAAGTCCCCTGATCGAGTATAACAAATTCCCCTGGTTCGAGTATAACAAAAGCCTTTGATATAGTGTAATAATGGCCCCTGATCGAGAATAACAAAGGCCCCTATTCGAGTATAACAAAGTCTCCTGATCGAGTAAAACAAAGTCCAATGATCGAGTATAACAAATTCCCCTGGTCGAGTATAATAAAGTTCCCTGATCGAGTATTACAAAGTCCCATTGTCGAGTATAATAAAGTCCCCTGACCGAGCGTAACAAAGTCCCCTGATCGAAAGTATCAAAGCCCCCTGGTCGAGTACAGTATAATAAAGGCCCCTCATGGAGTATAACAAAGTCTCATGATCGAATATAACAAAGTCCCCTGGTTCGATTATAACAAAAGCCTATGATCGAGTATAACAAAGTCCCTTGCTCGAGAAAAGCAAAGTCCCCTCATCGAGTATAACAAAGTCCCCTAATCGAGTATAACAAAGACCAAACATCTAGTATAACAAAGTCCCCTGATCGAGTATAACAAAGCCCCCTGATCGAGAATAACAAAGTCCCCACATCGAGTATAAAAAAGTCCCCTGGTCGAGTATTCCAAAGTCCCCTGATCGAGTATATCAAAGCCCCCTCATCGAGAATAACAAAGTCCCCTAATCGAGTATAACAAAGTCCCGTGGTTGACTATAACAAAGCCCCCTGATCGAGAATAACAAAGTCCCCACATCGAGTATAAAAAAGTCCCCTCATCGAGTATAACAAAGTCCCCTAATCGAATATAACAAAGCCCCCTAATCGAGTATAACAAAATGCCACTGGTCGAGCATAACAAAGGACCCTTATCGAGTATAACAAAGACCAAACATCTAGTATAACAAAGTCCCTGATGTATAACAAAGCCCCTGATCAAGAATAACAAAGTCCCCACATCGAGTATAAAAAAGTCCCCTGGTCGAGTATTCCAAAGTCCCCTGATCGAGTATATCAAAGCCCCCTCATCGAGAATAACAAAGTCCCCTAATCGAGTATTACAAAGTCCCCTGATCGAGTATAACAAAGCCCCCTGATCGAGAATAACAAAGTCCCCACATCGAGTATAAAATAGTCCCCTCATCGAGTATAACAAAGTCCCCTAATCGAATATAACAAAGCCCCCTAATCGAGTATAACAAAATGCCACTGGTCGAGCATAACAAAGGACCCTGGTTGAGTATAACAAAGTCCTCTCATACAGTTTAACAAAGTTCAATCATCGAGTATATCAAAGCCCCCTCATCGAGTATAACAAAGTCCCCTTATCGAGTATAACAAAGTCCCGTGGTTGACTATAACAAACTCCCCTGGTCGAGTATTACAAAGTCCCCTGATCGAGTATAACAAAGTCCCCTGATCGAGTATAACAAAGTCCCCTGGTCGAGTATAACAAAGTCCCCTGGTCGAGTATTACAAAGTCCCCTGATCGAGTATAACAAAGGCCCCTCATCGAGTATAACAAAGTCCCCTTATCGAGCATAAAAAAGCCGCCTGATCTAGTATAACAAGGCCCCCTCATCGAGTATAAAAAAAGTCCCCTCATCGAGTACAAAAAGTCCCCTAATCGAGTATAACAAAGTCCCCTGATCGAGTATAACACATCCCCTGATCGAGTATAACATATCATCTGATCGTATATAACAAAGTCCCCCGGTCGAGATAGTAATGTCCCATGATCGAGTATAACAAAGCCCCCTCATCGAGTATGACAAAGGCCCCTCATGGAGTATCACAAAGACAGCTGATGGAGTATACGAAAGCCTCCTGAACAAGTATAACAAAGTCCCCTGAACGAGTATAACACATCCCCTGATCGAGTATAACATATCCCCTGATCGTATATAACAAAGTCCCCTGGTCGAGATAGTAATGTCCCATAATCGAGTATAACAAAGCCCCCTCATCGAGTATGACAAAGCCCCCGGATGGAGTATAACAAAGACAGCTAATGGAGTATAACAAAGTCCCCTGGTCGAGTATAACAAAGCCCCCTCATCGAGTATAATAAAGTCCCCTGATCGAGTATAACAAAGGCCCCTAATCGAGTATAACAAAGCCCCCTCATCGAGCATAACAAAGCCACCTGATCGAGTATAACAAAGCCCCCTGATCGAGTATAAAAAAGTCCCCTGATCGAGTATAACAAAGTCCCCTGAACGAGTATAACACATCCCCTGATCGAGTATAACATATCCCCTGATCGTATAGAACAAAGTCCCCTGGTCGAGATAGTAATGTCCCATGATCGAGTATAACAAAGCACCCCTCATCGAGTATGACAAAGGCCCGTGATGGAGTATAACAAAGACAGCTGATGGCGTATAATTTTGTCCCCTGGTCGAGTATAACAAAGGCCCCTCATCAAGTATAAGAAAGCTCCCTGATCGGATATTACAAAGTCCCTGATCGAGTATAACAAGGTCCCCAGATCGAGTATAACAAAGTTCTCTGGTCGAGTATAAAAAAGACTCCTAATCGAGTATAACAAAGTCTCCTGATCGAGTATAACAATATCCCGTGATCGAGTATAACAAAGTCCCCTGATCGAGTACAACAAAGTCCGCTGGTCGAGTATAACAAAGTCTCCTGATCGAGTAAAACAAAGTCCAATGATCGAGTATAACAAAGTCCCCTGGTCGAGTATAACAAATTCCACTGGTCGAGTATAACAAAGTCCCCTGGTCGAGTATAACAAACGTCCCCTGGTCGAGTATAATAAATTTCCCTGATCGAGTATAACAAAGGCCCTCAACGAGCATAACAAAGTCCCCTGATCGAGTAAAACAAATTCCCCTGGTTCGAGTATAACAAAAGCCTTTGATATAGTGTAATAAAGGCCCCTGATCGAGTATAACAAAGGCCCCTATTCGAGTATAACAAAGTCTCCTGATCGAGTAAAACAAAGTCCAATGATCGAGTATAACAAAGTCCCATTGTCGAGTATAATAAAGTCCCCTGACCGAGCGTAACAAAGTCCCTTGATCGAGAGTATCAAAGCCCCCTGGTCGAGTACAGTATAATAAAGGCCCCTCATGGAGTATAACAAAGTCTCATGATCGAATATAACAAAGTCCCCTTGTTCGATTATAACAAAAGCCCATGATCGAGTATAACAAAGTCCCTTGCTCGAGAAAAGCAAAGTCCCCTCATCGAGTATAACAAAGACCAAACATCGAGTATAACAAAGTCCTCTGATCGAGTATAACAAAGTCCCCCTATCGAGTATAGCAAAGCCCCCTGATCGAGAATAACAAAGTCCCCACATCGAGAATAAAAAAGTACCCTGGTCGAGCATAACAAAGTCCCCTCATCGGGTATAACAAAGTCCCCTGATCGAGTATAACAAAGTCCCTTGATCGAGTATATCAAAGCCCCCTCATCGTGTATAACATCGTCCCCATATCGAGTATAACAAAGTCCCCTGGTCGAGTATAACAAAGTCCTCTGATCGAGTACAACAAAGTCTCCTGATCGAGTATGACAAAGGGTCCCGTTTGAGTATAATAATGTCTCCTGATCGAGTATAACAAAGTCCCCTGATCGAGTATAACACGTCACCGGATCGAGTATAACAAACCCCAATCATCGAGTATAACAAAGTCCTTTGAAGGAGTATAACAAAGTACCCTGATCGAGTATAACAAAGTCCCCTGATCGAGTAAAACAAAGTCCCCTGGTCAAGTATAACAAAGTCCCCTGATCGAGGATACCAAAGCCCCCTGATCGAGTATATCAAAGTCCCCTGATCGAGAATAAGAAAGTCCCCTGGTCGAGTATAACAAAGTCTCCTGATGGAGTAAAAAAGTCCAATGATCGAGTATAACAAAGTCCCCTGGTCGAGTATAACAAATTCCCCTGATCGAGCATAACAAAGCTGCCTGATCGAGTAAAACAAAGCACCCTGATCGAGTATAAAAAAGTCCCCTGATCGAGTACAACAAAGTCCCCTGATCGAGTATAACAAAGGCCCCCGGTTGAGTGTAACAAAGCCTCCTGGTCGAGTATAACAAAGTCCCCTGATCGAGTATAACACATCCCCTGACCGAGTATAACATATCCCCTGATCGTATATAACAAAGTTCCCCGGTCGAGATAGTAATGTCCCATGATCGAGTATAACAAAGCCCCCTCATCGAGTATGACAAAGGCCCCTCATGGAGTATAACAAAGACAGCTGATGGTGTATAACAAAGTCCCCTGGTCGAGTATAACAAAGGGCCCTCATCGAGTATAAGAGAGCCCCCTGATCGGATATTACAAAGTCTCTGATGGAGTATAACATATCCCCAGATCGAGTATAACAAAGTCCCCTGCTCGAGAAAAAAAAGACTCCTATTCGAGTATAACAAAGTCGTCTGATCGAGTATAACAATGTCCCCTGATCGAGTATAACAAAGTCCCCTGATCGAGTATAACAAAGACCCCTGATCGAGTATAACAAAGTCCCCTGATCGAGTAAAACAAAGTCCCCTGATCGAGTACAACAAAGTCCGCTGGTCGAGTATAACAAAGTCTCCTGATCGAGTATAACAAAGTCCAATGTTCGACTATAACAAAGTCCCCTGGTCGAGTATAACAAATTCCCCTGGTCGAGTATAGCAAAGTCCCCTGGTCGAGTATAACAAACGTCCCCTGGTCGAGTATAACAAATTCCCCTGATCGAGTATAACAAAAGCCCTGATCGAGCATAACAAAGTCCCCTGATCGAATATAACAAATTCCCCTGGCTCGAGTATAACAAAAGCCTTTGATATAGTGTAATAAAGGCCCCTGATCGATTATAACAAAGGCCCCTATTCGAGTATAACAAAGTCTCCTGATCGAGTAAAACAATGTTCAATGATCGAGTATAACAAATTCCCCGGGTCGATTATAATAAAGTTCCCTGATCGAGTATTACAAAGTCCCATTGTCGAGTATAATAAAGTCCCCTGACCGAGCGTAACAAAGTCCCCTGATCGAGAGTATCAAAGCCCCCTGGTCGAGTACAGTATAATAAAGGCCCCTCATGGAGTATAAAAAAGTCTCATGATCGAATATAACAAAGTCCCCTGGTTCGATTATAACAAAAGCCCATGATCGAGTATAACAAAGTCCCTTGCTCGAGAAAAGCAAAGTCCCCTCATCGAGTATAACAAAGTCCCCTAATCGAGTATAACAAAGACCAAACATCGAGTATAACAAAGTCCCTGATCGAGTATAACAAAGTCCCCTGATCGAGTATAACAAAGCCCCCTGATCGAGAATAACAAAGTCCCCACATCGAGTATAAAAAAGTCCCCTGGTCGAGTATAACAAAGTCCCCTCATCGGGTATAACAAAGTCCCCTGATCGAGTATATCAAAGCCTCATCGAGTATAACAAAGTCCCCTGATCGAGTATAACAAAGTCCCCGTCGAGAAGTCCCCTGATCGAGTACAACAAAGTCTCTGATCGAGTATAACAAAGGGTCCCGTTGAGTATAATAATGTCTCCTGATCGAGTATAACAAAGTCCCCTGATCGAGTATAACACGTCCCCGGATCGAGTATAACAAAGCCCAATCATCGAGTATAACAAAGTCCCCTGAAGGAGTATAACAAAGTCCCCTGATCGAGTATAACAAAGTCCCCTGATCGAGTAAAACAAAGTCCGCTGGTCAAGTATAACAAAGTCCCCTGATCGAGGATACCAAAGCCCCCTGATCGAGTATAACAAAGTCCTCTGATCGAGAATAACAAAGTCCCCTGGTCGAGTATAACAAAGTCTCCTGATGGAGTAAAAAAGTCCAATGATCGAGTATAACAAAGTCCCCTGGTCGAGTATAACAAATTCCCCTGATCGAGCATAACAAAGCCGCCTGATCGAGTAAAACAAAGCCCCCTGATCGAGTATAAAAAAGTCCCCTGATCGAGTACAACAAAGTCCCCTGATCGAGTATAACAAAGGCCCCCGGTTGAGTGTAACAAAGCCTCCTGATCGAGTATAACAAAGTCCCCTGATCGAGTATAACACATCCCCTGACCGAGTATAACATATCCCCGGAGCTGCGAAGACCTGCCTCTTTTGCTGCATGTTTGAGCAGTCTGCAACTTTGTTGTGATAGGACACTCAATCCTAGTGATTGTACTTACTCAACATAGTGATGGTGTAATTACCATCACAGACTGTACGGAAAATTCCAATTTCTGGAAAACAAATATTTGGGCTCCCCAAATTTTGACTACTACCCGTGCGTCTACGTCCTGGATTGGCCAATCAGTGGTGCCCCACGGTGGCGTGATACATGCACGTTTACTGCGGTGTTCTGATTGGCTAACCGAACGTGGCGTGGTAGGTAGGCTGTTTCTACTCTCTAAGTCCTCTTCTTTCCTTTTTTTTCATCCCCCTCATGCACTCCGTTCTTTGAACGGGAGGTGGGACTTAGCGATACGGTCGATCCGGCAAGGGAACCTGTGATAGTGCAGGGCACCCCTTGTCCGGGGGTCACCGGTAGGTGGCAACTTTCTTAGACATAACTATAGTCACAGGTAACCTGGGTGCAGAACCCTACGAGCCCGACGCCCGTCCAAGAGGGGGGGGCGGGGTCACTGCTCCCAGGCAGGAGCCCTGTGTTATAGGTAGGATTAGATGTAATCAAGAAGATGATAACAAGCATTAGAATAAAACATAGAGATAAGGGACACTCTATTGGAAGGGGAAAAGTGGCAGAAATCACTTACAACAAATTGCAAGTCCCACTAACAAGAATATTCAGCACCAATGAAGGTTTTAAAGTAATCTGTAAAGATGACTTTGATTCAGATAAAATCCTTTCAAAAGAAGCCAGAGATATATTTTACAATGAAGGCCTTCTTGTTGTCGTGCCACCAGAACAAAAAGCAAAAAGATCAGTTTTCGTTCGTCAAGTCGACCAAGAGATCGGGAGGAAGACATCTGAAGACCTGAAAGATGAACTGGAACGCCAAAACAGGTGGATGAAGATTGAAGAAGTCATTAAGATAAAAGACTATACTCATGTTTTTAAGATTACTTTTGAAGAAGTGTCAATGGCTGAATAAAGTTTTACAACAGGGCTTTCTAATATTCAACATGTCAGTCACACCACATCAAATAAAGAAGGAAACATATATCAGTCTGCAAACTTGCTTTTCCTGTTACAAATATGAAGAACACACAACGAGAGACTGTCCAGAAAAAGAAAAAAGTACTGCTCAGATTGTGCAGGCGACGACCATACCTACACTGAATGTAAGAATACACATGTTGGCTGTCTCAACTGTAAGAGAAATGGGAATGCATACATAGGACATAGGACGTTAGCAATGGCATGCCCAATAAAAAAACACATGATAAAGTACAAGGAACAAGAAACAAGGAAAAAGGAACAAGACAAGAAGGATACGACATACGTCGAAATAGCCAAGAGAGCGGTCCAAGAGGCTCACAGACCAGAATCCACCATATTAAACCTAAGTGAACCAATACATGATAAGGTAATGATTAGTATGATCCATGCACATTTGCACAATATCATTGCACCCGGATCATACAATGAGGAATTAAGG
This sequence comes from Homarus americanus, assembly GCF_018991925.1. Lineage (NCBI taxonomy): Eukaryota > Metazoa > Arthropoda > Malacostraca > Decapoda > Nephropidae > Homarus > Homarus americanus. The sequence continues at coordinate 1,346 of NW_024723229.1, read as the reverse complement.
AAAATGTTTAAATTGAATAGCCTACCAGAGATGATATTGCCAGAGAATCCACAATCCGAAAAACTATTTCAGGCAACATACGCAAGCGAACTGAGAGAAAGACTACAGCTAGACAAACAAAGGTTTGAGCAAGGAGCAACAGCTGATACACAAGGAACACAAGCGACTGATAGAGATCCCAGACAAATGACTAGAAGTGACAAAGAGAAGATAGAAATAACAAAAGGACAGACTACAAGACAAAGGAGTAGGAGGAGAGAAGATAAGATGGAAACTGAACACAATATACAACCTGAATCTGTTGAAGATATTGGATTAAAAGTTATCACTACAACAAAACATGGAATCCCAACATCGAGACCAACAGGAGGGACAATAGTAAAAAACTGTGAAGGAGGGATATACAAGTGGACATATCAAGAAAAATCCCTAAGTGAAGATTACGTCTGGTCACTAATTACTACGGACAAACTAAAGATTACGACCAATGACTTTAAAATAGTAGACCCGTCAGAGTTTAGAAGAGTAAGAAGCGGGAAACAGGATGATAGGTCTCCACTTCAACAGTTACAATCCAAGTATAAGAAATAATGGACAACAGACAAACAGTAAGAACTTTAAGAATAATACAACACAACGTAAGAAACTGGAAGACCGAGAGAATTAACCTAAGTAATATATATCAAGAAATTGACCCTGACATTATACTAATAAACAGTCACGGTGAGACAGAAAACAACAATATAAAACTCTTTAACTATTATGTAAACCAAAGAAATAAATCGGGCGAGAAAAATGACGGAGTAGCTATAGCGGTTAAAAGAAACTTAAAATTTAAACTAATCGATGACTTCCAGGATGAATTTCTAGCACTAAAAATAAATACAACTCAAGGAGACGTAATTATTGCTACTACTTATCTGCTACCGAGACGACCCTACTTACCTATAGAAGACCTATTAAAATTGGCTAACAATAGTCATCCGATGTACATCTTAGGAGACTTTAACGCCAGACACAGGATTTTTGACAATACAAATAATAACGCCGTGGGAAACGCCCTTAATCAATTAATAAACCTAGGGAAAATCAATCATCTAGGTCCTAACTTTCCAACCTGGAGAAATCACAATACACAATCGACACCAGACAAAATTTTTACCAACAACAAAGCCTTTTTCAATTACCATATAAAACAAGGACTTCTCACAGGCAGTGACCATCTGTCAATTATACTAACACTGTCAACAAGCCCCATACAGATACCAATAAAAAAAGAGACTGAAAATGAGTAAAACAGACTGGGACAGCTTCAAAGACGACTTAGGTAATCACCACTCGATTAA
>NW_024723228.1:0-14640 GCF_018991925.1 Homarus americanus | reverse complement strand
ATTAAATTCAAGACTTATAGCCTTTTTAACACAACATGGAAAAACTAACAACAGACAACATGGATTTATGCCCAATAGAAATAACCTAACTGCAATAGCTATAATAACGGAAATAATTGCAATAGAAAAAAGCAAGGGTAACCAGATCAATATAATTTTAAGGGATGTTTCTAAGGCTTTTGATAAAGTTGGGCATTTAGGCTTGAAATATAAAATATTAAAACTGGGACTTAACGAATACATGCTAAGAATATTGTGTAACTATTTAGATGATAGGAGAGCACAAATTCAAATTGGAAACTTTTAGGAACTATGTTTAATCTTGAGAGTGGAGTACCTCAAGGAGGATGCCTTTCTCCAACACTATATACAATTTATACTTCAGACACACCTCAACCTACCCCCTTTAGTGAATATGTAATGTTTGCTGATGATATTACTCAAATAGTATCATACCCAGGAAAAATCAACTCAATTTTATAAGTACTTCACACGGTAAGAGCGATAAAAAACATAAATGATTTGAGAAAAAATGGAAAATCAGGACAAATAAAGAACAAATTCAAGATACGCAATTAATAGCCAAGATTAAAACAAGTCCAGTAATAGTCGACCAGGAACTATACCCATACGACACTGAAAGGTAGGATGTTGATTAAAACCAACAAAAGAGGATATATATAACATACTTAAAAGATAAAGAACGACAGGCAAGAATAAGATTACTTCAAAATAAAAACGCTTAAGAACCTTAGCATTAATAACAAAAAGCAGTGATTTATATTGCCCCGTCAAATCAATTATGGACTACCCACCCATCCCATTGAACACCCTTAGTAAAACGTGCATTAAAAATAAGTATAAACAGTACAAAATAGCCTCAGATTTATATATAACATAAAATATACAGACCACATCAATAATGAACAGCTACACAAGAGAGCAAACCTCTAGCAATCAATGGTAGATATACACAACAAAGCTGTAAATATTTGGAAAAAGTGACTGAACTTTAACACAGAAAACATATCAAAACTGAAAAAATAATATGACAGGAAGAAGTACTGAAACCACCTCCTGCCTCAATATACACATTTCTACATAAAACATTAACATTAGAGGAATAAAGATGAGAGTGACCAACCAGCCTTACTCACATAAGAACCTGGCACATACAGTGTACCTTTAGACTAGCCTACAACTAACACTTAACTTAACACCAAAAAACAGACTACCTCCCAGTTACACAAGGACCTGGGCGGCCTTACTAACTCCAACACAACAAAAATAATAATAAGCAAGCAGCATTATATAAATAAACCAATATTAATACAAAGGTCTGACGACCCAAGTGAGCAGAACAAAGACAAAACACCAATAAGAAAGATGAAGCGATCTGGTTGAGCCCAGATTCTTTCTACTCCTACTGTATTTCAGTTTCACCACCTTTTTCTTCAATTCCTAATAATCTTCTTTCACCTCTTAACTAATGACTTCGTATCGTATCGTACTATCTAGCCTAAACTGTTTAGCCTGACGTAGAGTTTTTTAATAAATCTGGTGATATGGAACCACACACAACCCCCTTAACCTGGGATAATGCAATCAAATGGATAATTGCTAACTATTCTCAGAGATAATGCAATCAAATGGTTAGTTGCTAACAGGGGGCTGCGCCCCCGGACCCCCTGTGTTAGATACTGTATTTGGTCATGATGAATTGTTTATTAGACTATAAGAAATCCTCTTCCTTCTTGTATTGGCAAGGGGAGTTTGCTTTAACTTAGGTATGCTAGCCTAAGTAAAAATAGATGCCCCTTCCTTATTGGTGTTGTCGATGGCACAGCACAGCACAGCACCGTGCCTATGACGAAATCAACTTCATTAAACTCAACTCATACTTCAAATGCACCAAGAGAACTTGCACACCCGAATGGGAGACCGTCAAAGTCAATCGGGGTCGATTTAATAGCATACTACAGAAACTTGCACACCCTGAATGTGGAGACTGTCAAAGTCAATCGGGGGTTTGATTTGATAGTATACTACAGAAACTTGCACACCCGAATGGAGACCGTCAAAGTCAATTGGGGTCGATTTGATAGCATACTACAGAAACTTGCACACCCGAATGGGGAGACCGTCAAAAGTCAATCGGGGGTCGATTTAATAGCATACTACAGAAACTTGCAACACCGAATGGGAGACCGTCAGTCAATCGGGGTCGATTTAATAGCACATACCACAGAAACTTTAACACCCTGAATGGGAGACCGGGTCAGTCAATCGGGGGTCGATTTAATATATACCACAGAAACTTGCACAATTCGAATGGGGAGACCGCTGTGTCAAAATCGACTGATTTTGATACATACCACAGAACTGAATGGGGAGACCGCCGTCAAAGCCGAATGGGGGTCGATTTAATTGATAGCATACCACAGAAACTTGCACACCCAAATGGGAGACCGTCAAAGTCAATCGAGGGTCGATTTAATAGCATACTACAGAAACTTGCACACCCGAATGGGAGACCGTCAAAGTCAATCGGGGATCGATTTGATAGCATACCACAGAAACTTGCACACCCGAATGGGAGACCGTCAAAGTCAATCGGGGGTCGATTTAATAGCATACCACAGAAACTTGCACACCCGAATGGGAGACCGTCAAAGTCAATCGGGGGTCGATTTGATAGCATACTACAGAAACTTGCACACCCGAATGGGAGACAGTCAAAGTCAATCGGGGGTCGATTTAATAGCATACTACAGAAACTTGCACACCCGAATGGGAGACCGTCAAAGTCAATCGGAGGTCGATTTGATAGCATACTACAGAAACTTGCACACCGGAATGGGAGACAGTCAAAGTCAATCGGGGGTCGATTTAATAGCATACTACAGAAACTTGCACACCCGAATGGGAGACGGTCAAAGTCAATCGGGGGTCGATTTGATAGCTATTACCACACAGAAACTTGCACACCCGAATGGAGACAGTCAAAGTCAATCGGGGGTCGATTTAATAGCATACCACAGAAACTTGCACACCCGAATGGGAGACCGTCAAAGTCAATCGGGGGTCGATTTGATAGCATACTACAGAAACTTGCACACCCGAATGGGAGACAGTGAAAGTCAATCGGGGGTCGATTTAATAGCATACTACAGAAACTTGCACACCCGAATGGGAGACAGTCAAAGTCAATCGGGGGTCGATTTAATAGCATACTACAGAAACTTGCACACCCGAATGGGAGACCGTCAAAGTCAATCGGGGGTCGATTTAATAGCATACTACAGAAACTTGCACACCCGAATGGGAGACCGTCAAAGTCAATCGGGGGTCGATTTGATAGCATACTACAGAAACTTGCACACCCGAATGGGAGACAGTCAAAGTCAATCGGGGGCCGATTTAATAGCATACTACAGAACCTTGCACACCCGAATGGGAGACCGTCAAAGCCAATCGTGCCTTACTCAACAGCATACCACAGAAACTTGCACACCCGAATGGAGACCGTCAAAGTCAATCGGGGGTCGATGAACAGCATACTACAGAAACCCTGCACACCCGAATGGGAGACCGTCAGTCAATCGGGGTCGATTTGATAGCATACAGAAACTTGCACACCCGAATGGGGAGATATCGTCAATCGGGCCGATTTATAGCATACTACAGAAACTTCTGCAATCTGAATGGGGAGGACAGTCAAAGTCAATCGGGGGTCGATTTAATAGCATACTACAGAAACTTGCACACCCGAATGGGAGACAGTGAAAGTCAATCGGGGGTCGATTTAATAGCATACTACAGAAACTTGCACACCCGAATGGGAGACCGTCAAAGTCAATCGGGGGTCGATTTAATAGCATACTACAGAAACTTGCACACCCGAATGGGAGACCGTCAAAGTCAATCGGGGTCGATTTGATAGCATACTACAGAAACTTGTACACCCGAATGGGAGACCGTCAAAGTCAATCGGGGGTCGATTTGATAGCATACTACAGAAACTTGCACACCCGAATGGGAGACCGTCAAAGTCAATCGGGGGTCGATTTGATAGCATACTACAGAAACTTGCACACCCGAATGGGAGCCCGTCAAAGTCAATCGGGGGTCGATTTAATAGCATACTACAGAAACTTGCACACCCGAATGGGAGACCGTCAGAGTCAATCGAGGGTCGATTTAATAGCATACTATACAAAATGATCCGAGAATGTGCACACACTGAGTGGGAGACGGTGATGAAAGCGTCCGCCCTTGTACACTGGATGGCACTATTTCACTATAGTAAGGGGTAGGGCCACCTCGGTCATATTATACAACATACCAGAGAAGTTCCACACCCGCATGGGAGACCGTCAAAGTGAATCGGGGGTCGATTTGATAGCATACTACAGAGAACTTGCACACCCGAATGGGAGACCGTCAAAGTCAATCGGGGGTCGATTTGATAGCATACTACAGAGAACTTGCACACCCGAATGGGAGACAGTCAAAGTCAATCGGGGGTCGATTTAATAGCATACTACAGAAACTTGCACACCCGAATGGGAGACCGTCAAAGTCAATCGGGGGTCGATTTGATAGCATACTACAGAAACTTGCACACCCGAATGGGAGACCGTCAAAGTCAATCGGGGGTCGATTTGATAGCATACTACAGAAACTTGCACACCCGAATGGGAGACAGTGAAAGTCAATCGGGGGTCGATTTAATAGCATACTACAGAAACTTGCACACCCGAATGGGAGACCGTCAAAGTCAATCGGGGGTCGATTTAATAGCATACTACAGAAACTTGCACACCCGAATGGGAGACCGTCAAAGTCAATCGGGGTCGATTTGATAGCATACTACAGAAACTTGCACACCCGAATGGGAGGCAGTCAAAGTCAATCGGGGGTCGATTCAATAGCATACTACAGAAACTTGCACACCCGAATGGGAGACAGTCAAAGTCAATCGGGGGTCGATTTAATAGCATACTACGGAAACTTGCACACCCGAATGGGAGACCGTCAAAGTCAATCGGGGGTCGAATTTGATAGCATACTACAGAAACTTGCACACCCGAATGGGAGACAGTCAAAGTCAATCGGGGTCGATAATAGCATACTACAGAAACTTGCAATAGGGGTCGATTTAATAGGAAACTTGTCAAAGTCAATCGGGGTCGATTTGATAGCATACTAGAAACTTGCACACCCGTCAATGGACTACAGAAAGTCGTCAAAGTCAATCGGTCGATAGCATACTACAGAAACTTGATTCAATATAGACAGTCAATCAATTAGGGAATGGGAGCATACTACAGAAACTTCACCGTCAGAGTCAATCGAGGTCGGAGCATACTATACAAAATGATCCGAGAATGCAGAGGGAGACGGTGAAACTTGTACACTGGATGGCACTATTTCACTAAGTAGGGGCACCTCGGTCATATTATACAACATACCAGAAGTTCCACACATGGGAGTGAATCAACCAGAGAACGGAATGGGAGATCGTCAATCGGGGTCGATTTGATAGCATACTACAGAGAACTTGTTTCAAAGTCAATGTCGATTTAATAGCATACAGAAACTTGCACAAGACAAAGTCAATCGGGGTCGATTTGATAGCATACTACAGAAACTTGCACACCCGAATGGGAGAAAAAGTCAATCGGGGTCGATTTGATAGCATACTACAGAAACTTGCACACCCGAATGGGAGACAGTGAAAGTCAATCGGGGTCATAGGAAATCAGTGTCGATTTAATAGCATACACTTGCACACGAATGGGAGAAAGTAGCATACTACACTTGCACACCAATGGGAGACCGTCAAAGTCAATCGGGGTCGATTTGATAGCATACTACAGAAACTTGCACACCCGAATTCAGAATGTCAGCATACTACAGAAACTTGCACCCTCAAAGTCAATCGGGGTCGAGCATACTTTACAAAATGATCCGAGAATCTGCACACACACCGAGTGGGAGACGGTGATGAAAACGTCCGCCCTTATCGATTGCACTATTTCACTATATTAAGGGAGAGGGTGCCTTCGCACACATATTGGTGTGAAATATCTTCCCCCAGCGGATTGGCAAAGCGCGGCATTCAAAAACAACAACCAAAATTGCCGTCGCTTTCCTTCCCTGCCCTGCAATGGCTGGAGCAGCAGCAGAAGAAGAGAGAAAATAGTCTCATGGGGTCAGAGGAATGGCAGTGGCGCGATATGAATTTCACTAGCCAGGTCTGTCTCCCAATTGAACATTATTACTCTCGGCGCACACGTCGCCACCACGGTTTCGCGACAGCAGCAGCATCATGATGTTGCGTCTATTAAGTCCGGAACCGGGTTATTCGGCTGTTCGCGAACAGTCGGTTAACTTGCCCACGATCTGCGGACGGTGACTGTCCTATCGTCCGCTCTTGTATGCTGGATTGCACTATTTCACTATATAAGGGAGAGGGTTCACACACCTATTCGGTGTGGAATATCTTCCGCCCCAGCGGAGCGCGGCGCCTCTGCAAAGCGGCATTCAAAAACAACAACCAAAGTTGCCGTCGCTTTCCCTGCCCTGCAATGGCTGGGCAGCAGCAGCAGCAGAAGAAGAGAGAGAGAAAATAGTCTCATGGGGTCAGAGGAATGGCAGTGGAGCGCGATCTATGAATTTCACTAGCCAGGTCTGTCTCCCAATTGAACATTATTACTCGGCGCACACGTCGCCACCACGGTTTCCGCGACAGCAGCAGCATCATGATGTTGCGTCTATTGTAAGTCCGGAACCGGGTTATTCGGCTGTTCGCGAACAGTCGGGTTTTAACCTTGCCTAACAAACGATCAAACAACTTCCACTCTCGAGGTGCGGTACGGTGACTGTCCTATCGTCCGCTCTTGTATGCTGGATTGCACTATTTCACTATTAAGGGAGAGGGTGCCTTCACACCTATTCGGTGTGGAATATCTTCCGCCCCCAGCGGAGCGCTTCGCGCCTCTGAAGCAAAGCGGCATTCAAAAACAACAACCAAAGTTGCCGTCGCTTCCCTGCCCTGCAATGGCTGGAGCAGCAGCAGCAGCAGCAGAAGAAGAGAGAGAGAAAATAGTCTCATGGGGTCAGAGGAATGGCAGTGGAGCGCGATCTATGAATTTCACTAGCCAGGTCTGTCTCCCAATTGAACATTATTACTCTCTCGGCGCGCACGTCGCCACCGTTTCCGCGACAGCAGCAGCATCATGATGTTGCGTCTATTGTAAGTCCGGAACCGGGTTATTCGGCTGTTCGCGAACAGTCAGGTTTTAACCTTGCCTAACAAACGATCAAACAACTTCCACTCTCGAGGTGCGGTACGGTGACTGTCCTATCGTCCGCTCTTGTATGCTGGATTGCACTATTTCACTATATTAAGGGGAGAGGGTGCCTTCACACATATTCGATGTGAAATATCTTCCGCCCCCCAGCGGAGCGCTTCGGCGCCTCTGCGAAGCAAAACGCGGCATTCAAAAACAACAACCAAAATTGCCGTCGATTTCCTCTCCCTGCCCTGCAATGGCTGGAGCAGAAGGAGAGCGAGAGAGAGAATAGTCTCATTGGGTCAGAGGAATGGCAGTGGAGCGGGCTAATGGCGAGTAGGCTCGCGATCTATCAATTACACTAGCCAGGTCGCTCTCCCTATTGAACATTATTACTCTCTCTCGGCGCACACGTCGCCACTGCGGTTTCCGCGACAGCAGCAGCAGCAGCATCATGATGTTGCATCCACCAATTAGTCCGGAACCGGGTTATTCGGCTGTCTGCGAACAGTCCGGTTTTAACCTTACCCAACAAACAACATCCACTCTCGAGGTGCGGTATGGTGAATGTCCTATCGTCCGACCTTGTATGCTGGATTGCACTATTTCACTTTATTAAGGGGAGAGGGTGCCTTCACACACATATTCGGTGTGAAATATCTTCCGCCCCCCAGCGGAGCGCCTCTGTGAAGCAAAGCGCGGCATTCAAAACAACAACCATAATTGCCGTCGCTTCCCTGCCCTGCAATGGCTGGAGCAGAAGGAGAGAGATTTTAGTCTCATTGGATCAGAGGAATGGCAGTGGAGTGGGCTTATGGCGAGTAGGCTCGCGCTCTATCAATTACACTTGCCAGGTCTCTCTTCCGTTTGGACATTATTTACTCCGTCTCTCTCTCTCTCTCTCTCGGCGCACACGTCGCCACCCTACTAGTTTCCGTCACAGCATATGCTGCGGCCTTTCAGTCCGGAACGGGGCTCCCCTTCGCCTTGCTGTCTGCCCAACTTAGCGGACTTGCGTTGGCTGATCACCCCGTCTTCGCGTCTGTGCCGGTCTTCAATGCAGCGCCCAACCGTCTCTTGACCGAGATTCATTGCACTATTCCACGCGCAAACGGCTACCCTAAATGTGCATAGACAACGCTCATGGTTCAACACGACCAGGGCGCAGTCTGGGAGCCGAGTATACTAAAAAGAGAGTTTAGCAGCCAAAACTCGTCAAAGCACACGTTGGGTTACCCCATCACCTAACAACGATGATGGCGGTTCCCACCCGTGAAATACACAACCTAACCAATATTGGGCGACGATGGCGCTCATGAGCCCACGCCCCCACAAACAGTAAGAGAAAGAGAGAGAGGAGGAGATGGGCCAATGTGCGGTCCCTCGCCCAATGTCTTATGCCTCGCTGGGGCAAAGAGAAGAGGAGCGGATAAGGGAGGAGATTGGCCAACGTGCGGTCCCTCGCCCAATGTCGGCTGCCTCGCTGGAGCTGGGTAAAGAGGAGAGGAGCGGATAAGGGAGGAGATTGGCACACACGGTGGCGCTGCCGGCGCCGAGGATAGCAAGAGAAGGTGCAGTTTGATCTGATCATCTGGTTTGCTATTTCTCTAAGGCCAACGTGCGGTCCCTCGCCCAATGTCGGCTGCCTCGCTGGGGCAAAGAGAAGAGGAGAGGATAAGTGAGGAGATTGGCACACACGGTGGCGCTGCCGGCGCCGAGGATAGCGAGAGAAGGTGCAGTTTGATCTGATCATCTGGTTTGCTATTTCTCTAAGGCCAACGTGCGGTCCCTCGCCCAATGTCTTCTGCCTCGCTGGGGCAAAGAGAAGAGAAGAGGAGCGGATAAGGGAGGAGATTGGCACACACGGTGGCGCTGCCGGCGCCGAGGATAGCAAGAGAAGGTGCAGTTAGATCTGATCATCTGGTTTGCTATTTCTCTAAGGCCAACGTGCGGTCCCTCGCCCAATGTCTTCTGCCTCTCTCTCAGTATCTCTCACTATTTTGGCCGCCGTGATAGGCGCCGCCAACAGCAGCAGCTACCTGGTTGATCCTGCCAGTAGTCATATGCTTGTCTCAAAGATTAAGCCATGCATGTGTAAGTACAAGCCGATTTAAGGCGAAACCGCGAATGGCTCATTAAATCAGCTATGTTTCATTGGATCTGTAAACCCACTTACTTGGATAACTGTGGCAATTCTAGAGCTAATACATGCAATTGGTCTCTGACCGCAAGGGAAGAGCGCTTTATTAGTTCAAAACTGGTCGGGCCCCGGTCCGTAACCCACCTGTGGTGAATCTGAATAACTTCGGGCTGAGCGCACGGTCTCCGCACCGGCGCCGCTTCTTTCAAGTGTCTGCCTTATCAGCTTTCGATTGTAGGTTATGCGCCTACAATGGCTATAACGGGTAACGGGGAATCAGGGTTCGATTCCGGAGAGGGAGCCTGAGAAACGGCTACCACATCTAAGGAAGGCAGCAGGCACGCAAAATTACCCACTCGCACGGGAGGTAGTGACGAAAAATAACGATGTGAGTCTCATCCGAGGCCTAATCGGAATGAGTACACTTTAAATCCTTTAACGAGTATCCATTGGAGGCAAGTGGTGCCAGCAGCCGCGGTAATTCCAGCTCCAATAGCGATATTAAAGTTGTTGCGGTTAAAAAGCTCGTAGTTGGATCTCAGTTCCGGACTGACGGTGCACCGCCCGGTGTTTACTGTCACGCTCCAGCCGCCGGCACGGGATGCTCTTTGTCGAGTGTCCCGAGTGGCCGGAGAGTTTACTTTGAAAAATTAGAGTGCTCAGAGCAGGCTATTTGAATGGCCCGAATGGTGATGCATGGAATAATGGAATAGGACCTCGGTTCTATTTTGTTGGTTTTCGGAACCAGAGGTAATGACTAATCGGAACAGGCGGGGGTATTGCGACGCTAGAGGTGAAATTTTGGACCGTCGCAAGACGAACTACTGCAAGCATTTGCCAAGGATGTTTTCATTAATCAAGAACGAAAGTTAGAGGTTCGAAGGCGATCAGATACCGCCCTAGTTCTAACCATAAACGATGCCAACTAGCGATCCGCCGGCGTTATTCCCATGACCCGGCGGGCAGCTTCCGAAACCAAAGTCTTTGGGTTCCGGGGAAGTATGGTTGCAAAGCTGAAACTTAAAGGAATTGACGGAAGGGCACCACCAGGAGTGGAGCCTGCGGCTTAATTTGACTCAACACGGAAACCTCACCAGGCCCAGACACGGAAGGATTGACAGATTGAGAGCTCTTTTCGATTCGGTGGGTGGTGGTGCATGGCCGTTCTTAGTTGGTGGAGCGATTTGTCTGGTTAATTCCGATAACGAACGAGACTCTGGCCTACTAAGTAGTCGGATCTCCAGAAAATGGTGTCCAGTTCGCAACTTCTTCTTAGAGGATAAGCGGCAATTCTAGCCGCACGAGATTGAGCAATAACAGGTCTGTGATGCCCTTAGATGTTCTGGGCCGCGCTACACTGAAGGGATCAACGAGTTTTCCCTCCGAGGAGCGGGTAACCCGTTCAAAGCCTTTCTTGATAGGGATTGGGGCTTGCAATTGTTTCCCATGAACGAGAATTCCCAGTAAGTGCAAGTCATCAGCTTGCTGACTACGCCCCTGCCCTTTGTACACACCGCCCGTCGCTACTACCGATTGAATGATTTAGTGAGGCCTTCGGACTGGCGCTCTTGGATTGTCGGCCCCGTTGCCCGCGAGGGTTTTCTGGGGTCGTCGCCTCGAGCTGACGGAAAGATGTCCAAACTTGATCATTTAGAGGAAGTAAAAGTCGTAACAAGGTTTCCGTAGGTGAACCTGCGGAAGGATCATTAACAGAGAGAAAGAGAACGGGGCGCTCTTAAAACTACTACTACTACTCTCCTGATTTGGGCGGTCTCGGGCTCTGCTCTGGCAACTCCAGCAGCGAAAGAGGACAATCCCGGCCCCCGCACCAAAAATAGGTACCACCACGCTGTAGGTGGACCACACTCGGGCGAGAGCGCGAAGACCGGAGGAGGAGGACGGACGGGGCTTTGGACGGCTGCCCGTCCGTTCCTTACTACCGGCGAATAAGCCTCTTGACCCCAAAAGAGTGAAATTCAAGTGTCAAAAAACAACAAATACGTCCGGCCAAACCTAAAACCACAAACTTAGCTATGTCTGTCAAACCTTTCATTGAGACTGACCCATGAAGCTATCGCAAGCATCGGCAATACACAACTCTTAACGGGGATCACTGCCGGTCGATGAAGACCGCAGCAGCAACCTGTCGGTATGTGAATCGCAAGAACAGATATCGACAAGTTGAACGATATTGCGGCGGCGCAGCCATATGAGCTTGGTGCTCTACGAGGGTCGGAAATAATATACATCCATCGGCAGCGAAGTTCGTACTCTGCTGACTGTCTCGACACGGTAACTCAACCGAAAGCTTCCGCTTTTGCTTAATCGTTCGCTGGCTTTGCGCGAAAGTGCCCCTTAAAAACAAGCAAGCCTATCACTAGCAAGTCCATGGACTTGGCGCAACTCAATATTCAACCACAAATGCGATGCAGCCGCCCTCGCAACAAACTCGGAGGCGGCGCTCTTTTGCCTGCGGTCCACAGAGACACGAATGGCCGTCGGCCGCTCATGGCTGATGCTGCACATGTTCTAAGAGGCACTCCATCCCACGAAGAGGAAACGAAACCGGGTCGGAAATCTTTTAAGTAAGCCCCGCCGGAATTTCGTCTATCACCTCGAAAAGAGTGCTTGGCATGCATTGCAGTGGAACCTAAATTGATGAGTGCGCCTGGGCCCGCAGTCTACCATGTAGTGGTGCAGGCAGAGAGATGAGAATGCTTGGGTGACGCCGTGCTCTTCCTCACGCGCTCCTCCACCCTCTCCCACGGTCAGACGCGGTGTGGGCGTTCTCTTTGAGAGTTCGCCACGAGTCCACGTCTATCTCATGACTGGGAGGGAGGCAGGGGGAGTTCTCTCTAAACGCGTTAAAGACGGTGTTGCGCCTCATAACGGCGCTCGCCGGGATAGAGCACTAGTTCTGCAGCCGGAAAGGCCGCTCACGCCAATTAATACTGCGACTCTCGCTCTCTTTCTCCGGATAAACAAGTGCCACTGCTGTGGCATGCGGGAACGGGGAAAGAGGTCAAAGTTTAAGCGGCAAAGGTGCGGCCGAGTAAGGGCGGAACACGAGCGTATATGCATTAAAACTGTGTGTGTATATGACTCTGCGAGAGATGTTCTGCTGGAACACTTTTCCTATTGGCTATTTACCACTCAATGAGAAGGAACGGAGTCAGGGGTGGGAGTGCCGGCGCCATGGCCGCTGGTACCCCCGCGACAAGCCCCTCAAACCTTCCTGCCTGGTAATGTCGGTGGTGAAGAAAGTCGGTGGCAGAGCGTCTTCCGCTTCGTGGTTGGGGAACTTGTTCCCCTAAGGATGATGAGACCACGATCGACCTCGTAGTAGGAGAGAGCTACCCGCCAAATTTAAGCATATTAATAAGCGGAGGAAAAGAAACCAACAGGGATTCCCTTAGTAAGGGCGACTGAACCGGGAAAAGCCCAGCGCATAACCTCGATGTCTTCGGGCACGAGGGGTGTTGCGTTTCAGAGGGTCCAGCACGCCGTCCCATACCGTCTAAGTCAAGCTTGAAAGCCGCCACTGCCCATGGAGGGTGACAGGCCCGTATGGCGGCGCCCGTGAGGGTACAGATGGGACGGTCGGAAAGGGCCTCTCTGTAGAGTCGGGTTGCTTGAAAGTGCAGCCCAAAGCAGGTGGTAAACTCCATCTAAGGCTAAATATGACCACGAGACCGATAGCGAACAAGTACCGTGAGGGAAAGTTGAAAAGAACTTTAAAGAGAGAGTCTGGTGCACGCGGAAACCGCGTTAAGAGCCAAACCCGGTGGAAACTCGGAAGGTCGAATCCGAGGGGATTCCAGCTCGCCGCTGTCGGCTGGGTGTGGGTGTTGTAATTGAGCGACCCAAAATGCTTACGCCGCTTCCCCACCACGCTGGCGTCGGCGGGCGTATTTCGCCTCGTAGTAGGTCACCACACCGCTACCGGGACGTCGAAGGCCCGGTCGGACTGGTACTCGCCGCCGACTCTCTCTCAGCTCGTCTGGGGGAGACCACGCATCGGGGAACCACCGTGTCCTGGCTGCCCCGCGACGGTCAAAGAGGGCTTACCGCTGGCGCGTTTGCTCTCGCTGTGTGCAAAAGGTCGGTGATCCACCCGGACCCGTCTTGGAAACAGACGGACCAAGGAGTCTAACATGTGTGCAAGTCAATGGGCTCACTAAACCCAAAGGCGAAATGAAAGTGACGGGCGCCCGCAGCTGTAACAGGCTCTCCGGTGCGTCTTGGGCCGATCCCGATCGGCTGCCTGCGGCCTCGCCCACGCCGCTACGCGGGGTGAGATACTTTCCGCCTCTGACGCTGCGCGTGGTGGAGGTCGTCAGGGCGATGGTCGAAGTTTAATTCCCCTCATGGAGGGGCGCAGGCCCGGACTTGCCAAGACGCCGCGGTGCTGTCCGTCCCCGGAAGCGGGCCGCCGGTAAACGGCGGAGGCGCACCGGGGCAGGCTCGCGGGCAGTCGGCAAGTACCATGAGCATATATGTTGGGACCCGAAAGATGGTGAACTATGCCTGGCCAGGATGAAGCCAGAGGAAACTCTGGTGGAGGTCCGTAGCGATTCTGACGTGCAAATCGATCGTCGGAGCTGGGTATAGGGGCGAAAGACTAATCGAATCATCTAGTAGCTGGTTCCCTCCGAAGTTTCCCTCAGGATAGCTGGAACTCGCAGGGTGAATTTCATCCGGTAAAGCGAATGATTAGAGGTCTTGGGGACGAAACGCCCTCAACCTATTCTCAAACTTTAAATGGGTGAGATGCCGAGCTTGCTTGTAGGGATGAAGCTCCGGCGACTAATCTGAGTATCTAGTGGGCCACTTTTGGTAAGCAGAACTGGCGCTGTGGGATGAACCAAACGTCGAGTTAAGGGGCCTAAATGAATGCTCATTCAGATCCCATTGAAAGGCGTTGGTTGCTATAGACAGCAGGACGGTGGCCATGGAAGTTGGAATCCGCTAAGGAGTGTGTAACAACTCACCTGCCGAAGCAACTAGCCCTTAAAATGGTATGGCGCTCAAGCATTCTCCGGATACTCGACCGCCGGGCGCACTACCGGCCTCGCTCTCAAGGCGAGGTCTCGAAGCCCCGGTGAGTAGGAGGGTCGCAGTGGTGAGCGCTGAAGGGTTTCGGCGTGGGCCGGCCTGGAGCCGCCACTGGTGCAGATCTTGGTGGTAGTAGCAAATACT
>NW_024723227.1:0-22809 GCF_018991925.1 Homarus americanus | reverse complement strand
CCCTCCTATGAGTGTGGCGTGGTCAGCGGCCGAAGCGAATAATTGAGTAACCTCCAGTGAGCCCCTTGGGTTCTTGTAGATGTTGTGAACAGTTAATTCCCGTTCTTGGAGGGTTACTTTGACGGCCTGTGTCTCGATGTTTTCCCCACATGGAAATTGCTGCGTGACATCGGCGGAGGGTATGCTTGACTTGACCAAGATCATACATCCTCTTGTTGACGCCTGCGTGAAATGCCTCCTGTATGTCTTGTAACCGCTGAATTTGAAACAGTGGTGTTCTTGTAGAAGTGTTTCTTGTAGGAGTATGATGTCAAGCTTGTCCTTGGCTGCTGCCTGTTGTAGGAGGTGTTTCTTGTTTTTGATGCCCTGAGCATTCCATGTAAGGATGTTCAGGGTGCTGATGTTTTCCACCACTGTTTCATCGGGGACTTCTGGTGGTTCTCGATGGAGATGTCCAAGCTCGATTCCAACTGGATCAGGTTCATATCTTCGTGTTCTGTGGTTTTTGCCTTCTGGGCCGTGGTTCGGTTCAGGGGAGTTGAAACGTCCAGTTTCTTTCTGGGAGCTGTCGGTATCTTGGGTTCTCTGGTGGCCTTCTTCGGTGTAGAGTGTACCTCGGCTGTCACTCGTGTGAGGACCGGCGTGGCTTCCTTGGTGTGTGCTTCTTTTGTCTTTCTCGTGGTTGTCGTTGTCTGCTGCTTGGGTGGCTGAGGTGTGGCCGTAGTGAGGCCAGGAAACTGGGCTGCACTTTGGGTGTTGACTGGCTGAGGAGGTTGTCTTTGTTGTTTTGGCCTTTGGGTTCCCCACACGAAGGTACTTGGTGGGGCTGGTGTGTAGGCGGTGGGGGCCGGTCCTGCTGCTGGTCGGTTTGCCTGGACCCTCTTTGTTCTCTCGGAGCATCCAGGATTCCAGGCGTGGTGTTTGCCCCCGCAGTTGGCACACTTGGGGGCAATTTTTTCCCCATTTTTCAGCTTGGTGAGGCAGGACTGTGTGCCGTGCTTCTGTGCGCAGACTGCGCAGATTTCCCTGTACGTGCACCTTGTCTGATGGTGCCCGTATTTCTGGCATCTGAAGCATCGCAGGGGCTCTGGGACGAAGGGCCTCACTTCGTAGATCCCCCAGGTTTTGAGGTCTATGGTGCTGGGGGTGAGCCGTAGTGCGTTATGAGGACTTGTTTCGTGGTGGCCGTCTTGTCGGACAGGGGAGAGCATCTCTCGGCTTTTAGGATCTTCGGGTGGTTCTCCAGGGGTTCGAGAGGTAGTTCCTTTGGGTACCGGAGGACTACCGACTTCATCAGTTTCTGGGCGGGGTCTAGCTTGGTTGAAGTAATGGTGGTGGTGTTTTGTAGGTAAGTGTCGAGGGTGGTGGCGGAGTTCTTGTCTTTGGGGTGAGCGATCATCTCCCCCTTTAGGTTGGGCCGCACTGAGAACTTGGCCAGTGGGTTTTGCTTTTCCATCTCTGTGACGGCGGCATATGTTGTTTTTGCGTCCGTTTTCGTGATCCGGAATTTTGGCAGTGTCGTTGGAGGTGAGCTGGTGGTGGTGATGGGTGCCTTGGGGGCTGCTTGACGGCAATCGTTTCCCGAAAAGGCACGTCGGCGTTTCTTATTTTCTACCTTCGTCCAATTGTCCTCAGTAGCGGTAGCAGTGGTGGTGGTGGTGGAGGTGGTGGTGGTGGTGGAGTTGTTGGAGGTGGTGGCAGAGTTCCTGCTTTTCAGGGCTTCGTTGAAGGCGCGTAACTGGTCTGCTTTCTCTGTGCGAAGCCTGTCGTGGTTCGGGTCGTCAGGTTGGCGGTTCAGGCGGGGATCGCGGTTAGGAGGGCGTACGCGCTCCATAACCGGGTTGTTGTTGTTGTTGTTGTTGTTGTTGTTGTTGTTTTAGATCCTACCTATTCCGGTTGAGTAAACAGCAAAGGAATTACAGCACTCCCCACTAGCTGGTGGTCGTAGAGTGGTTCCTGAGCTTCTCTCACGGAGCCCCGATTGGGGAAGCCTACTTCCTAGTGTATGTGACTGCTCACTTATAGACGTGAGCTAAGTGTGCCTATTTGGGAAGGATAAGGATTGCGACCCTCTTTCCAGGTGGACCCGCACGATCACGGTTTTCCTGGAAAGACTCGGCTGGGGAGGGTTTTGCTCCGACCCCCTTTCGTGTTCACCATCTCCTGGGAGGGAGGTGAACAGTTACAGGGGGGACCGCAGGACGAATACACTTTGAGGGTGCAGGTCCCTAGGCCAGAGCGAAAAAGGAAAAATAGTAGTAGAAGGAAAAGGGCTCAAACCACGCCGGGAATATCGCGCTATAACTGCTCTCCAGCTGGAGTGTGGGTCACTCACACCACCAGTGGGGAGGGCAAGCTAATGCTCGATAAACCAAGAACGCTCGTGAGTTGTTGTGGGCGATGACAGTCGTGGGTGGTCCGGTCCGGGAAGATGGCCAACAATGGCACAAGGGAGAGGGCGGTCTTCAAAGTTCCGGGTCCAGCAGGAGGTCTTGTTGAGAGGTCTTCTTCGTTCAGGAGCGATGTGATAAGTGGGCGGCCTGGCAGGCGGGCGGGCTTATATACAGACATTCTCCACCTCAGTGGCCACCTCATTGGCCACGAGTGCCGCATGCGTCATCCGCAAGCTACGCCCCACCTCCAAGAGGGAGGGACGGCCTTGGATGAACGATACTACCGCTGCGTCCACAGCACGCCACCTACTCCCACCAAACCGTGGGCGAAGCCACACCAGGACCACCTGTAGTAGCAACCACAACAACATGACTGGACGAGGCAAAGGCGGCAAGGGACTTGGAAAGGGTGGCGCCAAGCGTCATCGTAAGGTGCTTCGTGACAACATCCAGGGTATCACCAAGCCCGCCATTCGTCGTCTAGCTCGGCGTGGAGGTGTTAAACGTATATCCGCCCTCATCTACGAGGAGACCCGCGGCGTCCTCAAGGTGTTTCTGGAGAACGTCATCCGTGACGCCGTCACCTACACCGAGCACGCAAAAAGGAAGACCGTCACCGCCATGGATGTGGTGTATGCCCTGAAACGGCAGGGCCGCACCCTTTATGGTTTTGGTGGTTAATCAACCTGATGGACGGGCGCACACCACCACCACCACCACCACCACCACGACAAACAAATATACGGACCTACTTTTAGGTCCACATTTAAATCGCTAAAGAGTTGGTTAGACACTGAGTAAATCGTTGAAAATATATCCAATAACATGATCCTCTCTAATTCTGGACTTGTGGTATGAGTATAGGTTGTGCGTGAACGTGTTGGAACCACTTCCTAGTAATTGTCAGTCAGTCAGTCAGTCAGTCAACATTCACCTAACCTCCAGGTACCTCACCTAACTTCCTGTAGCGTCACCGAACCTCACGAAATGTAACCCAATGTAGTTTATAATCTATCCTAACATGACATAACATAACCACGCACTATATTACTTCGGTAAGAGTAATGAGTTTTAATACGCAAAGTTGCAGTTATCATTCATGCATACATACATACATACATACATAACATGCTAGTGGCAGGGGGGATTGAAGTGAATTTTAGGAGGAGAGAATAGGTGCAGTGGCTAAACAGCGCTTGCGTGAGGGACTTTAAGCAGCAACTCGCCTGGATGCGGCAGGATAGAGTCAGGTCAAGCGTCCGGTGCATGTTGGGTTCCGCCATGGTTTCTCAGTGTTTGGTCGGCTTGATTGTGTGTGTTGTTTTGTTGTTTGGAGGAAATGTCTTGGTATTCTTCTTCTTAGCTTGAAGTTGATTTTCTTCTAACTCTCCTCCTCTTGTTGTTCGTCTTCCTCGTGTCTGCTATCATTCTGTAAAGACTCTATATATGTATGTAGGTATGAGTGAGTAACAGTTGCCGGTTACAGTGATACTTCATATTCGCTGGTGTTGTACTGTATGGCTTCGGTATTTCTTAATATACAAACGGCACCGTTAGGGGATTGAGGTATTTAAAAACCAGCCTACATTACTTATATATAGAAATAAATAATGTGGCTTGGACAATAATGACGACTACTCTCTCCTACCTTCCCCAAACAAGGGCTTTTCGAAAGTATACATTGGACACAAATGACTTAGTACATACATTGGTGGTTTAACAAAAGCCCTCATTAGAGATAGGTGAAGGAGCACACAGTGAACATACAGATTAATGTTTGCACGCGTAGATCATGTAAGGTGAGGTGTTGAACACCAGACACGTGGTGTAGTAACTCCCTCACAGATGGCGTTATGAGGGGCCTGAGGATGTAGCAGTTACCTCACAGATGGTGTTATGAGGAACTTCACATGATGATGCTGTAGCAAAACATTCACTACGTGGTGTCGTAGCATCTTGGGGACACCACGTGGTCCACATGACTCACTCATTCAAGTGGGTGAGGTGTGGTCCCAGGCCTCTCTATCGTGGAGTCTCAGGGGAAGTATAACCGGGTACCTGGGACCTCACTGTGTGAAGGTGGTTAGCTAGCTTGGGTAAGACTCAACTGCCGAGTTGGTTTTCACTGAGTTAAGCACTGTTCACCACTATTCATCACTGGTTCCATTCCTTTGCCAAATGAGATAGTACCTTATGGCAAGAACTTGTTGATAGTCCGGTGGGGAGGAGGGTTCAGGGGAGTGAGTAGGTATCGGCCAACATATAAATAATAATAATAATAATAATTAACGGTTTATTGAAAGTGCTTGGCAGCCAGAAGGCTGAAAATATACAGTTACATATTTGGGGAATGGGTTACGAATTACAAATAATATACAAGTAACATGAGTGACACAAATAAGACATATAATAACTAGCTGGGGAAAAGCTCAAACTACAGTTCATTTCAACATAGTGACAGTGCAAGGAGTAGTGTTTACTGGGAGTGAGTACACTGATTTATTACAAGTTATCGATAATTTTTACAATGGTTGGGACTGGGCTGTTCTTATAGAGATCAGTTCGTGCACGTATGGGCTTGATGCGGTTGTGGTGTCGAAGAGCAATTCTCGGACTAGGGATCTCAGGTGGTAGTAGGAGCCGGTGTCGGGGATGGTGTAGAAGCTTCTTACCAAATTTGCAGATGAGGTCGTGGTGATGGTCAGTGAGAGTCTAAAGGGTCAGTGTGTTGAGCGCTTCTTGATATGTGGAGTAGGAAGGGTAGAGAATAATCTTGCATGGCCTCTTTTGCACTTTTTCGAGGTGTTTACGTTGTGTGGCATTTAGGGAGGAAGACCAGGTGGAGGAGGCATAGGTGAGCTTGGGAAGTATGAATGTTGTGTAAACACTGAGGAGCTGGTGTGCAGGAACACCGAGGGACTTGAGTCGGAGTAGGAGGTGGAGACGGAAACTGGAGGATTTGATAACTTCACTGACGTGTGGTTTCTAATTTAGTTTGTTGTCTATGGTGACGCCGAGGAGCTTCGTGGAATCTAAAACCTGGAGTGTGTTCGGACCTAGAGTAATGGAAGGAGGTGGGACAATGTCGGAGGAGAGGTTGATGTGCATAACCATGGTTGTTGGTGGCCCAGTTTTGGAGACTGTTCAATAAATCCTGAAGGGCGGTATAGTTTGGAGCAGAATTGTTGACGCTGATCCCAATGGTGGAGTCGTCGACATATTTCCAGCGAGCAGGGGTTTCTCTTAGGGCATCATTGATGAGCATAAGGAAGCAGAGTGGTCCCATCTTGGTGCCTTGGGGGACGCCACAGGTGAGTGACTGAAAGGTGGAGACAGCCAGCCCCTCGGAAGCGTACAGCTTGGCGTCGGTCACTGAGGAAGTCTGTAAGCCCTGGTATAATAAGACTTCTCCGAAGCCCGAGGTCAATAGCTTAGTTGATGATTATATTGTGGTCGACTAGGTCGAACGCTTTAGTGAAATCAATGAAGGCGACAGCTACAGACGTTTTTCGTTTCTCGAGATGGCGGTATATGTAATCGAGAAAGCTGACAAGACAGTCAGTCAGTCAGTGGTGGAGGAAGTTTTCATGTTGCCAAATTGCTGAGGGTCTACTACGACTCCTGCAATATCAGCAAAAGCCCAGCCAGTCGAACACAAAACTTTCACAGATTAGGCTGGGTATTGGGGTGATTGCAATAGGTCGTAGCTGATTTAAGGATTGTGGGCTGGTTGACTTGGGCACTGGTGATACATAAGAGGTCTTCCAGTCAGCTGGGCATCTGGCTTGACTGAGAGAAGCATTGATGATGGAGCATAGGGGTTTAGCAAGCTCCGGGGAGAACTCCTTGAAGAGTTTTATTGGTAAGTCAATGGGGGTGGTAGAGCGTTTTAATTTTAGTTTGTCCAGGCGTTTTGCTATTTCAAATACTTCTACTAAGTGAGGGGGAAGGGGGGGGGGCTGGTAGGTAAGCAGGGAGAGTGGTTGTGTCAAGCCGGGGGAGCGTCTGGCATATAGTAGCGAAGTGTGTGTGTGTGTGTGTGTGTGTGTGTGTGTGTGTGTATACTACTGTACTTTTTAGATCCTCCTACGCAACCTAACCTATTATAGTTAAGTATAGTAGGCTATACACTATTTTGTTTGTATGTGTTATAAAATGAAATTGCATGTTATTATTATTAATATTATTATTATTAATATTATTATTATTATTAGTAGTAGTAGTATTATTATTATTATTATTATTGTTATTATTATTACATGCTAATATAATACTAAGTTGCCCGCCAGATTTCCTCAGAGATGGGAGGAGCACATTGGCGGCGGTGTTGTTTATACTCCGCCCGATTACTGATTCCTATTCACCGAGCCAGAGCTGGCGGGCGGCGTGTTATGTGCCACGTTTTGTTTCCCATTGGGCGTACCGCTCAGCTGGGGAGTAGGAGATTTCATAAAAAGAAAGTTTGAGTGGAGAGCACACCTTTTCCTTCACATACAGTTATATTAGACCATCTACTAGTATAATAGTTTGCACAAAAATACTCTACACTCTTTCTAGGTTATTGTTATGTTTTTTTTTTTTTTTTTGATTTCTCATCAGATTGTGCATTCAACTAATATACACTATTAGTGTGTTTATTATTATGTTTTATAGTATTATTTCGTATAATATTGGGTAACACAATTAGAGTCACTAGTATAGTATATTTTCGGGGTTTATAGCAGTTTGTGGTCTAATAGTATCATGCTTTATGAGTGGTGTTCTATGTAGTGATGGATGATTAGGCAATAAAATATGCTTTGGGTGTTTATAGCAGTTTGTGGTCTACTAGTATCATGCTTTATGGGTGGTGTTCTATGTAGTGATGATTAGGCCATAAAATATGCTTTTGGTTTATTGCTAACAAAATATACTTTGCTCTACCGCTGGAGTGCAAAACATGGTGAAACTTACATACACCGTTAATAAAGTATTGGTGGAAGAAGAAGAAGAAGTAAGAGGAAGAATTGTGGAGGGAATGAACAGTGAGACAATGTAAAGCCTCCAGGATGGCGGCAGCGTTTCTGTTATTAATATATAATAAGACAATAGGAAAATATGTTGTTGTCTCTACCTGTATTATTACCTTTGCGATAGCATGGTTCAATTTTTGGAGGACAGAGGAAGGAGCAGGAGGTTAGGAAGGGAGAGATAGTGTCTGTGATCCTCGGGTCACCACTCCTCGGATTGTGTCAGTTCAAGTTTAGAAGCTCCAACAACTTTCCCTGAATACAAATTGGCAACGTTTCGATTTACAACAGGTACCTACTTACTGCTACAGTAGGTAGGTGAACAGGGACCAAGGGGGCTAGGAAGAGTGTCCAAACAACTTGCCTGTGTGATGTAGTCGTGGCCAGAATTAGGTTAGGATACAGACACATCTGGCTAGTTAGTAACGCTGTACCCATAAAGGAACACTCAGCATGTAAACTTGGTGATACACCTTTAAAGCACTACTATATTATTGAATGGGACACTGTCAAAGACTTCAGGCCACCTCACTTATTGTATCTTGAACTATGTCATTACTTCATTGAGGACATTACATTCTTGCTCTTTATCCCAAATTGGCTAGCCCACACTGGTAAATGTGTACTGTACTGTCAATGAATCTGATGTATTTCTTTGTGTATGAACCTGACTGAAAATAAGGTCGCCTCCCTGCTGCTGCTGCTGCTGCTGCTGCTTCTTGCGCCCTTCTAAGTCCCGTTTAAGTCCCCCACCCCAGGCCCCCACAACCGCCCTTCACATCTACACCATTCAAAACAATTTCACTCAATTTCCACAATACTATGCTAATTACACGTAAAATAGAGTGTTATCCTGCAAAACGTTGATGTCGTATATTTCTCTCTTTAAGTGATATCCTGTGGCTCCGAAAGGAGCCTGTTTGGTTAGGTTGTCTTGTGTGAACGAACCTTGGGTTCTTATTTCTTCTCTGTCTTCTTGGGAGGAGCACAGCTTGGATGTTAGGAAGGACACCCCCTTGGGCAATGGTGACTCCAGACAGGAGCTTGTTCAGCTCCTCGTCATTGCGAATGGCAAGCTGAAGATGACGCGGGATAATGCGGGTCTTCTTGTTGTCGCGGGCGGCGTTACCGGCCAGCTCGAGCACTTCTGCTGCCAGGTACTCCATGACGGCTGCAAGGTACACAGGGGCACCTGCACCAACACGCTCAGCATAGTTGCCTTTACGCAAGAGACGGTGGATCCTACCCACGGGGAACTGGAGTCCGGCCCTGCTAGAACGGGACTTTGACTTGCCCTTCACTTTGCCTCCCTTGCCGCGTCCTGACATGTTGCTGCTGCTGCTTTTCGTGATAGGAGTTAAATTTCCGCCCGCCACCTTGGTCTTTTATACCAAGCTCAGGATCAGGCCAGGTGGCCGTCTCGCGGACCCAACCAATGTAAGAGAGCCGTAGCTGCAGCCAGTCTGATCCTGAGCGGCCCGCTCGGTATATAAGGAAAAGTTAGTCGGGCCAGTTTTCAATTCTCTCGCTCCGCGCCACGAGTAACTGTGCCGCCATGCCTCCCAAAACTTCCGGAAAGGCTGCCAAGAAGGCTGGAAAGGCCCAGAAGGCCACTGCCAAGGGTGACAAGAAGAAGAAGCGCAGGAGGAAGGAAAGCTACAGCATCTACATCTACAAGGTACTGAAGCAAGTGCACCCCGACACAGGAGTCTCCTCCAAAGCTATGTCCATCATGAACTCTTTCGTGAACGACATCTTCGAGCGCATCGCTGCCGAGGCTTCCCGCCTGGCGCACTACAACAAACGCTCCACCATTACAAGTCGGGAAATCCAGACAGCTGTCCGACTCTTGCTGCCCGGTGAACTGGCCAAGCATGCCGTGTCTGAGGGCACCAAGGCTGTCACCAAGTACACCTCTTCCAAGTAAGAGGTTACTTGTGCACAACAAACACGCCATCCCACTACTACAACTTAATCGGCTCCATCGGAGCCACAGTTACATGTTAAAGAGACAGTTACCGACAGTGATATATTGAGAGGGAAATAAAAAAAAAAAAAAATTATAATAATCTGCATTCTCTATTGGCGTAGAAACCGGACTAAATCGAAACATAATAAATAAATAAATAAATTCTGCGTGGAGTAATTTTACACCCACTGCAAAGTGACATACATGGAGTGTGTTTGGGCTTCATTTCATGTTTGCAGCACGCCTATTTCATGTAAACAATTTATTTTATTTTATTGTATTTTATTGTATTTTCTTTTATTTTATTTATTTATTTACTTACTTATTCTTTATATATTTATTTGTTACTAGCTCTTGTTTGTTGCACCCACCCACCTCCCGAATTGATGACCTACTATACATTCGTGCCTGCACGAATGTTACCAACTTACCGTTAGGCGATTTGGGTAACCGAAATTAACGCTCTCCTACCACCAACCATTTCGATTGTCATGAAAATTATCTTCAGAACAGTTCTTTGGCCCTGAGAAGGGCCGAGTTATAGATGTCTGGTAGGTTTTGTGGTGCTTTTTCTTTTTCCCCAAGGAAGAGGACTTAAGCACGCTCTCCGCGGATGCGCCGGGCCAGCTGGATGTCCTTGGGCATGATGGTAACGCGCTTGGCGTGAATGGCACACAGGTTGGTGTCCTCGAAAAGACCCACCAGGTAAGCCTCAGAGGCTTCCTGCAGAGCCATGACGGCAGACGACTGGAAGCGCAGGTCAGTCTTGAAATCCTGGGCGATCTCACGCACCAGGCGCTGGAAGGGCAGCTTCCTGATGAGTAGCTCGGTGCTCTTCTGGTAACGACGGATCTCACGAAGGGCGACGGTTCCGGGCCTGTAACGATGGGGCTTCTTGACACCACCGGTGGCTGGGGCGGACTTGCGAGCTGCCTTGGTGGCAAGCTGCTTCCGTGGAGCCTTGCCTCCAGTGGACTTGCGGGCAGTCTGTTTAGTACGGGCCATCTCGACGACGAAATAGTAAATACGGGCGGCCTGGTTGTTGTTGTTGTTGTATAGATTGTCGGACCGTAGTCCGACACGGGCCTTGCCTATAGGCGGCCCGTTTGGTGGTTCCGGCTGGAGCTCCAGGAGCAGCCAGACCGGATTGGGATTGGAGGTGGTCCCACCTGCAGATTGGAGGGATACTGCAGGTTGCAAGTGTGAGCGGACCCTCGATCAGTGGACGCTTACCACCGGCCCCCACTCTTGGACGTGGTCAGCCTCGGAGTGGCGCGCCCCCCGAACTGGGGTCCGCACTTGCTGGGAGAGGATGCTTTCTAAGCTATCTGGGTGGTGGGTATCGTGTGATGACCCGGAGTAGGTGGTGAGTGTGGTCTGTATGGGCCTTTCGGGTTAGAGTGGCCGCTGGTGTTGTGTGTGTTTCTTGGGAGATTTGAGTTCTGTCTCGGAGGCTTTGTGTGACCTCGCAATCGAGGAGATAGTGTTCAAGTGGGTTGGCTGCTGGCTCCTGACAGTAGGTGCATTCCATGACGTCGTTTCCGATCATCTGCCAGGAGCACTTGTACCCTAGTCGTAGTCGGTGAAGGCTGACTTGGGTTTGTCTTGGAGTTTTCTTGTCTGCGAAAGGTGGTTCCCCTTTTGTGGCCGCCAGGTACCATTTGGCTGATTGGGAACCAGCGTTGAGTGCATGAAGGAAGCTCTTTTTGATGTGGAGCTTGGTAGTCTTTCTGAGGTGATTTTTGATCTGTTGCACACTTGCTGGAACTTGGATGTGTACGCTACTGGAACGTGTAGCTGCCTTGGCTGCTTCGTCTGCCACGTCGTTTCCTCCGATCCCTACATGACTGGGAATCCAGTGTAAGACGACTGGTCGGCTTTGGCTTTGGAATTCCTGTAGCTGCGCGAGGATCGAGGTGATGATGTGGACGTTGTCTTTTGGTTGACTGTGTTGCAGCGCTTGCATTTGGGAAGCCGACGTTGGAAAGTCTCCATTTGAGGGTCTGACCTTGGGTGTAGAAGGCCGCTCCGGATCTGTGATGTTTTGGGTCCACCGAGCCGTCTGTGAAGTATGATGCTGCATCAGCCGGTGTCTCGGTGGCTATGGCTTGGAGAGATATTTTTTGGAGGTCCTCCTTCTGGAGGTTGGCTTTACTGTCGCCGAGGTCGGTGAATTTGAGTGTGGCTGGTGGAGGGCTCCATGGTGGAGGAACAGTGTAACCATTGTCTCGTGTGTCTTGGTTGTTCTTGACGAGTGTTTCTGCTTGCAGGTGTCGGATGACCTCGCTTGCCTCGTGCGACCAGGTGGCCCCTCGCACTCTGTGGTCGAGGTGGAGGGGGGCACTGATTCGAATCTTGGCAGCTGTGGGCTTGTCTGCTCTGCAGATTTTGGCGAGGAGACCGGCTGTCACCTGCTTGACTCGTACTGCCAGGGGTGGTAGCTCGGTTTCCATTTGCAGATTGCAGATTCTGGTCCACATGGTTCTCCGAGCATGGTCCTGAGAGCATTGTTTTGAATGACTTCTAGCTTAGCTATTTGGTCTTCTCTCAGTCCAATGAGTGCTGGAGCACTGTAATCTACCAGCGATCTGATGGCGGCTGTGTAGTAGGCTTTGAGCACATGAAGGTTTGCTCCTGCGGATTTGCTGGTGAGCGACCTCATTATATTGTGTCTGCTCTTCGTCCTGTGCCTGAGATACTCGAGTTGCGGCTTGAAGGTGAGTTTCTGGTCAAACCAGATTCCAAGACACTGGTGGGCGTTGGTCCAGACTACCGGCGTGTTTTGTATGGAGAGCGTCTTGTCTGGTGTGTCTGTGCAGATGGCCATCGCTGTCGACTTGGCTGGATTTATCTTGAGTCCAAGTCTGTTGCACTCCTCTTCTATAAGTTGGAGTGCGTGTTGCGTGTTGGCTAGTCTGTTCGATCCTCTTACTATAAGCTGTAAGTCGTCTGCATATCATAGGAGCTTGGCTGTTTGTCTGAAGGGAAGTTTGACTAGATTTTCCATCAGGACGTTGAACAGCATTGGACTGAGGATGCCTCCTTGTGGGGTTCCGTTTTCGTGGACCCTGTAGCTTGAGATTGCTCCCTGAAAGCGTACTCGTGCTTCTCTCTGTGTGAGGTAGTTCTGGATCCACCCCAGCAACCTTCCTTTGACGCCTTTTTTAGCGAGCGTAGTTGTAATGGCCAAAGGATTTGCTAGTTCGAAGGCTTTCTCCAGGTCGAGGAAGACCACCAGAGCTGGTTTGTTGTCTACTGTGCTGAGTATCTCGGCGATGTTGTTGCCTGTGCCGGTGTTCTCGGTGTAAGCAAAGATGTGAGGGTGTGGGCTGCCTACTTTCCACTTGAGTCGGTTGAGAGCCATTCTTTCTCCGGTCTTCGCTATGCAGCTGAGAAGGGAGATTGGCCTCGGCTTGTCTGGTTCTCTGGGCTTCGGAATGGGCTGTATATCTGCCTTCTTCCATTCCGGTGGGAGTCTTTGTGCTGTCCACGAAGCATTGATGGCTTGCAGCAGAGCCTCGTGCCCGGCTGTACCGGCATGAGAGAGCATGGAGTAGGTTATCCTGTCGGCCCCTGGAGCTGTATCCTTGCTTCGTTTTAGCGACTTCTGGAGTTCTTGCTGGTTGAATGGTCTGTCAGTGTCATCTTCACTGCTGCAGGCCTCTTGGATCATCTGGAGTCTGACCTGTCGCAGACGCCGTTGTGTCTCCTCCGCCTGTCTCGGGAGGTTCTTCGTTGCTGCTCGGTCAGAGAACAGTTTTGCAAGTCTCTCGGCTTCCTCTTCTGGGTTGGGATGAGTTGGTGGTGGTGGTGTTGCCTTCCCAGATGCCCTTCGGATCTGGGCCCACATCTTGCCAAGGGTGGTGTGCTCGTTCAGTTCGGAGCACCACTTGAGCCAGCTTGCGGTTTTAATTTCTTCCTTCTCTTCCCTGGTATCCTTGACTATGACTTGCAGGAGATGTCTGTTTGTTGCCGTGGGATGTCTCCTGTAGTTTCTTCGGGCCATGTTCACTCTGTGGTTGAGTTCTTTCACCCTGGGACAGTAGTACCAGTAATCATTGTACTGTCTTGATGTGGGTTTTGTTTTTGGGATAGCCTCTTCTGCCGCTAGGTGAAACGCCTCGACCAATTGGTGGTGGAGGGTTGTCTCATC
This sequence comes from Homarus americanus, assembly GCF_018991925.1. Taxonomy (NCBI): domain Eukaryota; kingdom Metazoa; phylum Arthropoda; class Malacostraca; order Decapoda; family Nephropidae; genus Homarus; species Homarus americanus. The sequence continues at coordinate 9,285 of NW_024723227.1, read as the reverse complement.
CGCTGGTGCTGCGCCGGCCGGCTGTGATTTTTCGCGCCACTTAGCCAGGTGTTTCTTGAAGAGTCCCCAGTCTGCCTTTTGAGTGTTGTATCTCCATCTCGGGGGGGGTGGAGTGGGGAGTTTGTTCACCTTGAGCGTTGTTAGGGTGGCGAAGTGGTCACTGGTCAGCGTGGGGTGTATCTGCCAGGAGGCCGAAGGCTGTAGTGCACTGGAGACGAAGGTCAGATCTAGCCTTCCTCCCCTAGTGTGGGTGGGCTCTCCGGTGTTCAGGAGGCAGATCTCGGGTGTATCTTGAAAGGTGGTGTATAGGTGTAGGCCGTCTTCATTTGTGGGGCTTGCCGAGCTTAGGAAGGGATGATGTGCGTTGAAATCCCCTCCTATGAGTGTGGCGTGGTCGGCGGCCGAAGCAAATAATTGAGTAACCTCCAGTGAGCCCCTTGGGTTCTTGTAGATGTTGTGAACAGTTAATTCCCGTTCTTGGAGGGTTACTTTGACGGCCTGTGTCTCGATGTTTTCCCCACATGGAAATTGCTGCGTGACATCGTGGGAGCTGTCGGTATCTTGGGAGCTGTCGGTGTCTTGGGTTCTCTGGTGGCCTTCTTCGGTGTAGAGTGTACCTCGGCTGTTACTCGTGTGCGGACCGGCGTGGCTTCCTCCACTGAGGTGGCTGGAGCTGTGGCGACTTGCCCGAGGACGCTCCCCATGAGTATTTGGAGCTGTGTGGGTTGGATCTTGTGGCCCAGTAGTCCGGCTAGGCCCTCCGCGAAGGATGTCAGTACCTTGGCTAGGTCTGATATGTGTATCATTCCTCCTGGTGCCTTGGTGTGTGCTTCTTTTGTCTTTCTCGTGGTTGTCGTTGTCTGCTGCTTGGGTGGCTGAGGTGTGGCTGTAGTGAGGCCAGGAAAATGGGCTGCACTTTGGGTGTTGACTGGCTGAGGAGGTTGTCTTTGTTGTTTGGGCCTTTGGGTTCCCCACACGAAGGTACTTGGTGGGGCTGGTGTGTAGGCGGTGGGGGCCGGTCTTGCTGCTGGTCGGTTTGCCTGGACCCTCTTTGTTCTCTCGGAGCATCCAGGATTCCAGGCGTGGTGTTTGCCCCCGCAGTTGGCACACTTGGGGGCAATTTTTTCCCCATTTTTCAGTTTGGTGAGGCAGGACTGTGTGCCGTGCTTCTGTGCGCAGACTGCGCCGATTTCCTTGTACGTGCACCTTGTCTGATGGTGCCCGTATTTCTGGCATCTGAAGCACCGCAGGGGCTCTGGGACGAAGGGCCTCACTTCGTAGATCCCCCAGGTTTTGAGGTCTATGGTGCTGGGGGTGAGCCGTAGTGCGTTATGAGCACTTGTTTCGTGGTGGCCGTCTTGTCGGACAGGGGAGAGCATCTCTCGGCTTTTAAGATCTTCGGGTGGTTCTCCAGGGGTTCGAGAGGTAGTTCCTTTGGGTACCGGAGGACTACCGACTTCATCAGTTTCTGGGCGGGGTCTAGCTTGGTTGATGCAACGGTGGTGGTGTTTTGCAGGTAAGTGTCGAGGGTGGTGGCGGAGTCCTTGTCTTTGGGGTGAATAATCATCTCCCCCTTTAGGTTGGGCCGCACTGAGAACTTGGCCAGTGGATTTTGCTTTTCTATCTCTGTGATGGCGGCATATGTGGTTTTGGTATCCGTTTTCGTGTTCCGGAACTTTGGCAGTGTCGTTGGAGGTGAGCTGGTGGTGGTGATGGGTGCCTTTTGGGCTGCTTGACGGCATTCGTTTCCCGAAGAAGGGAGTTTCACACCTTTCGCGTTCTCCACAGTGATTGGCTCTCGCGCTACGAGCGCCTTGATTCCTCATCCAGCAGAATCAGATAATTACGGAGCAGGCTGGCTGTTGAGATCAGTCACAGTACTCTCTAACCCTCTCTCACCATGAACGGTTACGAGTTTGATAACGTGGCGTGGATACGTCCGGATACGCCGACCTGCCCCAATAAATTAAACCTCCTAGTTCTCAAGAAGTTCTTTGAAACTAATGGGATCGTGGGGGTCACCAAGGTGGAACGACTGAAGCTCCATGGTGACATCAAGATCACCTTCGCCGAGAAGGGCATGCCCGTACAGCTCGCGGAGATCCCAGACATCCACGGCATTCCATTTAAAATGATTGCCTACATGTGGGACAACATGAAGCTGGGAGTAATATCCCACGCCGAAATTGCCCACGTGGACCAAGCAGGGCTGAGTGAGCTCCTCAAGAGGCAACTCCAAGTTGTGAAGAAGCTGTCCGACACCACTGCCCTCATCGGACACCACTCCACCTTACCGAAGGAGGCTCAACTGGCGTGGGTAACTGTGCCAGTCAAGCCCTACTGCAGACCGAAACGGTGTTACAAATGCCAGCACTACGGACACACTGTAAACAAGTGTGAGGCGCAGGAGGACACCTGCTCCATGTGTAGCAGCCCTGGACACCGCTACACGGTCTGCCCCAACAAAGAGAAAAAATGCGCTGCTTGTGGTGGCCCACACTCCTCCGCCGACCGGACCTGCCCCAAATGGAAGGAGGAATGCAGGGTAGCCAAGGCTCGTCTTGAGAAAAAACTGAGCTACAAAGAGGCCCTCCTTGCTGTACGCTCCCAAGAAAAGAAAAAACCAGCAGTAAAGAAAAACCAAGAAAAGAAAACTCAACAGAAGCAGCCCACCACACAGAACCAAGAACACCACGTGGCCCGTGGTGCTGAAGCCCACGCGGCCAGTGGTGCTGAAGCCCACGCGGCCAGTGGTGCTGAAGCCCACGTGGTCAACCTCTCCCTCTCTGAATTCTTCCACACCTATGAGGACTTAAAATACGAGGAAGACGAACAAGAAGACCCAAACACAAACGAATGGACAATTCAAGAGAGCAAGAAGAGAAGGAGAGAGAGAAGAAAATCGACATCAAGCTAAGAAGACCAAGACATCCCCTCCACACAAGAAACCAAAACACAATCAAGCCGCCCAAGCACTGAACATCCATTGCCCAACCCAACACGCACCTGACGCCTGACCTGACGCTTGACCTGACGCTTGACCTGACGCTAGCCTGGCCTTGTCTTGTCGCCTCCCTGCCGCGTCCAGCCGGGTTGTTGCTGCTGCCCCCATCTTATAATCCCTCACGCAAGCGGTGTTTAGCCACTGCATCTGTTCTCTCCTCCTAAAATTCACTCCAATCCTCCCTTTATTCTTCTCCTGAACCTCCTTCCCCCCTGTCACTAGCATTTTTCGATTCGATTCGGCGAAGCCACACCAGGACCACCTGTAGTAGCAACCACAACAACATGACTGGACGAGGGAAAGGAGGCAAGGGACTTGGAAAGGGTGGCGCCAAGCGTCATCGTAAGGTGCTTCGTGACAACATCCAGGGTATCACCAAGCCCGCCATTCGTCGTCTAGCTCGGCGTGGAGGTGTTAAACGTATATCCGGCCTCATCTACGAGGAGACCCGCGGCGTCCTCAAGGTGTTTCTGGAGAACGTCATCCGTGACGCCGTCACCTACACCGAGCACGCAAAAAGGAAGACCGTCACCGCCATGGATGTGGTGTATGCCCTGAAACGGCAGGGCCGCACCCTTTATGGTTTTGGTGGTTAATCAACCTGATGGACGGGCGCACACCACCACCACCACCACGACAAACAAATATACGGACCTAATTTTAGGTCCACATTTAAATCGCTAAAGAGTTGGTTAGACACTGAGTAAATCGTTGAAAATATATCCAATAACATGATCCTCTCTAATTCTGGACTTGTGGTATGAGTATAGGTTGTGTGTGAACGTGTTGGAACCACTTCCTAATAACTGTCAGTCAGTCAGTCAACATCCACCTAACCTCCAGGTACCTCACCTAACTTCCTGTAGCGTCACCGAACCTCACGAAATGTAACCCAATGTAGTTTATAATCTATCCTAACATGACATAACATAACCACGCACTATATTACTTCGGTAAGAGTAATGAGTTTTAATACGCAAAGTTGCAGTTAGCATTCATTCATACATACATACATACATACATACATAACATGCTAGTGGCAGGGGGGATTGAAGTGAATTTTAGGAGGATAGAATAGGTGCAGTGGCTAAACAGCGCTTGCGTGAGGGACTTTAAGCAGCAACTCGCCTGGATGCGGCAGGATAGAGTCAGGTCAAGCGTCCGGTGCATGTTGGGTTCCGCCATGGTTTCTCAGTGTTTGGTCGGCTTGATTGTGTGTGTGTTGTTTTCTTGTTTGGAGGAAATGTCTTGGTATTCTTCTTCTTAGCTTGAAGTTGATTTTCTTCTAACTCTTCTCCTCTTGTTGTTCGTCTTCCCCGTGTCTGCTATCATTCTGTAAAGACTCTATATATGTATGTAGGTATGAGTGAGTAACAGTTGCCGGTTACAGTGATACTTCATATTCGCTGGTGTTGTACTGTATGGCTTCGGTATTTCTTAATATACAAACGGCACCGTTAGGGGATTGAGGTATTTAAAAACCAGCCTACATTACTTATATATAGAAATAAATAATGTGGCTTGGACAATAATGACGACTACTCTCTCCTACCTAACCCAAACAAGGGCTTTTCGAAAGTATACATTGGACACAATTGACTTAGTACATACATTGGTGGTTTAACAAAAGCCCTCATTAGAGAAAGGTGAAGGAGCACACAGTGAACATACAGATTAATGTTTGCACGCATAGATCATGTAAGGTGAGGTGTTGAACACCAGACACGTAGTGTAGTAACTCCCTCACAGATGGCGTTATGAGGGGCCTGAGGATGTAGCAGTTACCTCACAGATGGTGTTATGAGGAACTTCACATGATGATGCTGTAGCAAAACATTCACTACGTGGTGTCGTAGCATCTTGGGGACACCACGTGGTCCACATGACTCACTCATTCAAGTGGGTGAGGTGTGGTCCCAGGCCTCTCTATCGTGGAGTCTCAGGGGAAGTATAACCGGGTACCTGGGACCTCACTGTGTGAAGGTGGTTAGCTAGCTTGGGTAAGACTCAACTGCCGAGTTGTTTTTCACTGAGTTAAGCACTGTTCACCACTATTCATCACTGGTTCCATTCCTTTGCCAAATGAGATAGTACCTTATGGCAAGAACTTGTTGATAGTCCGGTGGGGAGGAGGGTTCAGGGGAGTGAGTTGGTATCGGCCAACATATAAATAATAATAATAATAATAATTAACGGTTTATTGAAAGTGCTTGGCAGCCAGAAGGCTGAAAATATACAGTTACATATTTGGGGAATGGGTTACGAATTACAAATAATATACAAGTAACATGAGTGACACAAATAAGACATATAATAACTAGCTGGGGAAAAGCTCAAACTACAGTTCATTTCAACATAGTGACAGTGCAAGGAGTAGTGTTTACTGGGAGTGAGTACACTGATTTATTACAAGTTATCGATAATTTTTACAATGGTTGGGACTGGGCTGTTCTTATAGCGATCAGTTCGTGCACGTATGGGCTGGATGCGGTTGTGGTGTCGAAGAGCAATTCTCGGACTAGGGATCTCAGATGGTAGTAGGAGCCGGTGTAGAAGCTTCTTACCAAATTGGCAGATGAGGTCGTGGTGATGGTCAGTGAGAGTCTAAAGGGTCGGTCAGTGTGTTGAGCGCTTCTTGATATGTGGAGTAGGAAGGGGAGAGAATAATCTTGCATGGCCTCTTTTGCACTTTTTCTAGGTGTTTACGTTGTGTGGCATTTAGGGAGGAAGACCAGGTGGAGGAGGCATAGGTGAGCTTGGGAAGTATGAATGTTGTGTAGACACTGAGGAGCTCGTGTGCAGGAACACCGAGGGACTTGAGTCGGCGTAGGAGGTGGAGACAGAAACTGGAGGATTTGATAACTTCACTGACGTGTGGTTTCTAATTTAGTTTGTTGTCTATATGTATGTGTGTGTGTGTGTGTGTGTGTGTGTGTGTGTGTATATACTACTGTACTTTTTAGATCCTCCTACGCAACCTAACCTATTATAGTTAAGTATAGTAGGCTATACACTATTTTGTTAGTATGTGTTATAAAATGAAATTGCATGTTATTATTATTAATATTATTATTATTAATATTATTATTATTATTATTAGTAGTAGTAGTATTATTATTATTATTATTGTTATTATTATTACATGCTAATATAATACTAAGTTGCCCGCCAGATTTCCTCAGAGATGGGAGGAGCACATTGGCGGCGGTGTTGTTTATACTCCGCCCGATTACTGATTCCTATTCACCGAGCCAGAGCTGGCGGGCGGCGTGTTATGTGCCACGTTTTGTTTCCCATTGGGCGTACCGCTCAGCTGGGGAGTAGGAGATTTCATAAAAAGAAAGTTTGAGTGGAGAGCACACCTTTTCCTTCACATACAGTTATCTTAGACCATCTACTAGTATAATAGTTTGCACAAAAATACTCTACACTCTTTCTAGGTTATTGTTATGTTGTTTTTTTTTTTTTTGACTTCTCATCAGATTGTGCATTCAACTAATATACACTATTAGTGTGTTTATTATTATGTTTTATAGTATTATTTCGTATAATATTGGGTAACACAATTATAGTCACTAATATACACTATTAGTGTGTTTATTATTATGTTTTATAGTATTATTTCGTATAATATTGGGTAACACAATTATAGTCACTAGTATAGTTTATTATTGGGGTTTATAGCAGTTTGTGGTCTAATAGTATCATGCTTTATGAGTGGTGTTCTATGTAGTGATGATTAGGCAATAAAATATGCTTTGGGTGTTTATAGCAGTTTTTGTGGTCTACTAGTATCATGCTTTATGGGTGGTGTTCTATGTAGTGATGATTAGGCCATAAAATATGCTTTTGGTTTATTGCTAACAAAATATACTTTGCTCTACCGCTGTCGTGCAAAACATGGTGAAACTTACATACACCGTTAATAAAGTATTCATGGAAGAAGAAGAAGAAGAAGAAGAAGAAGAAGAAGAAGTACGAGGAAGAATTGTGGAGGGAATGAACAGTGAGACAATGTAAAGCCTCCGGGATGGCGGCAGCGTTTCTGTTATTAATATATAATAAGACAATAGGAAAATATGTTGTTGTCTCTACCTGTATTATTACCTTTGCGATAGCATGGTTCAATTTTGGGAGGACAGAGGAAGGAGCAGGAGGTTAGGAAGGGAGAGATAGTGTCTGTGATCCTCGGGTCACCACTCCTCGGATTGTGTCAGTTCAAGTTTAGAAGCTCCAACAACTTTCCCTGAATACGAATTCGCAACCTTTCGATTTACAACAGGTACCTACTTACTGCCACAGTAGGTGAACAGGGACCAAGGGGGCTAGGAATAGTGTCCAAACAACTTGCTCCTGCCTGCCTGTGTGATGTAGTCGTGGCCACAATTAGGTTAGGATACAGACACATCTGGCAAGTTAGTAACGCTGTACCCATACCGGAACACTCAGCATGTAAACTTTGTGATACACCTTTAAAGCACTATATTATTGAATGTGACACTGTCAAAGACTTCAGGCCACCTCACTTATTGTATCTTGAACTATGTCATTACTTCATTGAGGACATTACATTCTTGCTGTTTATCCCAAATTGGCTAGCTAGCCCACACTGATTAGTCTACAATTACAATATGACTCCAATGTATGCTGCTGCTAAATGTGTACTGTCAATGAACCAGACTGAAAATAAGGTCGCCTCCCTTGCTGCTGCTGCTTCTGCGCCCTTCTAAGTCCCGTTTAAGTCCCCCACCCCAGGCCCCCACAGTACCCCTTCACATCTACACCATTCAAAAACATTTACACTCAATTTGCACAGAGTGTTATCCTGCAAAACGTTGATGTCGTATATTTCTCTCTTTAAGTGATATCCTGTGGCTCCGAAAGGAGCCTGTTTGGTTAGGTTGTCTTGTGTGAACGAACCTTGGGTTCTTATTTCTTCTCTGTCTTCTTGGGGAGGAGCACAGCTTGGATGTTAGGAAGGACACCCCCTTGGGCAATGGTGACTCCAGATAGGAGCTTGTTCAGCTCCTCGTCATTGCGAATGGCAAGCTGAAGATGACGCTGGATAATGCGGGTCTTCTTGTTGTCGCGGGCGGCGTTACCGGCCAGCTCGAGCACTTCTGCTGCCAGGTACTCCATGACGGCTGCAAGGTACACAGGGGCACCTGCACCAACACGCTCAGCATAGTTGCCTTTACGCAAGAGACGGTGGATCCTACCCACGGGGAACTGGAGTCCGGCCCTGCTAGAACGGGACTTTGACTTGCCCTTCACTTTGCCTCCCTTGCCGCGTCCTGACATGTTGCTGCTGCTGCTTTTCGTGATAGGAGTTAAATTTCCGCCCGCCACCTTGGTCTTTTATACCAAGCTCAGGATCAGGCCAGGTGGCTGTCTCGCGGACCCAACCAATGTAAGAGAGCCGTAGCTGCAGCCAGTCTGATCCTGAGCGGCCCGCTCGGTATATAAGGAAAAGTTAGTCGGGCCAGTTTTCAATTCTCTCGCTCCGCGCCACGAGTAACTGTGCCGCCATGCCTCCCAAAACTTCCGGAAAGGTTGCCAAGAAGGCTGGAAAGGCCCAGAAGGCCATTGCCAAGGGTGACAAGAAGAAGAAGCGCAGGAGGAAGGAAAGCTACAGCATCTACATCTACAAGGTACTGAAGCAAGTGCACCCCGACACAGGAGTCTCCTCCAAAGCTATGTCCATCATGAACTCTTTCGTGAACGACATCTTCGAGCGCATCGCTGCCGAGGCTTCCCGCCTGGCGCACTACAACAAACGCTCCACCATTACAAGTCGGGAAATCCAGACAGCTGTCCGACTCTTGCTGCCCGGTGAACTGGCCAAGCATGCCGTGTCTGAGGGCACCAAGGCTGTCACCAAGTACACCTCTTCCAAGTAAGAAGTTACTTGTGCACAACAAACACGCCATCCCACTACTACAACTTAATCGGCTCCATCGGAGCCACAGTTACATGTTAAAGAGACAGTTACCGACAGTGATATATTGAGAGGGAAATAAAAAAAATAAAATTATAATAATCTGCATTCTCTATTGGCGTAGAAACAGGACTAAATCGAAACATAATAAATAAATAAATAAATTCTGCGTGGAGTACTTTTACACCCACTGCAAAGTGACATACATGGAGTGTGTTTGGGCTTCATTTCTTGTTTGCAGCATGCCTATTTCATGTAAAAAAAAATTTTATTTTATTTTATTGTATGTTCTTTTATTTTATTTATTTCTTTACTTACTTATTCTTTATATATTTATTTGTTA
>NW_024723226.1:0-10168 GCF_018991925.1 Homarus americanus | reverse complement strand
AGACTGTAAGTCCAGTTACTTGGTAAACAAGTAGATACAGTGAAATAAACTGCTGTACCTAAATATTATGTAACTCAAAATATATTCCCAAAACAGCACGTTTACAGATGAAAATAATAAAAGCATAAATAATACAAACAAATCAATTAATATGTTTTTTATTACAGTATTTTTAAATATCAGAAGCGTGGGTTCAGCGCTTCTTTTGTGTCTTTTTCCCGGTGAAGATGTAGTCTCCCCATGGCAGGTACTGGTCCTTTTGTACACGGCAGAAAGTGGTAGTTTCCTTCTTCTTCTTGTTGTTTTGGGTCTTGTTGTTTTGGGTCTTAGTGTGTTTTGTGGTCTGCAGTTTGTTAGATCGGGGGCCCTTCTCCTTCATCTGGCAAGGCTTCACCTCCACCTTAGTCACCTTCGATACAGTGCGTCAGAACACCATTGTGATGTACTGACACTAACAGCTCTCTCACTGAGGTCAAATCAAAATTTGACCATACAGAAAGAATTATGGTTTAATAAGGTTGGAATTTAAAGAAATTGACAACAAAATAAAGCTCTGTTTATCACTATAGTAAAGAGGGATGGTGTTTGTAAAGATGATGGATGGTGTTATAATATGTAGTGATGATGGATGGTGTTATATGTAGTGATGAAGGATGGCGTTATATTGTAGTAATGATGGATGGTGTTATATGTAGTGATGATAAGAGGGTAATATATGTAGTGATGATGGATGGTGTTATATATATATATTGATGATGCATGATGTTATATGTAGTGATGATGGTTGGTGTTATATGTAGTGATGCTGGATGGTGTTATATGTAGTGATGATGGATAGATTTATATGTAGTGATGATGGATGATGTTATATATAGTGATGATGGGTGGTGTTATATGTAGTGATGTTGGATGGTGTTATATGTAGTGATGATGGATGATATTATATGTAGTGATGATAGGATGGTTCTATATGTAGTGATGATGGATGGTGTTATATGTAGTGATGATGGATGATGTTATATGTAGTGATGATAGGTTGGTTTTTTATGTAGTGATGATGGATGGTGTTATATGTAGTGATGATGGATGGAGTTATATGTAGTGATGATGGATGATGTTATATGTAGTGATGATGGTTGGTGTTATATGTAATGATGTCGGATGGTGTTATATGTCGTGATGGATGGTTCTATATGTAGTGATGGTGGATGGTGTTATATGTAGTGATGATGGATCGTGTTATATGTAGTGATGATGGATAGTATTATATGTAGTGATGAGGATGGATGGTGTTATAAGTAGTGATGATGGATGTTATATGTAGTGATGAAGGATGGTGTTAGTGAAGATTGTGAAGTGAGATGTAGTGAAGATTGTGAAGTGAGATGTAGTGAAGATTGTGAAGTGGGATGTAGTGAAGATTGTGAAGTGAGATGTAGTGAAGATTGTGAAGTGAGATGTAATGAAGATTGTGAAGTGGGATGTAGTGAAGATTGTGAAGTGAGATGTAGTGAAGATTGTGAAGTGAAATGTAGTAAAGATTGTGAAGTGGGATGTAGTGAAGATTGTGAAGTGAGATGTAGTGAAGATTGTGAAGTGAGATGTAATGAAGATTGTGAAGTGAGATGTAGTGAAGATTGTGAAGTGAGATGTAGTGAAGATTGTGAAGTGAGATGTAGTGAAGATTGTGAAGTGAGATGTAGTGAAGATTGTGAAGTGAGATGTAGTGAAGATTGTGAAGTGAGATGTGGTAAAGATTGTGAAGTGAGATGTGGTGAAGATTGTGAAGTGAGATGTGGTGAAGATTGTGAAGTGAGATGTGGTGAAGATTGTGAAGTGAGATATGGTGAAGATTGTGAAGTGAGATGTAGTGAAAGATTGTGAAGTGAGATGTAGTGAAGATTGTGAAGTGAGATGTATTGAAGATTGTGAAGTGAGATATAGTGAAGATTGTGAAGTGAGATGTAGTGAAGTTTGTGAAGTGGGATGTAGTGAAGATTGTGAAGTGAGATGTAGTGATGATTGTGAAGTGGGATGTAGTGAAGATTGTGAAGTGAGATGTAGTGAAGATTGTGAAGTGAGATGTAATGAAGATTGTGAAGTGAGATGTAGTGAAGATTGTGAAGTGAGATGTAGTGAAGATTGTGAAGTGGGATGTAGTGAAGATTGTGAAGTGAGATGTAGTGAAGATTGTGAAGTGAGATGTAGTGAAGATTGTAAAGTGAGATGTAGTGAAGATTGTGAAGTGAGATGTAGTGAAGATTATGAAGTGAGATGTCATGAAGATTGTGAAGTGAGATGTAGTGAAGATTGTGAAGTGAGATGTAGTGAAGATTGTGAAGTGAGATGTAGTGAAGATTGTGAGATGTGGTGAAAGTTGTGAAGGTGGGATGTGGTGGTAACCTTGGATTGATGATGAGTGGGATGTGAGTTGTGAGTGAAAGGATGTAGTGAAGATTGCTGAGTGAGGATGTATGGTAGAAGTTGTGGAGTGGGATGTAGTGAAAGTTGTGAGTGGTGAAGTTGAGTGTAGGATGTAAAGGTGAGAGATTGTGAGTGGGATCTTGGTGAAGTTAGCCCAGGTGGGATGTGGGTAAAGTTGAGTGGGATGTGAAGATTGGCAGAGTGAAGTTTGTGAAGGGTGTGAGTGAGGATGTGGAGTTGGCAGGTGGGGATGTGAAGATTGTGATGGGGTCTCTTGGTGAAGGTCGCAGGGTAGGTCTTGGTGAGATTGTGAAGTGGGATGTAGTGAAGATTGTGAAGTGAGATGTAGTGAAGATTGTGAAGTGAGATGTAGTGAAGGTTGTGAAGTGAGATGTAGTGAAGATTGTGTAGTGAGATGTAGTGAAGATTGTGAAGTGAGATGTAGTGAAGATTGTGAAGTGAGATGTAGTGAAGTTTGTGAAGTGAGATGTAGTGAAGATTGTGAAGTGAAATGTAGTGAAGATTGTGAGGTGAGATGTAGTAAAGATTGTGAGGTGAACATAAGAACATAAGAACATAAGAAAGTGGGATACTGCAGGAGGCCGACTGGCCCATACAGGGCAGATCCCTTTCACACCCATCCCAGCACTTCCATGTGCCTATCCAACTTCGTCTTGAAGCTCCCTAGCGTCCCCGATCCTACTATAGCACTCGGTAGCCTATTCCACATATCCACAACTCTATTACCAAGCCAGTGCTTGCCTATATCCTTTCTGAATCGGAATTTATCTAATTTAAAGCCATTTGTTCTAGTTATTTCGTTATTACTGGAAGCTTCAGAACATCTTCCATTTACCCTTAATCCCACTTACCCACTTGTACCTCTATCATATCTCTAACTCTACGCCTCTCTAATGAATGTAAGCCTAAGCTTTTCAGTCTTTCTTCATATGGAAGGTTTTTCTAATATTATGGATCATTTTTGTCATTCTTCTTTGTACTCTCCAAAAGAAATCTATGTCACATTCTATAATATAAGGACACCAGAGACTGAACCGCATAATCCGTAATGTATTTCAATAAGTTTCAAGATAACGTCAGCAGTTCTGTTACTCACAGACCTAGATATGAACCCAAGAATTCTGTTTGCCTTGTTGCGAACGCTAATACATTGTTTTCTAGGTTTCAAGTCGTTGCTAACAAATACACCTTGATTTTTTTCACAAACTGAGTTTTCTATTTCCGTGTTACCTAGTTTATACTTAACGTTTGTATTCGTCTTCCCTATCTGTAGTACCTTGCATTTATCACTATTAAAATTCATTTGCCAGTCTACTGACCACTCATGTAAGGTATCTAGATCTCTTTGAAGGTGTTCCAAGTCACTGTCTGAATTTATCACTCTCCCCATTTTGGTATCATCTGCAAATTTACTAATCTACTAGTTGTGTGCCTAAATCAAGAATCATTAATGAATATAACAAACAGCAGGAGGGCCTAATACAGATCCTATAGGGGGAACTCCGCTTTTGACGCACCCCAGTCTGACTTTGTCATTTTATGCTGACTCTTTGTTTCCCTACCAGTTAACCATGACCTAATCCATTTTAATACTGATCCACCTATTCCATAGCTTCTACCTTCCTTATCAATCTCTCATGAGGGACTCTATCGAATGCTTTACTAAAATCTAAATAAATTATATCATATGACTTATCATTATCTACCGCTTCATATACTTCTGAGAAAAAGCTAAGCAAATTTGTGAGACAAGAACGTCCCTGGGTGAACCCGTGCTGAGAAAAATGAATTAAGTTAGCAGATGTTTTCAAGGTAGCCTACAGTTTTTTGTAGCAATAATTGATATAGCCCTTATGATTGACGTGAGACTATTAATGGGACGACTGTTGATGCTGATGATTTATCACCCTTTTGCAATCAGACTACATTTTGCAAGTTCCAACTTCTGGCACTAGGCCGATTCTAATGACTTATTATTAAATAAAACTGCTAATGGATTACTCAACTCATCTCTACATTCTTTTAATATTCTAGCATATATACCTCGTGCAGTTGATAATTTATGGGAAAAACTTCAGTTTGTTAATTACTTTAAGCACATAAATTTACTAGTAATATTGATATTCCATCAACATATATTTTTCTATACTGTGGGTATATACCTTATATGAACTTCTGGAAACTGTGCTGAGTTTTCATTTTGTGAATCTCGGAGGCGAAAATGACTATTTAACGTACTACACATTTCTAACTCATCATCAGTCATTTCTCCTGTCGTAGTTTTAAGGGGACCTATTGTATCTCTAACCTTTGATTTATACAGTTGATAAAAAGCTTTGGGGGTATATTTCGATTCGTTTGCTACCTTGATTTCACAATTTCTCTTTGCTCTCCTAATTTCTGTTTATACCTGTCTTGTTAGGTTCTGATAGTAACCAAGTAAGTGATTTTCGCCTTTCTTAACTTTTCTATATACTCCTTTCTTTTTCCCTAGAAGATCTAAGAGTCTATTATTCATCCATTTTGGTTGGTTCCGTATCGATCTGAATTTTCTTTTAGGGATGTGTTTATTTTGGGCATTATTGATTGTCGTAATAAATTGTTCATAAGTAGCTGCTAAATTAAATTCGGGGTTATCCCGTCCTAAGTTGACAGTTTTCGGAGGTGTGGGGGGGATTAATCTTTTGACCATAGGGTCATCCCTTAGGTCTCTCCTTATGCTACCGTAATTAGCATTCCTAAAATCCGGGATCAAGGCCGAATTTTCCTTCTTCCTGCCATCCCATATTATGTTAAAATATATGGCTTTATGATCACTGTTTCCTAGTTCGTCTCCAATCCCAACATCTTTTACTAGATTTTCATTATTACTGAGAACTAAATCGAGGATATTATTTCCTCTAGTGGGCAAGTTTATAAATTTATATATAAAACTATTCTGTACTACTTCTATAAAATCTTCAGATTCATTATCGCTAAGTTGATTTTTCCAATCTATGCCTGAAAAGTTGAAATCGCCTAGAATACATACATTGTTTCTATCAGATGCCTTCTTTATTTCCTCCCCTAGCAATTTACCATCGTTCCTACTCAAATTAGGTAGTCTATATATAACACCAATGACTACGGATTCACTGCCCTCACCAATCTCTACCCAAATACTTTCATTGTCGCTATTTGTTTTAATGTTTGATTTATTGCAGCCTTTTAATGACACCCTGATATACACTGCTACACCGCCACCTCTCCTTCCTACTCTGTCAAATTTAAATAGGTTATATCCTGGAATATGAAATTCTGCTAAAAAATGCTTACTGTTTGAATTTATCCATGTTTCCGTTATTGCAATTATATCTATGTTCTCTTTACTAACAATGGCCCTGAGCTGGTCCATTTTGTTACACAGGCTTCTACTATTAGTATAATAAACACTCAATATATTTCTTCCGTTTCTATCTGTTTTACATTTATTACTTTGATGTTTGTTATTATGACTAACTATATTTTCAGCATTATCTACTTCTGTTTCACTACTTTGGGATACTTGTTTTTTGACTCCCATTTCCCCCGACCCCTCTCTACTGGCGAAACCCCCCCTTCGGAGTGACAATTTCACGCTCCAGGGATGCAGACAACGTCTTTACCCCCTCACGAGACAAGTGTACTCCGTCGCGACAGTACAGGTAGTCGTTGCCATAAAATCGTTGCCCGTCATCAATGAATGCCCAACCATTGTTTGCACAATGTTTTTCCAGTAGGCAATTAATAGCAATTGCCCTGGACAGCCATTCACGACCAACCCCTCTTCTAGGCAAGACACCACATACTATCGGGACCCCTCCCCTATCTCTAATCTTCCCCAGCGCCTCCCTATACCTCTTGAAAAGTTCCTCACTCCTAACCTTACCTATGTCGTTTCCCCCCCACACTAAGACACACTACTGGATTGGTACCCTCCCCTGACAAAACTCTGTCTAACCTCTCGGCTACATGCCCTATCCCAGCCCCAGGAAAACATACCCTAGTCCTACGTTTCCTATCTCTCTCACAAAAAGCCCGATCCCAAACCTCACCTGGCTGAAGATTGTGAAGTGAGATGCAGTGAAGATTGTGAAGCGAGATGTAGTGAAGATTGTGAAATAAGATTATAAAGTAAACTGTAGTAATTGAGGTTAAACGAACGCGGGTTATTCTGTAGTGTATCCGTGTCTTGTTAACGTGGAACCAACATGGCGGTGGTTCTCAATATAGATACGTTATTTTGCCGGGAATTTCTGTTAAAACAAAATATGAATCAACCATATTTAGCCTAAATTAACCTAACGGCTTTATTATATATTCTAAGTTTTTAAGTTGGATAGATCAGATCAGGTTAGGTTAAGTCAGGTTGGGTTAGGTTAGGTTAGTTTTGTTAATTTTGCCACTTAGAGGCTAGTTTATTGTGCCCCCCATACTCATCCTGTCAGCTGTATTTGAGATTCTGAAGTATAATAATTATTTAGATAGAGGTGCAGAGTGGTTGAGTTTAAAGTTTAATAGGTTAGGTTAGATTATGTCAGGTTGGGTTAAGTTAGGTTAGGTAGGTAATAAGTAGATAGGTTATGTTAGGTAGGTGGGAAAGTTAGGTTTGATTAGGTTAGCTTATGTCAGACGGGGAGGTTAGGTCAGATTACGTCAGGTTAAGTTAGATTATGTCAGGTTAGGTCAGATTACGTCAGGTTAGGTTAGATTATGTCAGGTTAGGTTAGATTATGTCAGGTTAGGTTAGATTATGTCAGGTTAGGTTAGATTATGTCAGGTTAGGTCAGATTACGTCAGGTTAGGTCAGATTACGTCAGGTTAAGTTAGATTATGTCAGGTTAGGTCAGATTACGTCAGGTTAGGTTAGATTATGTCAGGTTAGGTTAGATTATGTCAGGTTAGGTTAGATTATGTCAGGTTAGGTTAGATTATGTCAGGTTAGGTCAGATTACGTCAGGTTTGGTTAGATTATGTCAGGTTAGGTAAGTAGGTAGAGGTGGGTAAAAAAGGTTAGGTTAGGTCGGCAGGTTTTAGTGTAGGAGCTTAAGTAATCCCGTAAAAATTTCATGTTAATTTTTGACACCATACATTATAATAATCCTTATAAACTATGTTAAGGAACTGTGGTGTCATTTTTTCTGAACGGTTTATTATAAGTTTTATGCCTTTAAGAAGTTTTATTAAAGAGCGGCGTAATGAACCACAGATGTATTACCATTAAGTCCTAATTAACTTAAAACATGACTAATAACCTATGAACATGTAGTATTATATGATTACAATTTAACATAATATATCATGAATGCTGTTATAATATCATAAGTGTGTTACAAACATGGCTGCTCATATATGCCATCCTGTCTCTGGCAAAGAAGAGATTCCAGTAAGTAAAATTATTTGCTAAAGACAAATACTGGAAATTAAACATATACATATTACCATTATCTGAAAAGCTTAGAACCACCGTTTTATATTTATTAAAAGTTTGTAGTGTTATACATCATGTGTAAACAAGTCACAAGTTATTATTTACGACATTGCTTCAGTCCTCGTCATCAGAGTCTTCTGTGTACAACAGATTCCTTCACCGTGTTTAGGCATTTCTCATCATCTGCTTGACAGTTACACATCTCGGTTCATATCATGCTATTCTTTCTGATTCTTTCTGTATGAACATGACAATGATCCACATTTCCTGACGCCACATCCACATTTAACAAGTTCTGTGATTGCTTCTGGAGCTGGTGGTTGGTCTGATATTACAAGTATGAAACAGTCATTGCCAATCTTCCTGCCATGCTCTAATTGTGAAAGCATTTCACTGTCTGCATCACAAGACCACAGAAGAGCTTGATACCTTCCTCTCAATATATGATGCTTTAGAGTTGCTGCAGTCGCTGGTAGTTCTCCAGCTTCTGCCTGCGTTTTCTTGAAGAGATGCCATCTAAGTTATGACAGTTTAGTGAAAGTCATTCGTGGACAGTAGAGCTTAAATACAAATTCCTTTAGACCAATAAACATGTCTGCTGGAAGGCATTTGGTCTACTCAGCATCTTGAATGCATCTAGGACTTTTATGTTAGATTTCATCAAAGTGCTCCAACATGCTTTCTTTCCTTTGCCAACAAATTTTCCAATGCAGTCAGATCCTGTGAAGGCATGGAAACCTGTAAGGCTCTCTGCCCAATGTGTCGTCGCTCACCAGTTCCTTTTTTCATACTTGTATTTTCTCCAAGTTGAGGCTGCTTTAATATGCCAAACACATCAGTGTCTGGTGACTTGATATGTACAGTGCTGCCCTTCTGTGATGCATATACTGTATGTCCTGCTTAAGTTCTATAACTTGTGATAGCAATTTGATGGTTGAAGTCTTATTTGCTGCTTTCCACGACAGAAGATTAACCTTGGACATCTTTTCCCAGATGCTCAATGGACCAACAATACGTTTCTTGACAAAATTTTCATAATTTTGTCTTCCAACTTCATATGCACATAGATTGTCATATTTGGCATTTTCTGGCATTACAGCTCCAGTTACCAAGTTTAAAAGAGCATCATTTTCCTGGGATTACAGTCACCAATAACATTGTGTAGCTTCTATACATCAGCATATTGACGGCTGACAATAGCTGTAGAGAGCTCATGATGTTCTGTTCTTTTGTAATCTTTATGAGTTTGATATTTTATGTAATGAACTTAATTTGAAAACCCAAATGGTAGTATATGATCTTTTATCACCTTAGACACTCTGTGCGTCATGCCTCTCAAGTGATTTTTTTCCTCTCTTACTTCTCTGGATAAATACGACCTTTATCCCATCAGAAAAAATATCACCATATATTTTCTTAATCTACAGGTGCCAAGGTTTAAAATGACGGATGGTGTTAAAATTAACCTGAAATTTTTACGTGACCACATATTGTCTTGTTGAGTTTCTGAGAGAACTTCACGGCTAAATAGCGCCTCTGTATTGATAGCCGGTACATGTCGTAATATCCACCGCTCATAGTTAAATGTTTATGTCCGTTTATTTTGTCCTAATTTAAGTATCAAAGAGTGTTTTTATTTTTAAGTATCTTAAGTATCTTTTTTCCTCACTCTTAAGTATCTAAGTATGATGTTTTTTCATTTTTAAGTAACTAACCATATTTTTGTTTTCATTATAAAATGTGATTGATATAGACAACAGGAGTAAATATCAGCTGGAGGTCGTAAACGAAGCTGATGTGAAGTATTTTGACTCACTGTTCCCACGAACTAATTGCTTCTCTGGTTTATACCGAAGAAATAAAACCGTCAACGAACCATCCGATTCAAATGTGTCTTTGGCGATACAGGGTGTTTAGGCGTCATTCTGATACCAAGAATGACTTTGTGTACTGTGGTGAAGCTGGGGGTAGGATAGGGTTGGGTTGGGTTGGGATGGGTTAGGATTACGCATGTGTGGGTATATTCTGTCGCATTTTATAGGTATCTTGCGTCTTTCTCTTTATTCCTTCTTTATCATGAGTATCTGTGCCTATTAATACACCACCTCGCAGGATAGTGGAAGAGGAATGGATAATAACGAGATAATATTCTTCTTACATATACCTTAGCTTGATTACAGGTAACACCAGGTAGAAGTTACGTGACTCTTAAGAGTTTTCCTCGACTTGGCTGATTCAACTGTAAGACTTGCTGTATTTATCATTATTAAAATC
>NW_024723225.1:0-91290 GCF_018991925.1 Homarus americanus | reverse complement strand
CTAGAAGTTACGTACTGTCTGCAGGTTCCTCTGACACCCCAGGCACACCCTACACCTTGGCACACCTCTGACACCCAAGTGCACACCTCTGACACCCCAGGTACACCTCCTACACTCCCAGGTACTCCTCTGTCACCCCTGATACACTCTAACACTCCCCAGGCACACCGCTGACACCCCAGGCACACTGCTGACAATGCCAGGCACACCTCCTGACCCCATGCGTACACCTCTGAACTCCCAGGCACACTTCTCACACTTCCAGGCACACCTATGACACTGCGCAACCCCTGACACCCAGGCACACCTCTGACACCCAAGGCACACCTCTGACACTCCCAAAACAACGATGACACCCCAAGCACTGCACTTACATCTCTGTACACCTCTGACACTCCCAGGCACATCTCTGACACTTCCCGGCACACCTCTGACATCACAGGTACAACCTCTGACACTCTAGGTACTCTGTGACACCCCAGGCACACCCGAAATTCCCAGGTACACTCTGATACTCCCAGGTACACCTTGAGACCCCAGGCACTCCACTGACACCTCTGGCATCACCTCTGACATTCCCAGTCACACCTTCTGACACTCCCAGTCCACACCCCTGACACCCCTGGCACATTCCCTGACACCTGCACACCTCTGATAATCCCAGTCACACCTCTGACCCCAGGCACACCTGATAATTCCCCAGGCACACCTCCGATACTCCCCAGACACACCTCTGACACTTGCGTACTCTCTGACACTCTTGGCTCACCTCTGAGACAACCTGGGCACACCTCTGACACTCTGTTGTTGTTCCCCTGACACTCTGGTGGCACACCGCTGACACCCCAGGTACACTTCTGACACTCCCAGGTACACCTCTGACACCCCAGGCACACCCCTGAAACCCCACCTCTGACACTCCAGGCACCCACTGACACCCCTGCACACCTTTGACACCCCAGGCACACGTCCAACACTCCAACACACACCTCTGTCACCCCAGGCACATCCCTGACACCCCAGGCACACCTCTGACCAGGCACCCCCTGAGACTCCCAGGCACACCTCTGATACCCCAGGCACACCTCTGACACCCCAGGCACACCCCACACCCACACCTCTACACACCCAGGCACTCCTGTGACACGCCCTGGCACTTCTCTGACACTCCCAGGAACACCTCAGACACCCCAGGCACACCCCACACCCCAGGCACACTTCTCACACTCGCGGGTACACCTCCGACACCCCAGGTACACCTCTGACACTCCCAGGCACACCTCTGACCCTCCCAGGCACACTCTGACACCCCCAGGCACACCTTCAAAACTCCCAGGCACACCTCTGACACTCCCAGGCACACCCTGACATTCCCTGGTACACCTCTGACACCCCAGGCACACCTCTGACACCCCAGGCACACCTCTGACACTGTAGGCACCTGTCACCCCGACACACCTCCAACACCGTTAGGTGCCACCGCTGACACTCCCAGGCACACCGCCGACACCCCAGGCACACCCCCACCCCTGCTTCCCCCACACCTTAGGCACACCTCACACCCCAGGCATGCCCTCCACACCCCAAGCACTCCTGTGACACTCCCTGGCACTCTGACACCCCTGGTACCACCAGACACCCCAGGCACAACCCAGACACCCCAGGCATGCCCTCTGACACCCCAGGTACTCCACTGACCTCCCTGGCACACCCCTGACATTCCCAGGTTCACCTCCGACACTCGCACACCTCTGACACTCCTGTGTTCTTCACTGACATTCCCTGATACACCTCTGACACCCCAGGCACACGTCCAACACTCCCAGATACACCTCTCTGACACCCCAGGCACATCTCTGACACCCCAGGCACATCTCTGACACCAGGCACACCTGACACCGTGCACACCTGACACCCTGGCACACCCAACACCCCAGATACATTTCTACACCCCAGGCACACCTCCGACACCCCAGGCACACCTGACATCCCAGGCACTCCACTGACACTCCTGCACACCCCCACACTCCCAGGCACATCTCTGAGACCCCAGGCACACCTCTGACACTCCCAGGCATCTCTGAGACTCAGGCACCCCACACTGTAAGTACACCACTGACACCCAAGGCACACTCTGACACTCCCAGGCACACCTCTGACACTCCCCAAGCACCCACTGACATTCCCTTGGCACATCTCTGGACACTCCCACGCACACGTCCGACATTCCCAGATACACCTTTGACACTCCTGCACATCTCTGACACCCCAGGCACACCTCTGACACAGCCAGGCACACCTCTGACAATCCCAGGCACTCCTGGACACTCCCCAGGCACACCTCTGACACTGCCAGGCACACCCAGACACCCAGGCATACTCTCACACCTGGTTCACCCCTGTGACCCCAGGCACACCTCTGACACTTGTGCACACCACATTCCTGCGCACACCTCCTGGATATTCCCAGGACACCTCTCTCACACTCATAGGCACTGTGAGCACCCCCTGGCACTCTCTGACACCCTGGCACACTCAGACACCCCAGGCACACCTTAGGACACCCCAGGCACACCCCTGACACCCCAGGCACACCTCTGACACCCCAGGCAACGCTGACACTGCCAGGCACACCTCTGACACCTTGTACACCCGACACCCCAGGCACACCCCTTGACACTCCCAGGTGCTCCACTGACACCCCTGGTACACCCCTGACACTCCCCAGCATTTCTGAGACCCCAGGCACCTCTGACACTCCTGCACATCTCTGAGACTCCCAGGCACACCCCTGACACTCCTAAGCACACCACTGACACCCAGGCACACCCCTGACACCCCAGGACACCTCTGACACTCCCAAGTACTCCACTGACATTCCCTGGCACACCTCTGACACTCCCCACGCACACGTCCGACATTCCCAGATACACCTTGACACTCCCAGGCATATCTCTGACACTCGCACACCTCTGACACCCCAGGCACACCCCAGACACCTTAGGCACACCTCTCACACCCCAGGCACACCTCCATCACTCCCAGGCACTCGTGTGAAACCCCTGTACTTTCTGACACCCCAGGCCACCTCTGACACCCCAGGCACACCCCAGACACCCCAGGCACACTCAGACACTGCACACCTGACATCTCAGTACACCGCTGACACTGCCAGGCACACCTCCTGACACTCCATGCACACCTCCGACACTGCCTGGTCCGCCTCTGACACCCCAGGCACACGACACTCCCCAGGCACACCTTCGACACTCCCAGTTACATCTCACCCTGGCACACCTCCGACACTCCTGCGCACAACCTGACACTTCCAGGTACATCTCCGACACCCCAGGCACACTCTCACGCTCCCAGGCACACCTGACACCCCAAACTGACACCCCCAGGTATTCCCCTGATACCCCAGGTGTCACTCCTGACACCCCAGGCACACCCCTGACACCCCAGGCACACCTTGACACCCCTGCACACCTCTGACACTCCCAGGCACACTCTGACACCCAGGTACACGTCTGACACTCCCAGGTATATCTCTGACACCCCAGTATCTCTGACACCCAGGTACACCTCTGACACCCCAGGTACACCTCTGACACTCCCAGGACACCTCCGATACCCCAGGCACACCTCCTGACATCCCCAGGCACACCTCTGACACTCAGGCACTCTTGTCACTCCCTTGATACACCCCTAACCATCCCCAGGCACACCGCTGACACTCCATACACTGCCGACAATGCCAGGTACACCCCTGATCCCATGCACACCTCGACACCCCAGGCACACTCTCTCACTCCAGGCACACCTGCGACACTCCCTGGCACACCCCGACACTCCAGGTCACCTCACACCTGCTGCACACCTCTGACACCCCAGAAACAACTATGACACCCCAAGTACTCCACCGACATTCCCTGCCACCTCTGACACTCCCAGGCACTCTGACACCCCAGGCACACCTCTGACACTGCCAGGCACACTCTGACACTCCCCAGGCACTCCTGTGACACTCCCAGGCACACCTCCGAAATCTCTGCACACCTGATACCCCAGGCACCCTTGAGACCCCAGGCACTCCACTGACACCCTGCATCACTCTCTGACATTCCCAGTTACACCTCTGACACTCCCAGTTACACCCCCTGACACTCCCTGGCCACCCTCTGACACCCCAGGTACACCTCTGATAATCCCAGGCACAACTCTGACACTCCCAGGCACACCTCCGATACCCCAGGCACACCTCCGATACTCCCAGATACACCTCTCACTCCCAGGTACTCCTCTCTGACACCTTTTGGTTCACCTCTGAACTCAGGCACACCTCTGACACTCCCTGTTACACCTCTGACACTCTATGGTACACCGCTGACACTCGGTACACCTGACATCCAGGCACACCTCTGGACACTCCCAGGCACACCTCTGAAACCCCAGGTAAACCTCTGACACCCAGGCACTCCACCGACATCCCCGTGCCACCTTGGACACTTGCGTACACGTCCAACACCCCAAACAACCCTGTCACCCCGAGTACATCTCTGACACTCCCCAGGCACCTCTGACACCCCAGTGGCACATTCTGAGACTCCCAGGCACACCTCTGATAAGGTACACTCTGACACCCCAGGCACACCTCCTCACACCCAAGGCACACCCCACACTCCCAGGCACCTGACACCCCTGCACCTCTGACACCCCAGGAACACCCCTAGACACTCCAGGTACACCCCAGACACCCTGCACACTCTCACACCTGCACACCTCTGACATCCCAGGCACACCTCTGACACCCCAGGTACACCCCAGACCCTCCCAGGCACACCTCTGACACTCCCCAGGCACACCTCTGAAACCCCAGGCACACCTCTGACACCCCAGGCACACCACTGACATTCCCTGCACACCTCTGACACCCCAGGTCACCACCTCTGACACTCCCAGGTACACCTCTGACACCCCAGTACCTCTGTCACCCCCTGATACACCCCAAAACTCACATGCACACTGCTGACACTCCCAGGCACACCGCTGACACCGCCAGGTACACCTCAGACACCTGCCAGGTGCACCAGACACCGCCAGGCACACCTCTGACACTGCCAGGCACACCAGACACCTGCACACCCCTCAGACACCCCAAGTGCACCTCTGACACTCCCAGCCACACCACTGACATTCCCCACAACTTCCTGACACCCCAGGCACACGTCCAACACTCCCAGATACACCTCTGACACCCCTGGTACACATTCAACACTCAGGCACACCTCAGACACTCCCCTGGCACACCTCTGACACTCCCAGGTACACCCTTTCACCCCCTCCCCTGACACCTTAGGGCACACCTCTCACCCCAGGCACACCTCCACACCCCAAGCACCCCAGCACCCCCCGGGACCCCACACCCCAGCACACCCCAACCCAGTACAACCCAGACACCCCAGGTACACCCCACACCCCAGGCACCCACCGACACCCCTGGTACACCCCTGACATTCCCAGGTTGCTCACCTGACACCCCAGGCACACCTCTGACACTCCAGGTTCTTCACTGACATTCCCTGCACACCTCTGACACTCCCAGGTAAACGTCCAACACTCCCAGATACACCCCTGACACCCCAGGCACATCTCTGACACTCCAGGACACCTCTGACACTCCCAGGCACACCTGTGACACCAGGACACCTCCTGACACCCCAGGCACACCTCCGACATCCCAGTACATTTCTTACACCCCAGGCACACCCACACCCCGGTGCCACCCCTGACGCCCCAGGCACTCCACTGACACTCTCTGGCACACCCCTGACACTCCCAGGCACATCTCTGAGACTCCCCAGGCACACCCCCAGCCCCCAGGAACATCTCTGAGACTTGGCACACCCCTGACACCTCTAAGGCACCACTGACACTCCAAGGCACACCTCTGACACCCCAGGCACACCTCTGACACCCCAAGCACCACTGACATTCCCTGCACACCTCTGACACCACGCACACGTCCGACATTCTCAGATAAACCTTTGACACCCAAGGCACATCTCTGACACTCCCAGGCACACTGACACAGCCATGTACACCTCTTGACAATCCCAGGCACTTGAATCCCAGGCACTCTGACACTGCCAGACACCCCAGACACTCCCCAGGCACACTTCACACCTGGTTCACCTCTGCACCCCAGGCACACCCCTGACACCCCAGGCACACCCATATTCCAGGCACACCATATTCCAGGCACACCCCACACCCCAGGCACTGGTGTGACACTCCTGCACCTCTGACACCAGGCACCAGACACCCCTGCACACCAGGACCCCAGTACACCTGACACTTCCAGGCACACCTCTGACACTCCCAGGCACACCGCTGACACTGCCAGGCACACTCTGAAACTCCTTGCACCCAAGTGACACCCCAGGCACACCCCTGACACCCCAGGTACCCACTGATACCCCTGCACACCCTGACACTCCCAGGACATCCTGAGACTCCCAGGCCACCTGACACTCCAGGCACATCTCTGAGACCCCAGACACCCCTGACACCCTGCACACTCACCACACCTGCACACCTTGACACCCCAGGCACACCTGACACCCCAAGCACTCCACTGACATTCCCCACACCTGACACTCCAGGCACACCCCTGACACCAGGCACCCACTGACACCTGCACACCCCTGACACCCCAGGCACATCTCTGAGACTCCCAGGCACACCTCTGACAGCAGGTCTCTGAGACTCCCAGGCACGCCCCTGACACTCTAAGCACACTGACAATCCCAGGCACCCCTGTGAGACACCCCAGGCACACCTCTGACACTCCCAGGCACAACCTGCACTCCTGCAGGCACACTCTCACACCCTGGTCTCACTCTGTGACCCCAGGCTCCCTGACACTCCTGGTGTACACCTCTCGATATTCCTCATACCTCCGATATTCCGTGCACACCTCACACCCCCAGGCACCATGACACTCCTGGAATTCTCTACATTCCCCTGGTCACACCTCTGACACTCCCACGCACACGTCCGACATTCCCAGACATACCTTTGACACCCAAGGCACATCTCTGATACTACCCCAGGTACACCTCTGACACATGTTTCATGCACACCTCTGACAATCCCAGGTACTCCTGTGACAACCTGGCACACCTCTGACACAGACATTCTGGTACACACACCCTGGTTCACCTCTGTGACCCCAGGCACCTGACACCTCTGGCACCTCCGATATTCCCCAGTACACCTCCGATATTCCCCAGGCACACCTCACACTCAGCACCATGACACCCCTGGCACTCTCTGACACCCCAGGCACACCCTCAGACACCCCAGGCACACCTATTAACTCCCCAGGCACACCTCTGACACTGCTGGCACACCTTGACACCCTACACACCTCTGACACTCTACTCCACTGACATTCCATACCGACACCCCTGCACATCCCTGACACCCTAGGTACTCCACTGACACCCCCGGGCACCCCCTGACATTCTAGGTACATCTCTGAGACTCAGCACCCCTGGACACATCTCTGACACCTGTGCACCCCTGACACTCCTGGCACCACTGACAATCCCAGGCACCCCAGACACCCCAGGCACACCTCTGACACCCCAGGCACACCCCAGACACCCCAGGCCAATTTCACCCCTGGTTTCACCTCTGTGACTTGCACTGACACTGCACACCTGATATTCCCAGGCACATCTGATCTCTCATGGCACACCTCCCCACACCCCAGGCACTGTATGACACCCCTGGCACTCTCTGACACCCCAGGCACACCCTCAGACACCCCAGGCACACCTTTAGACACCCCAGCACTGTCCACACACTTGACACTCCCCAGGTGCACACTCGCTGACACTGCCAGGTACACCTGACACCCTTGCACACCTGACACTCCCAGGTACACCCCTGACACTCGGTGCACCACTGACACTCCCTGGCCACTCCCCTGACACTCCCAGGCACACCTCTGACACTCAGGCACACCTCTGACACTCACCAAGCACACCTTAGACACCCAGGACACCCCAGACACTCGTGCCACCCCAGACACTCAGGCATACTCTTTCACACTCGAAGTGCACCTGACACTCCCAGGCACACTTCATACTCCCAGGTACAACTCTGACACCTCCAGGTAAACCTCCGATACTCCAGGTACATCTCTGACACTCCCAGGCACACCTCTGACACTCCTAGGCACTCCTGTCACTCCCCTGATACACCTCTAACACCCCAGGCACACCGCTGACACTCCTGGGCACACCGCTGACACTGCCAGGCACACCTCAGACACTGCCAGGCACACCAGACACTGCCAGGCACACCTCAGACACTCCAGGCACACGTCACACTGCAAGGTGCACCCTGACACCCCAAATGCCACCTCTGACACTCCCAGGCACACCTCTAACACTCCCAGGTACACCTGACGCTCCCAGGCACACATCCGACACCCCAGGCACACTTCTCACAGTCCCAGGCACACTTCGACACTCCCAGGCAAGTCCGACACTCCCAGGTAAACCTCCGATACTCCTAGGTACACCTCTGACACTCCCATGTACACCTCTGACACTTAGGTATTCCTCTGACACTCCCATTACACCTCTGACACCCCAGGCACACGTCCAACACCCCAGATACACCCTGACACCCAGGCACATCTCTGACACTCCCCAGGCACACCTCTGACACCCCAGGCACACCGTGACACCCGGTGCACACTGATACTCCCAGGTGCACACATCTGACACTCCCAGATACACCTCTGACACCCTGCACACCTCTGACACCCCAGGTACATCTCTGACACGCCCAGGCACACCAGACACCCTGGTACACCCCAGACACTCCAGGTACACTTCTCACACCCCAGGCACACTTCTCTGACACTCCTAGGTACCCTTTGTCACTCCCCTGATACACCTCTAACAATTCCAGGTACACCGCTGACACTCCCGGAGGCACTGCTGACAATGCCAGGTACACCTCCGACTCCCATGTACACCTTCGACACCCCAGGCACACTTCTCACACCTGCACACCTGACACCCCACACCCCTGAC
Source organism: Homarus americanus (assembly GCF_018991925.1). NCBI lineage: Eukaryota > Metazoa > Arthropoda > Malacostraca > Decapoda > Nephropidae > Homarus > Homarus americanus. Next base: position 82,174 of record NW_024723225.1, on the reverse strand, counting down.
ACTCCCAGGCACACCTCTGACACTCCAAGGTACACCTGACACCCCAGAAACAACTATGACACCCCAAGCACTCCACTGACATTCCCTGGACACCTCTGACACCCCAGGCACATCTCTGACACCCCAGGCACACCTCTGATATTGCCAGCACACCTCTGACACTCCCAGGCACACCTGTGACACTCCCAGGCACTCTGAAATTTTGAGGCATTCCTTGATACTCCCAGGTACACCTTGAGACTCCCAGGTACTCCACTGACACCTCTGGTATCACTCTACATTGTTACACCTCTGACACCCCAGTTACACCCCTGACACTCCCTGGTACACCTCTGACACCCAGGTGCACCTCTGATACTCCCAGGCACACCTCTGACACCCCAGGTACACTTCCAATACTCCCAGGTACACCCCATACTCCAGATACACCTGACACTCCCCAGGTACTCTCTGACCTCTTTTGTCTATCTCTGAGACTCCCCAGGCACACTCTGACGACTCCTTGCTTACATATTCCCAGGTACACTGCCGACACCCCAGGTACACTCTGACACTCACAGGTACACCTGACACCCGCACACCTCTGAAACTCTGGTGCACTCTGACACTCCCAGGCACTCCACTGACATTCCCTGGACACCCGGACACTCCGCACACGTCCAACACTCCCAAATACACCTCTGTCACTCCCAGGCACATCTCCGATAATTCCAGATACACCTCTGACACTCCCCAGGTACTCCTGTGACACTCCCTGGTACTCTCTGACAATTCCAGGAACACCCTCAGACACCCTGAGTGCCACCCCAGACACCCCAGGCACTCACACTCGCGGGTACACCTGACACTCCCAGGTACACCTCTGACACTCCCAGGCACACCTCTGAAACCCTGGTACAACTCTGAGAATTTGGTGTGCCACCACTGACATTCCCTGGCACACCTCTGACACCTACACCTCTGACACCCTGGCACACCTCTGACACCCTAGTACTCTCGTCACCCCCGATACACCCCAACACTCACAGGCACACCGCTGACACCCCAGGCACACCGCTGACACTGCCAGGCACACCTCAGACACCGCGTGCCAGACACTGCACACCCCAGACACTGCCAGGGCACCTCAGACACCCAAGGCATCTCTGACACCCCAAGTGCACCTCTGACACTCCCCAGCCACCACTGACATTCCCTGGCACACCTCTGACACCCCAGCACGTCCAAACTCCAGATACACCTCCTGACACCTCTGCACACATTTAACACCTCAGGCACACCCCAGACACCCCCTGCACACCTCTGACACCCCAGGTACACCCCTTTCATCTCTGTTCTCCCTGATACCTAGGTACACCTCTCACACTCCCAGGTACACACCTCACACTCCCAAGCACTCCTGTGGCACCCCTGGTACTTCTCTGACACTCCCCAGGCACACCCCAGACACTCCCAGGCACAACCCAGACACTCCCGTACACCTCTGACACTCCCAGGCACTCCACTGACACTCCCTGGCACACCCCTGACATTCCCAGGTGTCTCCTCCGACACCTTGGTGTACACCTCTGGACACTCCCAGGTTCTCTTCACTGACATTCCCGGTACACCTCTGACACCCCAGGTACACGTCCAACACTCCCAGATACACCTCTGACACTCCCAGGCACATCTCTGACACTCCCAGGCCACCTCTGACACTCCCAGGCACACCTGTAACACCCCAGGCACTCTGACACCCCAGGCATTCTCCGACACTCCCTGTGCATTTCTTACACTTCTGCACACCTCCTGACACTCCCAGGTACACCTCTGACACTCCCGGTACTCCACTGACACTCCTGGCACACTCTGACACCCCAGGCACATCTCTGAGAACTCCCAGGTACACCCTGACACTCCCACATCTTTGAGACTCCCAGGTAAACCCTGACACCTCTAAGTACACCACTGACACTCCAAGGTACACCCTGACATCCCAGGTACACCTCACACTCCCCAAGTACTCCACTGACATTCCCTGGACACTTCTGACACTCCCACGTACACGTCCGACATTCCCAGATACACCTTGACACCCAAGTACATCTCTGAGCACTCAGGTACACCTCTGACACAGCCATGTACACCTCTGACATCCTAGGTACTCCTGTGACAATCCCAGGTACACCTCTGACACTGCCAGGTACACCCCAGACACTCCCAGGTACTTCTCACACACTCCCTGGTTCACCTCTGTGACTCCCCAGGTACACCTCCTGACACTCTCAGTTGCACCTCCGATGTTCCAGGTACACCTCCGATATTCCCAGGTACACCTCTCACACTCCCAGGTACTCGTGTGACACTCCCTGTGCCTTCTCTGACTCTCCCAAGGTACACCTCAGACACTCGCAGGTACACCTTGGCACTCCCAGGTACACCTCTCTGGGCCCCTCCCAGGCACACCTCCTGACACTCCCAGGTACACAGCTGACACTGCCAGGTACACCTCTGACACTCCTTGTACCTCCGACACTCCCAGGTACACCTGACACTCCCAGGCCTCACTGACACTCCCGGGTACACCCCTGACACTCCTAGGTACATCTCTGGTTTGGGTACCTCTGACACTCCCAGGTACATCTCTGAGACTCTCAGGTACACCCCTGACACCTAAGTACACCACTGACACTCCAAGGTACACCTTTGACCTCCCAGGTACACCTCTGACACTCCCAAGTGCTCCACTGACATTCCCTGGTGCCTCCGACACTCCAGGTACACCCCTGACACTCCCAGGTACTCCACTGGCCTCCCAGGTGCACCCCTGACCTCCCAGGTACATCTCTGAGACTCCCAGGTACCTCCTGACACCCTCAGGTCATCTCTGACACTCCCAGGTACGCCCCTGACACTCCCTAAGTACACAATCCCAGGTGCTCTTGGCGACGCTCCCAGGTACACCTCTGACACTCCCAGGTACACCCCAGACACTCCCAGGTACACTTCTCCTCACACTCCTGGTTCACCTCTGTGACTCCCGTGCACCTCTGACACTCTCAGGTACACCTCCGATATTCCCAGGTACACCTCCGATATTCCCAGGTACACCTCTCACACTCCCAGGTACTCGTATGACCTCCCTGGTGCTTCTCTGACCTCCCAGGTACACCTCAGACACTCCCAGGTACACCTTAGACACTCCCAGGTACACCTCTGACACTCCCAGGCACACCTCTGACCTCCCAGGTACACCGCTTGACACTGCCAGGTACACCTCTGACACTCCTTGTGCCTCCGGCCTCCCCCAGGTACACCCCTGACACTCCCAGGTACTCACTGGCCTCCTGGTACACCTGACCTCCCAGGTACACCGGCACTCCCCAGGTACCTCTGACACTCACCAAGTACACCTTGAACCTCGGGTACACCCAGACACTCCCAGGTACACCCCAGACACTCCCAGGTACACTTTCACACACACTCAAAGTGCACCTCCGACACTCCCAGGTACACCTCTGATACTCCCAGGTACAACTCTCACCTCCCAAGTAAACCTCCGATACTCCCAGGCCTCTGACACTCCCAGGTACACCTCTGACACTCCTAGGTACTCCTCTGTCACTCCCTATACACCTCCTCCCAGGTACACCGCTGACACTTCCAGGTACAGCTGACACTGCCAGGTACACCTCAGACACTGCCAGGTACACCTCAGGCACTGCCAGTGCCTCAGACACTCCGGTACACGTCAGACACTGCAAGGTGCACCTCTGACACTCCCAAATGCACCTCTGACACTCCCAGGCACACCTCTAACACTCCCAGGTACACCTCCGACGCTCCCAGGTACACATCCGACACTCCCAGGTACACTTCTCACAGTCCCAGGTACCTCCCTGACCTCCAGGTACATCTCTGACACGCCAGGTACACCTCAGACCTCCCAGGTACACCCCAGACACTCCCAGGTACACTTCTCCACTCCCAGGTACCTCTGACCTCCTAGGTACTCCTTTGTCACTCCCTGATACACCTCTAACACTCCCAGGTACACCGCTGACACTCCCAGGTACCTGACCAATGCCAGGTACTCCGACTCCCCATGTGCACCTTCGACACTCCCAGGTACACTTCTCACACTTCCAGGTACACCTGCGACACTCCCTGGTACCTGACACTCCCAGGTACACCTCTGACACTCCAAGGTACACCTCTGACACTCCCAAACAACTATGACCTCCCAGTGCTGCATTCCTGGTACATCTCTGACACTCCCAGGTACATCTCTGACCTCCCAGGTACACCTCTGATTGCCAGGTACACCTCTGACACTCCCAGGTACTCCTGTGACACTCCCAGGTACCACCTCCAGAAATTCCCAGGTACACTTCCCGTCTCCCAGGTACACCTTTGAGACTCCCCCAGGTACTCACTGACACCTCTGGTATCACCTGACATTCCCAGTTACCTCTGGCTCCCAGTTACACCTGACACTCCCTGGTACACCTCTGACTTGCTCCCAGGTACACCTCTGATACTCCCAGGTACACCTCTGGCCTCCCAGGTACCTCCGATACTCCCAGGTACACCTCCGATACTCCCAGATACACCTCTGACACTCCCAGGTACTCTCTGACACTCTTTGGTTCACCTCTGAGACTCCCAGGTACACCTCTGAGCCTCCCTGTTCACCCCTGCCTCCCAGGTACTTCAGCTCACTCCCAGGCACCTCTGACCTCCCAGGTGCACCTCTGACACTCCAGGTACACCTCTGACACTCCCAGGTACACCTCTGACACTCCCAGGTACTCCTGACATTCCTGGTACACCTCAGACACTCCCAGGTACACGTCCAACACTCCCAAATACACCTCTGTCACTCCCAGGTACATCTCTGACACTCCCAGGTACACCTCTGACACTCCCAGGTACACCTCTGAGACTCCCAGGCACACCTCCTAATCTCCCAGGTACACCTCCTGACACTCCAGTACACCTCTCACACTCAAGGTACACCTCACACTCCCAGGTACTCCTGTGACACTCCCTGGTGCTTCTCTGACCTCCCAGGAACACCTCAGACACTCAGGTACCCCAGACACTCCCAGGCACACTTCTCACACTCGCCATTTTACCTCCGACACTCCCAGGTACACCTCTGACTCCCAGGTACACCTCTGACCCTCCCAGGTACACCTCTGACACTCCCAGGTACACCTCTGGCTCCCAGGTACACCTCTGACACTCCCAGACACCACTGACATTCCCTGGTGCACCTCTGACCCTCCCAGGTACACCTTTGACACTCCCAGGTACACCTCTGAAACTCCCAGGTACCTGACACTCCCCAGGTACACCACTGACACTCCCAGGTACACCGCTGACACTCCCAGGTACACCTCTGACACTCCCAGGTACACCTCCTGACACTCCCAGGCACACCTCTGAAACTCCAGGTACACCTCTGACCTCCCAGGTACTCACATTCCTGGTACACCTCGGACACTCCCAGGTACACGTCCAGCACACTCCCAAATACACCTCTGTCTCACTCCCAGGTACATCTCCGATACTCCCAGATACACCTCTGACACTCCCAGGTACTCCTGAGCCTCCTGGTACTTCTCTGACCTCCCAGGAACACCTCAGACACTCCCAGGTACACCCCAGACTTACTCCCAGATTTTTACTTCTCACACTCACTTGGGTACCCCTCCGACCTCCCAAGGTGCACCTCTGACACTCCCCAGGGTGCACCTCGACCCTCCCAGGTACACCTCTGACACTCCCAGGTACACCTCCTGAAACTCCCAGGTGCAACTCTGACACTCCCAGGTGCACCCCAATTCCCTGGTACACCTCTGACACTCCCAGGTGCACCTCTGACACTCCCAGGTACACCTCCTGACCTCCTGGAGTGCTCCTCTGTCACACCCCGATACACCTCTAACACTCCACGGGTACACCGCTGACACTCCCAGGTACACCGCTGACACTGCCAGGTACACCTCAGACACTGCCAGGTGCACCTCAGACACTGCCAGGTACACCTCAGACACTGCCAGGTACACCTCAGACACTCCAAGGTGCATCTCTGACTTGCTCCCTAAGTGCACCTCTGACGCACCAGCTACACCACCTGACATTCCCACAGGTACCTCTGACACTCAGGTACACGTCCAACACTCCCAGATACACCTCTGACCTCTCTGGTACATATCCCTAACACTCTCAGGTACACCTCCAGACACTCCCTGGTACACCTCCTGACACTCAGGTGCCTCTCACTCAGGTACTCCCACTGACACTCCTGGTACACCCCTGACATTTCCCCAGGTTCACCTCCGACACTCCCAGGTTTTTACCTCTCACTCCCAGGTTCTTCACTGACATTCCTGGTACCTCCTGACACTCCCAGCAGGTACGTCCAACACTCCCAGATACACCTCGGCACTCAGGGGCACATCTCCTGGCCTCCCAGGTACACCTCTGGCCTCCCAGGTACACCTGTGAGCACTCCCAGGTACACCTCCGACACTCCCACGGGTGCCTCCACGACACTCCCCAGGGTGCATTTCTTACACTCCCAGGTACACCTCCGACACTCCAGGTGCACCTCTGACACTCAGGGCCTCCACTGACCTCAGGTGCACCCTGACACTCCCAGGTACATCTCCTGGAGACTCACAGTTTTACCTCCTGACACTCCCAGGTACATCTCTGAGACTCCCAGGTACACCCTGACACTCCCTAAGTACACCACTGACACTCCAAGGTGCACCTCCTGACCTCCCAGGTACACCTCTGTGAGGCCTCCCAAGTACTCCACTGGCGATTCCCTGGTACCTCCTGACCTCCCACGTACACGTCCGACATTCCCAGATACACCTTTGACACTCAGGTACATCTCTGACCTCCCAGGCACACCTCTGACACAGCCATGTACACCTCTGACAATCCTAGGTACTCCTGTGACAATCCAGATTGCCACCTCTGACACTGCCAGGTGCACCCAGACACTCCCAGGTACACTTCTCACCTCCCTGGTTCACCTCTGTATGACTCCCAGGTACACCTCTGACCTCTGGGTACACCTCCGATATTCCCAGGAACACCTCCGATATTCCCAGGTACACCTCTCCACCCCTCCCAGGTACTCAGTGTGACACTCCCTGGTACTTCTCTGACACTCCCAGGCTCAGACACTCGCAGGTACACCTTAGACACTCCAGGTACACCTCTGACACTCCCAGGCACACCTCTGACACTCCCAGGTACACCCCTCCTGACACTCCTTGTACACCTCCGACACTCTCAGGTACACCCTGACACTCCCAGGTACTCCCACTGACACTCCCGGGTACACCCCTGACACTCCCAGGTACATCTCTGAGACTCCCAGGTGCACCTCTGACACTCCCAGGTGCATCTCTGAGACTCCCAGGTGCCACCTGACACTCCCTAAGTACACCTGACACTCAAAGGTACACCTTTGACACTCCAGGTACACCTCTGGCCTCCCAAGTACTCCACTGACATTCCCTGGTACACCTCCGACACTCCCAGGTACACCCCTGACCTCCCAGGTGCTCACTGACACTCCCGGGTACACCCCTGACTGCTCCCAGGTACATCTCTGGGGCTCCCAGGGTACACCTCTGACACTCCCAGGTGCATCTCTGACACTCCCAGGTACGCCCCTGGCCTCCCCTAAGTACACCACTGACAATCCAGGTACTCCTGTGACCTCCAGGTACACCTCTGACACTCCCAGGTACACCCCAGACACTCCCAGGTGCACTTCTCACCTCCCTGGTTCACCTCTGTGACTCCCAGGTACACCTCTGACACTCTCAATTTACCTCCGATATTCCCAGGTACACCTCGATATTCCCAGGTGCACCTCTCCACACTCCCAGGTACTCGTATGACCTCGTGGTGCTTCTCCTGACATTCCCAGGTACACCTCAGACACTCCACACCTCTGCACTCTCAGGTACACCTCCGATATTCAGGTACACCTCCATTATTCCCAGTACTCTCACTCCCAGGTACTCATGTGACACTCCCTGGTACTTCTCTGACACTCCCAGGTACACCTCAGACCTCCCAGGTACACCTTTGACACTCCCAGGTACACCTCTCTGACACTCCCAGGCACACCTCTGACACTCCCAGGTACACCTCTGACACTGCCAGGGCACACACCTCTGACATCCCCGTACACCTCCGACACTCCCAGGTACACCCTGACCTCCCAGGTACACAGACACTCCCAGGCTTAGAACACTCCCAGGTACACTTTTCACACTCGCAAGTGCACCTCCGACACCTCCCAGGTACTCTGATGCTCCCAGGTACAACTCTGACCTCCCAGGTAAACCTCCGATACTCCCAGGTACCTCTGACACTCCAGGTACACCTCTGACACTCCTAGGTACTCCTCTGTCACTCCTGATACTCCTACTCCCAGGTACACCGCTGACCTCCCAGGTACACCTGACACTGGGTACACCTCGAACACTGCCAGGTACACCTCAGACACTGCCAGGTACACCTCAGACACTCCCAGGTACACGTCGAACACTGCAAGGTGCTCAACACTCCCAATGCACCTCTGACACTCCCAGGCACACCTCTAACACTCCAGGTACACCTCCGACGCTCCCAGGTACACATCCGACACTCCCAGGTACACTTCTCACAGTCCCAGGTACACCTCCGACACTCCCAGGTACAACTCCGACACTCCCAAGTAAACCTCCGATACTCCTAGGTACACCTCTGACACTCCCATGTACACCTCTGACACTCCTAGGTATTCCTCTGACACTCCTAGGTATTCCTCTGACCTCCCTATTACACCTCTGACACTCCCAGGTACACGTCCAACACTCCCAGATACACCTCTGACCCTCCCAGGTACATCTCTGACACTCCCAGGCACACCTCTGCCTCCCAGGTACACCTGTGCACTCCAAGGTACACCTCCGATACTCCCAGGTACACATCTGACACTCCCAGATACACCTCTGACACTCCCTGGTACACCTCTGACACTCCCAGGTACATCTCTGACACGCCCAGGTACACCTCAGACACTCCTAAGGTACACCCCAGACACTCCCAGGTACACTTCTCACACTCCCAGGTACACCTCTGACCCCTCCTAAGGTACTCCTTTGTCACTCCCTGATACACCTCTAACACTCCCAGGTACACCGCTGACACTCCCAGGTACACTGCTGACAATGCCAGGTACACCTCCGACTCCATGTACACATCCGACACTCCCAGGTACACTTCTCACACTTCCAGGTACACCTGCGACACTCCTGGTACACCCGACACTCCCAGGTACACCTCTGACACTCAGGTACACCTCTGACACTCCCAGAAACAACTATGACACTCCCAAGTACTCCACTGACATTCCCTGGTACACCTCTGACACTCCCAGGTACATCTCTGACACTCCCAGGTACCTCTGACATTGCCAGGTACACCTCTGACACTGCCAGGTACACCTCTGACACTCCCAGGTACACCTCTGACACTCCCAGGTACACCTCCGATACTCCAGGTACACCCCTGATACTCCCAGTTACAACCTGACACTCCCAGGTACACCTCTGACACTCGCAGGTACACATCTGACACTCCCTGGTACACAGTGACCTCCCAGGTAGCCTCATACACTCCCAGGTACACCTCAGACACTCAGGTCACACCTCTGACACTCCCAGGCACACCATTGACACTCCAGGCACACCTAGACACTCCCAAGTACACCTCAGACACTCCCAGATACACCTCTGACTCTTCCAGGTACACCTCTGACACTCCCAGGGCCACCTCTGACACTCCCAGGTACCTCTGACACTCCTAGGTACTCAACACCCTGATACACACCCCACTCACAGGCACACCCTGCTGACACTCCCCAGGCACACCGCTGACACTGCCAGGCACACCCCAGACACTGCTGGCAGGCACACCCCAGGACACTGCCAGGTACACCTCAGACACCGCCAGGCACACCCCAGACACCACAGGCACACCCCAGACACCCCAGGCACACCAGACATCTAAGTGCACCTCTGACACTCCCCAGCCACACCACTGACATTCCGTGGCACACCTCTGACACTCCCAGGCACACGTCCAACACCCCAGATACACCTCTGACACTCTGGTACATATCTAACACCTCTGTGGCACACACCCCAGACACTCCCTGGTACACCTCTGACACTCCCCAGGTACACCTCAATTCCCTGTTTCTCCCCTGACACTCTTAGGCACACCTCACACTCCCCAGGTATACCTCTCACACTCCTACTCCTGTGACACTCCCTTGCACTTCTCTGACACTCCCCAGGTGTCCACCTCAGACACTCCCAGGTACAACCCAGACACCCCAGGCACACCCCCTGACACACTTGCACCCACTGACACTCCTGGTACACCCCTGACATTCCCCAGGCTCATCTCCGACACTCCCAGTACACCTCTGACACTCCCAGGTTCTTCACACCGACATCTCTGGCACACCCCCTGACACTCCCCAGGCACACGTCCAACACCCCAGATACACCTCCCTGACACTCCCCAGGCACATCTCTGACACCTGCAGGCACACCTCTGACACTCCCAGGCACACCTGTGACACTCCCAGGCACACCCCTGACACTCCCCAGGCACACCTCCGACACTCCCAGGCACATTTCACACCCCAGGCACACCTCCGACACCCCAGGCACACCGACACTCCCCAGGCACTCCACTGACACTCCCGGCACACCCCCTGACACCCCAGGTACATCTCTGAGACTCCCAGGCACACCTCTGACACTCCCAGGTACATCTCTGAGACTCCCAGGCACACCCCTGACACTCCTAAGGCACCACTGACACCTGCTGCACACCCCTGACACTCCCAGGTACACCTCTGACACTCCCAAGTAATCCACTGACATCCCTGGCACACCTCTGACACTCTAATGCACACGTCCTGACATTCCCCAGACACACCTTGACACCTAAGGCACCTCTGACACTCCCCAGGTACACCTCTGACACACAGCCATGTACACCCCTGACAATCCCAGTACCTTGTGACAATCCCAGGTACACCTCTGACACTGCCAGGCACACCTAGACACTTGCAGGCACACTTCTCACACCCCTGGTTCACCTCTGTGACCCCAGGCACACCCCCTGACACTCTCAGGCACACCTCCGATATCTCTCAGGCACACCTCCTGATATCTCCCAGGCACACCTCACTCTAAGGCACTCGTGACACTCCCCTGGCACTCTGACACTCCCCAGGCACACCCTCAGACACGTTTCACACTCAGACACTCCCCAGAGAACACCGCTGACACCTCCAGGCACACCTCTGACACCCCAGGCACACCTGGACAGTCCCAGGCACTCCACCGACATCCTGTAAGTACACCTCCTGACACTCTGCGTGCACACGTCCGACACCCCAACACACCTCTAACACTCCCTGCCACTCCTGTGACACTCCCTTGGTACTTCCTGACACCCCAGGCACACCTCAGATACCTGAGGCACACCTCAGACACAGCCAGGCACACCCCAGACACTCCCAGGCACACCCAGACACCTTGCCAGTTCAATCCTGACACACTCCCTGCGCACCTCTGACACTCCCAGGCACACGTCTGACACTCCAGGTACACCCCAGACACTCCCCAGGTACACGCTGACACTCAGATACACCTCTGACACTCCCCAAGCACACTCCCTGACATTCCCAGGCACACCTCTGACACTCCTAGGCACACCTCCGATATTCCAGGCACTGATATTCCAAGGAACACCTCTGATACTCCCCAGGCACACCTTGAGACTCCACAGGCACACCTCTGTTATCCTGTACCACCTCTGACACTTGAGGTCCGCCTCCCGAGACCCGCAGGTACAACTTCAACACCCCAGGTACACCCTGGACAATCCCAGCAATTCTCCGACACTCCCCAGTCACACCCTGACACCCCAGGTACACCTCTGACACCCCAGGCACACCTCTGGATATCCCAGGTACACCCTGACACCCCAGGTACTCCTCTGACACTCCCCTGCTCCCCACCTCTGAGACCCCAGGCACACCTCTGGACACTCCCCAGGCATACCTGATACCCCAGGCACACCCCTGTGATACCCCAGGCACACCCTTGAGAATCTCTGTACCTCCACAGACACTCCCCTGGCATACCCCCTGACATCTCTAGGCACGCCCTCTGACACTTGCGCAACACTCTGTTATCCCAGGCACACCTCTGACACCTTGCGTCCGCCTCCGACACCTCGCAGGCACAACTTCAACACCCAGGCACACCTGGACACTCCCCAGGTACACCCCTGACACCCCTTTGTACACTCTGACACTTCAGACACACTCTGGACATTCCGTGGTACACCTCTGACACTCCCAGGTACACGTCCGACACTCCTGCAGATACACCCTGACACTCCCCAGGCACATCTCATACCCCAGGCACACCTCTGACACTCCCCAGGCACACCTCTGACACTGAGTGCACACCTCTGGACAAACCCAGGCACACCCCACACTCCCAGGAACACCTCACACCCCAGGCACACCTCCGGACACTCCTGCAGGCACACCTCCTCTGACACCCCAGTTACATCTCACACTCCCAGTTACATCTCCGACACTCCCCAGGCACACTTCCCCACACTCCCTGGTTCACCCCTGTGACTCCCCAGGTACAACTCCACACCTCTGACACTCAGGTACACGTCCGACCCCAGATCACCTCTGACACTCCCAGGTACATCTCTGATACTCCCAGGTACACCTCTGACCTCCCAGGTACACCTCTGACCTCCGAGTGCACCTCTGACAAACCAGGTACACCTCCGACACTCCCAGGAACACTTCTCCACACTCCCAGGTACACCTCCGACCTCCCAGGTACACCTCTGACACTCCCAGTTACACTTCTCACACTCCCAGATTACATCTCCGACACTCCCAGGTACACTTCTCCCTCCTGGTTCACCTCCTGTGACTCCCAGGTACACCTCTGACACTCTCGTGCCTCCGATATTCCCAGTACACCTCCGATATTCCCAGGTACACCTCCCTCCCACATGCTCGTATGACCTCCCTGGTACTTCTCTGACATTCCCTGGTACACCTCTGACACTCCCGCATACGTCCGACAATCAGATACACCTTTGACACTCCAGGTACATCTCTGACACTCCCAGGTACACCTCTGACACAGCCATGTACACCTCTGACAATCCAGGTACTCCTGTGACAATCCCAGGCACCTCTGACACTGCCAGGTACACCCCAGACACTCCCAGGTACACTTCTCCCCTCCCTGGTTCACCTCTGTGACTCCCAGGTACACCTCTGACACTCTCCCAGGTACACCCTCCGGTATTCCCAGGTACCTCCGATATTCCCAGGTACACCTCTCCACCTCCCAGGTACTCGTTGACCTCCCTGTGCCTCTCTGACCTCCCAGGTACCTCAGACACTCCCAGGTACACCTTAGACACTCCCAGGTACACCTCTGACACTCAAGGTACACCGGCCTCCCAGGTACACCTCTGACCTCCCAGTACTCCACTGACATTCCCTGGTACACCTCCGCCTCCCAGGTACCTGACACTCCCAGGTACTCACTGACACTCCCAGGTACACCCTGACACTCCAGGTACATCTCTGAGACTCCCAGGTACCTCTGACCTCCCAGGTACATCTCTGACCTCCCAGGTACGCCCCTGACACTCCTAAGTACACCACTGACAATCCCAGGTATCTGTGACCTCCCAGGTACACCTCTGACACTCAGGTACACCCCAGACACTCCCAGGTACACTTCTCACTCCCTGGTTCACCTCTGTGACTCCCAGGTACCTCCGACACTCTCAGGTACACCTCCGAAATTCCCAGGTACACCTCCGATATTCCCAGGTACACCTCACACTCCCAGGCACTCGTATGACCTCCTGGGTGCTTCTCTGACACTCCCAGGTACACCTCGAACCTCCCAGGTACACCTTAGACACCTCCCAGGTACACCTCTGACCTCCCAGGCACACCTCTGACACTCCCAGTGCACACCGCTGACACTGCCAGGTACACCTCTGACACTCCTTGTACCTCCGACACTCCCAGGTACACCCCTGACACTCCCAGGTACTCACTGACACTCCCTGGTACACCCCTGACCTCCCAGGTACACCTCTGGCCTCCCAGGTACACCTCTGACACTCACCAAGTGCACCTGGACACTCCCAGGTACACCCAGACACTCCAGGTGCACCCAGACACTCCCAGGTACACTTTTCACACTCGAAGTGCACCTCCGACACTCCCAGGTACCTCTGATACTCCCAGGTACAACTCGACACTCCCAGAAGACCTCCGATACTCCCAGGTACATCTCTGACCTCCCAGGTACACCTCTGAGCCTCCTAGGTACTCCTCTGTCCTCCTGATACACCTCTAACACTCCCAGGTACACCATGACCTCCCAGGTACACCGCTGACACTGCCAGGTACACCTCAGACACTGCCAGGTACACCTCCAGACACTGCCAGGTACACCTCGCCACACTCAGGTACGTCAGACACTGCAAGGTGCACCTCTGACCTCCCAAATGCACCTCTGACACTCCCAGGCACACCTCTGCCTCCCAGGTACACCTCCGACGCTCAGGTACACATCGACACTCCCCACAGTCCCAGGTACACCAAGCCTCCCAGGTACAACTCCGGCCTCCCAGGTAAACCTCCGTGCTCCTAGAGTACACCTCCCAGCACTCCGCCACACCTCCCCAACACTCCTAGGTATTCTCCTGGCCTCCCTCTTCCACCTCTGACACTCCCAGGTACACGTCCAACACTCCCAGATACACCTCTGACACTCCCAGGTATCTGGCCTCCCAGGCACCTCTGACACTCCAGGTACACCTGGGCCTCCAGCCACACCTCCCGACTCCCAGGTACACATCTGACCTTGAATACACCTCTGACACTCCCTGGTACCCACCTCTGGCCTCCCAGGTACATCTCTGTGCATGGTACACCTCAAACCTCCCAGTACACCCAGACACTCCCAGGTACACTTCTCACACTCCTGAGTACACCTCTGACACTCCTACGTGCTCCTTTGTCACTCCCTGATACCTCTGCCTCCCAGGTACACCGCTGACCTCCCAGGTACACTGCTGACAATGCCAGGTACACCTCCGACTCCATGTGCACCTTCGGCTTGCTCCCAGGTACACTTCTCACACTTGGGTACACCTGCGACACTCCTGGTACACCCAGCACTCCCAGGTGCACCTCTGGCCTCCCAAGGTACACCTCTGACACTCCCAGAAACAACTGTAACACTCCCCGTGCTCCACTGACATTCCCTGGTACACCTCTGGCCTCCCAGGTTGCATCTCGGCCTCCCAGGTACCTCTGACATTGCCAGGTACCTCTGGCCTCCCAGGCCACACCTGTGACACTCCCAGGTACACCTCCCAGAATTCCCAGGTACACTTCCAGGCCTCCCAGGTACACCTTTGGGAACTCCCAGGTACTCCCACTGGCCTCTGGGCCCTCCTCTGACATTCCAATTACACACCTCTGGCCTCCCAGTTACACCCTGGCACTCCCTGGTACACCTCTGACACTCCCAGGTACACCTCCTGATACTCCCAGGTACCTCCCGGCCTCCCAGGTACACCTCCAATACTCCCAGGTACACCTCCCGTGCTCCCAGATACACCTCCCCAGCACTCCCAGGTACTCCTCGGCCCTCTTTGGTTTCACCTCTGAGACTCCCCAGGTACACCTCTGGCCTCCTGTTACACCTCTGGCCTCCCAGGTGCACCACTTCAGCGCTCCCAGGTCCCACCTCTGACACTCACGGTGCACCTCTGACACTCCCAGGTGCACCTCCTGGGCTCCCAGGTACACCTCTGACACTCCCAGGTGCTCCTGACATTCCCTGGTGATGCACCTCGGAGCACTCCCAGGTACACGTCCTTCTCCCAAATACACCTCTGTCACTCCCAGGTGTCTCCCATTCCTCCCAGATGCACCTCTGACACTCCCAGGTACTCCTGTGACACTCCCTAGTACTTCTCTGGCTTGCCTCCCAGGAACACCTCCAGACGCTCCCAGGTACACCCCAGACACTCCCAGGTACACTTTTCACACTCGCGGGTACACCTCCGGCCTCCCAGGTACACTCTGGCCTCCCAGGTACACCTCTGAAACTCCCAGGTACAGCTCTGACACTCCCGTGCACACCACTGACATTCCCTGGTGCACCTCTGACACTCCCAGGTACACCTCCGGCCTCCCAGGTGCACCTCTGACACTCTGGAGTGCTCTCTGTCACTCTGATACACACTCCCCTAACCTCCTGGGTACACCGCTGTCCTCCCAGGTACCACCGCCTTTGACACTGCCAGGTACACCTCAGACACTGCCAGGCCACACCTCGGGCACTGCCAGAGTACACCTCCAGAGCACTGCAGAGTACACCTCCAGACACTCCAAGGTGCATCTCAGCCTCCCTGGCCTCCTGACACTCCCAGCTACACCACTGACATTCCCTAAGTACACACCTCCCCAGCCTCCCAGGTACGTCCCTTGCTCCCAGATACCTCCCGGCACTCTCACAGGCACATGTCTGCCTCTCAGGTACACCTCAGGCACTCCCTGGTACACCTCTGACACTCCCAGGTACACCTCTTTCATTCCCTGTTTCTCTGATACTCTTAGGTGCCTCTCCCACACTCCCAGGTACACCTCTCACACTCCCCGTGCTCCTGTGACACTCCTGGTGCTTCTCTGGCCTCCCAGTGCACTCAAGGCACTCCCAGGTACAACTCAGACACTCCCAGGTGCCTCTGACACTCCCAGGTACTCCACTGACACTCCCTGCATTTTAATTCCCATTCACCTCCGGCCTCCCAGGTACACCTCTGGCTTGCTCCC
Organism: Homarus americanus; assembly: GCF_018991925.1. Classification (NCBI taxonomy): domain Eukaryota; kingdom Metazoa; phylum Arthropoda; class Malacostraca; order Decapoda; family Nephropidae; genus Homarus; species Homarus americanus. The sequence goes on along the minus strand of NW_024723225.1, from coordinate 65,169 downwards.
CAAGTTCTTCATAACATTCCTGGTACACCTCTGACACTCCCAGGCCCGTCCAACACTCCCAGAATACACCTCTGTGCTCCCAGGTACATCTCAGCCTCCCAGAGTACCTCCCCAGCCTCCCAGGCCACCTGGCAACCTCCCAGGTACCTCCGGCTTGCTCCAGGTACACCTCCCGGCCTCCCAGGTACATTCTTGCTCCCAGGTGCACCTCCGACCTCCCAGGTACACCTCTGGCACTCCCAGGTGCTCCACTGGCCTCCAGGTACACCCCTGACACTCCCAGGTGCATCTCTGAGACTCTGGGTACACCTCGGACACTCCCAGGTGCATCTTTGAGACTCCAGGTGAGCCAGCACTCCTAAGTACACCACTGACACTCCAAGGTACACCTCCCAGCACTCCCAGGTACCTCTGGCCTCCCAAGTACTCCCACTGACATTCCTGGTACACCTCCTGACACTCCCACGTACACGTCCGACATTCCCAGATACACACCTTTGACACTCCAGGTACATCTCCCCCAGCCTCCCAGGTACCTCTGGCTTCCAGCCATACTTGCACCTGGCAATCCTAGGTACTCTGTAACCATCCCATTTTACCTCTGGCACTACCAAGTACACCCAGAACACTCCCAGTACCTTCTCACACTCCTGGTTCACCTCTGTGACTCCCAGAGTACACCTCCCCAGCACTCCTCAGTACCCACCTCCAGTATTCCCAGTACCTCCCGATATTCCCAGGTACACCTCTCACACTCCCAGGTACTCGTGTGACACTCCCTGGCCTTCTCTGACCTCCCAGGTACCTCAGACACTCGCAGGTGCACACCTTAAGACTTGCTCCAGGTGCACCTCTGACACTCCCAGGCACACCTCTGACACTCTGGGCCACACCATGACACTGCCAGGTACACCTCCTGACACTCATGCTTACACCTCCGGCCTCCCAGGTACACCCCTGACACTCCCAGGTACTCCTGGCACTCCCAGGTACACCCCCAACCTCCTAGGTACATCTCCTGAGACTCCCAGGCCACCTCTGACACTCCCAGGTGCATCTCCTGGGAACTCCCAGGTACACCCCTGACACTCCTAAGTACACCCCAACTCCAGGTACCTTTGGCCTCCCGTGCCTCCCCAGCACTCCCAAGTGCTCACTGACATTCCTGGTACCTCCGGCCTCCCAGGTACACCCCAACACTCCCAGGTACTCCACACCCAGCCTCCCAGGTACACCCCTGGCTTTCCAGGTACATCCTGCAGACTCCCAGTACCTCTGACCTCCAGGTACATCTCTGACACTCCCCAGTTTTGCCCTGACACTCCTAAGTACACCATGACGTCTGGGTACTCCTGTTGGCCTCCCAGGTGCCTCTGACACTCCCAGGTGCACCCCAGACACTCCCAGGTACCTTCTCCCACACTCCTGGTTCACCTCTGTGACTCCAGGACACCTCTGACACTCTCAGGTACACCTCCGATATTCCCAGGTACACCTCCGATATTCCCAGGTACACCTCTCACACTCCCAGGTACTCATGTGACACTCCTGGTGCTTCTCTGACACTCCCAGGTACCTCAGACACTCCCAGGTACACCTTAGACACTCCCAGGTACACCTCTGACACTCCCAGGCACACCTCTGACACTCCCAGGTACACACCGCCAGCTGCCAGGTAACCTCTGACACTCCTTGTGCACCTCCGACACTCCCAGGTACACCCGGCCTTGGGCCTCACTGACCTCCCTGGTACACCCCTGACACTCCCAGTACCTCTGACCCCGGTGCACCTCTGACACTCACCAGTTCACCTTAGACACTCCAGGTACACCCCAGACACTCCAGGTACACCCCAGACACTCCCAGGTACACTTTTCACACTCACAAGTGCACCTCCGACACTCCCAGGTACACCTCTGGTGCTCCCAGGTACAACTCTGACACTCCCAGGTAAACCTCCGATACTCCCAGGTACACCTCTGACACTCCCAGGTACACCTCTGACACTCCTAGGTACTCCTCTGTCACTCCCTGATACCTCTAACCTCCCAGGTACACCGCCCACACTTCCAGGTACAACGCTGACACTGCCAGGTACACCTCAGACACTGCCAGGTACACCTCAGACACTGCCAGGTACACCTCAGACACTCCCAGGTACACGTCAGACACTGCAAGGTGCACCTCTGACACTCCCAATGCACCTCTGACACTCCCAGGCACCTCTAACACTCCCAGGTACACCTCCGACGCTCCCAGGTCACATCCGACACCTCCCAGGTACACTTCTCACAGTCCCAGGTACACCTCTGACACTCCCAGGTACATCTCTGACACGCCCAGGTACACCTCAGACACTCCCAGGTACACCCCAGACACTCCCAGGTACACTTCTCACACTCCCAGGTACACCTCTGACACTCCTAGGTACTCCTTTGTCACTCCCTGATACACCTCTAACACTCCCAGGTACACCGCTGACACTCCCAGGTACACTGCTGACAATGCCAGGTACACCTCCGACTCCCATGTACACCTTCGACACTCCCAGGTACACTTCTCACACTTCCAGGTACACCTGCGACACTCCCTGGTACACCCCTGACACTCCCAGGTACACCTCTGACACTCCAAGGTACACCTCTGACACTCCCAGCAACTATGACACTCCAGTGCACTCCACTGACATTCCTGGTACACCTCTGACACTCCCAGGTACATCTCTGACACTCCCAGGTACACCTCTGACATTGCCAGGTACACCTCTGACACTCCCAGGTACTCCTGTGACACTCCCAGGTACACCTCCGAAATTCCCAGGTACACTTCCGATACTCCCAGGTACACCTTTGAGACTCCCAGGTGCTCCCACTGACACCTCTGGTATCACCTCTGACATTCCCAGTTACACCTCTGACACTCCCAGTTACACCCTGACACTCCTGGTACACCTCTGACACTCCCAGGTACACCTCTGATACTCCGTGCCTGACACTCCCAGGTACACCTCATACTCCCAGGCCTCCGATACTCCCATACACCTCTGACACTCCCAGGTACTCCTCTGACACTCTTTGGTTCACCTCTGAGACTCCCAGGTACACCTCTGACATCCCTGTTCACCTCTGACACTCCCAGGTACACCATGACACTCCCAGGTACACCTCTGACACTCCCAGGTACACCTCTGACACTCCCAGGTACACCTCTGACACTCCCAGGTACACCTCTGACCTCCCAGGTACTCCACTAACATTCCCTGGTACCTCAGACACTCCCATGTACACGTCAACACTCCAATACACCTCTGTCACTCCAGGTACATCTCTGACCTCCCAGGTACCTCTGACACTCCAGGTACACCTCTGAGACTCCCAGGCACACCTCTGATACTCCCAGGTACACCTCTGACACTCCGATCACACCTCTCACCTCAAGGTACACCTCTTACACTCCAGGTACTCTGTGACACTCCTGGTGCTTCTCTGACACTCCCAGGAACACCTCAGACACTCCCAGGTACACCCCAGACACTCCCAGGCACACTTCTCACACTCACGGGTACACCTCCGACACTCCCAGGTACACCTCTGACCTCCCAGGTGCACCTCTGACCCTCCCAGGTACACCTCTGACCTCCCAGGTACACCTCTGAAACTCCCAGGTACCTCTGACACTCCCAGGTACACCACTGACATTCCTGGTCACCTCTGACCCTCCCAGGTACACCTTTGACCTCCCAGGTACCTCTGAAACTCCCAGGTACACCTCTGACACTCCCAGGTACACCACTGACACTCCCAGGTGCACCGCTGACACTCCAGGTGCCTCTGACACTCCCAGGTACACCTCTGACACTCCCAGGTACACCTCTGAAACTCCCAGGTACACCTCTGACACTCCCAGGTACTCCACTGACATTCCCTGGTACACCTCGGACACTCCCAGGTACACGTCCTCCCATCACACCTCTGTCACTCCCAGGTACATCTCCGGACTCCCAGATACACCTCTGACACTCCCGTACTCCTGTGACCTCCCTGGTGCTTCTCTGACACTCCCAGGAACACCTCAGACACTCCCAGGTACACCCAGACACTCCCAGGTACACTTCCACTCCCAGGTACATCTCTGACCCTCCCAGGTACACCTCTGACACTCCCAGGTACACCTCTGGAAACTCCCAGGTACACCTCTGACACTCCCAGGTACACCACTGACATTCCTGGTACACCTCCTGACACTCCCAGGTACACCTCTGACCTCCCAGGTACACCTCTGACACTCCTAGGTACTCCTCTGTCACTCCCCGATACACCTCAACACTCACAGGTACACCGCTGACACTCCCAGGTACACCGCTGACACTGCCAGGTACACCTCAGACACTGCCAGGTACCTCAGACACTGCCAGGTACACCTCAGACACTGCCAGGTACACCTCAGACACTCAGGTGCATCTCTGACACTCTAAGTGCACCTCTGACACTCCCAGCTACACCACTGACATTCCTGGGTACACCTCTGACACTCCCAGGTACGTCCAACACTCCCAGATACACCTCTGACACTCTCTGGTACATATCTAACACTCTCAGGTACCTCAGACACTCCCTGGTACACCTCTGACCTCCCAGGTACACTTTCACTCCTGTTTCTCCCCTGATACTCTTAGGTACACCTCCACACTCCCAGTGCCACCTCACACTCCCAGGTACTCCTGTGACCTCCCTGGTACTTCTCTGACACCCCAGGTGCCACCCCTGACACTCCCAGGTACACCTCTGACATTCCCCAGGTACACTCTGACACTCCTAGGTACTCCTCTGTCACTCCCTGATACACCTCTAACACTCCCAGGTGCACCGCTGACACTCCCAGGTACACCTCCGATATTCCAAGGAACACCTCTGATACTCCCAGGTACACCTTTGAGACTCACAGGGACTCCACTGACACTCCCAGGTACACCTCTGACATTCCCAGGTACACCTCTGACATTCTCAGGTACACCTATGACACTCACAGGTACTCCACTGACACTCCCAGGTACATCTCTGACACTCCCAGGTACACCTCTGACACTGCCAGGTACACCTCTGACTATCCCAGGTACTCCTTTAACACTCCCAGGCACACCTCCGACACTCCCAGGTACACCTCTGACACTCCCAGGTACACCTCCGATATTCCCAGGTATACCACCGATATTCCCAGGTACACCTGCTATACTCCCAGGTACACCTTTGAGACTCCCAGGTACTCCTGTGACACTCCCAGGTACATATCTGACACTCCCAGGTACACCCCAAACTCCCATGCACACCTCCCTGACACCCCAGGTACACCTCTGACACTGCCAGGTACACCTCTGACAATCCCAGGCACTCCTGTGACACTCCCAGGCACATCTCTGACACCCCAGGTGCACATCTCTGACACTCCCAGGTACACCTCTGGACACTGCCAGGTACACCTCTGACAATCCCAGGTACTCATATGACACTCTCAGGTACATCTCTGACACTCCCAGGTACACCTCTGAAATTCCCAGGTACACCTCTGACACTCCCAGGAACACCTCTGACACTCCCAGGTACACCTCTGACACTCCCAGGTACCCCTCTGACACTCCTAGGTACTCCTCTGTCACTCCCGAATACACCTCTAACACTCCCAGGTGCACCGCTGACACTCCCAGGTACACCGCTGACACTGTCAGTTACACCTCAGACAATGCCAGGTACACCACTGACATTCCGTGGTACACCTCTGACACTCCCAGGTACATCGCTGACACTCCCTAATACACCTCTAACACTGCCAGGTACTCCTGTGACACTCCCTGGTACTTCTCTGAAACTCCCAGGTACACTTTAGACACTCCCTAATACACCTCTAACACTGCCAGGTACTCCTGTGACACTCCCTGGTACTTCTCTGAAACTCCCAGGTACACCTTAGACACTCCAAGGTTCACCTCTGACACTCCCAAGTGCACCTCTGACATTCCTAGGCACACGTCTGACACTCCAAGGTTCACCTCTGACACTCCCAAGTGCACCTCTGACATTCCTAGGCACACGTCTGACACTCCCAGGTACACCTCAGACACTCCCAGGTACATCGCTGACACTCCCAGATACACCTCTGACACTCCCAAGTACACCTCTGACATTCCCAGGTACACCGCTGACACTCCTAGGTACACCTCCAATATTCCCAGGTACACCTCCGATATTCCAAGGTACACCTCTGATACTCCCAGGTACACCTTTGAGACTCGCATGGATTCCACTGACACTCCCTGGTACACCTCTGACAATCACAGTTACACCTCCGACACTCCCAGTTACACCCCTGACACTTTCAGGTACACCTCTGACACTCCCAGGTACACCTCTGATATCCCAGGTACACCTCTGACACTCCCAGGTACACTTCCGATACTCCCAGGTACCCCTCTGATAATCCCAGGTACACCTCTGACACTCCCAGGTACTCCTCTGACACTCCCTGTTTCACCTCTGAGACTCCCAGGTACACCTCTGACACTCCCAGGTATACCTCCGATATTCCCAGGTACACCTCCGATACTCCAAGTTACACCTTTGAGACTCCCAGGTACTTCACTGACACTCCCTGGTATACCTCTGACATTCCCAGGTATGCCTCTGACGGTCCCAGGTACACCTCTGTTATTCCCAGGTATACTTCTGACACTCCCAGGTCCGCCTCCGACACTCGCAGGTACAACTTCGACACTCCCAGGTACACCGCGGACACTCCCAGGTACACCTCTGACACTCCTAGGTACACCTCTGACACTCCCAGATACACCTCTGACATTCCGTGGTACATCCCCTGACACTCCCAGGTACACGTCCGAACTCCCAGATACACCTCTGACACTCCCAGGTACATCCTGATACTCCCAGGTACACCTCTGACACTCCCAGGTACACCTCTGACCTCCGAGGTACACCTCTGACAAACAGGTACACCTCCGTGCTCCCAGGACCACTTCTCACACTCCCAGGTACACCTCCTCCTCCCAGGTACACCTCTGACACTCCCAGTTACACTTCTCCTCCTAGTTACATCTCCGGCACTCCCAGGTACAACTCCGACACTCCCAGGTAAACCTCCAACACTCCTAGGTACACCTCTCACACTCCCAAGTGCACCTCTGACACTCCCAGGAACTCCTGTGACACTCTCAGGTACACCTCTGACACTCCCAGGTACACCTCTGAAATTCTCAGGTACACCTCTGACACCCCCAGGTACACCTCTGACACTCCCAGGTACACCTCTGACAATCCCAGGTACACCTCTGCCTCCCTAGGTACTCCTCTGTCACTCCTGATACACCTCTAACACTCCCAGGTGCCTTGCTCAGGTACCTCACAAACTCCCAGGTACACCTCTGACACTCCCAGGTACACCTCTGACATTCCTGGTACACCTCTGCCTCCCAGGTACACCTCTGACACTCCCAGGCACCTCTGACCTCCCTAGGTACTCTCTGTCACTCCCCGATACACCTCTAACACTCCCAGGTACACCCTGACACTCCCAGGTACACCGCTGACACTCCAGGTACCTCCAGACACTGCCAGGTACACCTCAGACACTCCCAGGTACACCTCCAGACACTCCCAGGTACACCTCAGACCTCCAAGGTGCATCTCTGACACTCCCAAGTGCACCTCTGACACTCCCAGCTACACCTCTGACATTCCTGGTACACCTCTGACACTCCCAGGTACCGTCCAACACTCCCAGATACCTCTGACACTCCCAGGTACATGTCTGACTCTCAGGTACACCTCAGACACTCCTGGTACACCTCCGGCCACTCCCAGGTACACCTCTTTCACTCCTGTTTCTCCCCTGATACTCAGGTACACCTCTCACACTCAGGTACACTTCTCCTCCCAGGTGCACCTCCGACACTCCCAGGTACACCTCTGACACTCCAGGTACACCTCTGACACTCCCAGGTACACCTCTGACACTCCCAGGTACCCTGACACTCCCAGGTACATCTCCCAACCTCAAATACACCTCTCCTCCCAGGTACACCTCTGACACTCCCAGGTACACCTCCGACACTCCCAGGTACACCTCCGACACTCCCAGGTACACCTCTGACACTCCCAGGTACACCTCTGACACTCCCAGGTACACCCCAGACACTCCCAGGTGCACTTCTCACCTCCCAGGTACACCTCCGACATTCCCAAGTACACCTCCTGACACTCCCAGGTACACCTCCTGAGCCTCCCAGGTACACCTCTGACACTCCCAGGTACACCTCTGACCTCCCAGGTACTCCACTGACATTCCGTGGTACACCTCGCACACTCCCAGGTACACCTCTGACACTGCCAGGTACACCTCCGACACTCCCAGGTACACCTCCGACATTCCCAGGTACACTCTCCACACACTCCCAGGTACACCTCCTGCTCCAGGTACACCTCTGACCTCCCAGGTACACCTCTGACACTCCAAGGCCTCTGACACTCCCAGGTACACCTCTGACACTCCCAGGCCTCCTGACTCCTGGTGCTCCTGCATTCCTGGTACACCTCCGACACTCCCAGGTACACCTCCGACATTCCCAGGTACACCTCCGACACTCCAGGTACACCTCTGAGACTCCCAGGTACTCCTCTTGACACTCCCAGGCACATCTCTGACACTCCCAGGTACACCTCCCTGAAACTCCCAGGTACACCCAACACTCCAGGTACACCCCAGACACTCCCAGGTACACTTCTTACTCCCAGGTACACCTCCGACCTCCCAGGTACACCTCCTGACCTCCCAGGTACACCTCCCTAATGCCAGGTACACCTCTGACACTCCCAGGTACACCTCTGACACTCCCAGGTACACCTCTAGTAATCCCAGGTACTCCCGTGACACTCTCAGGTACACCTCTGACACTCCCAGGTACACCTCTGAAGAATTCCAGGTACCTCTGACACTCCCAGGTACACCTCCTGACACTCCCAGGTACCTCTGTGCTCCAGGTACACCTCTGTCCTCCCAGGACTCCTCTTACACTCCCTGATACACCTCTCTGCTCCCAGGTGCACCATGACACTCAGGTACCGCTGACACTCCGCCAGTTACACCTCCAGACACTCCCAGGTACACCTCAGACACTCCAAGGTGCACCTCTGACACTCCCATGTGCACCTCTGACACTCCCTGGGCACCTCTGACACTCCCAGGTACACCTCAGACACTCCCAGGTACACCACTGACACTCCCAGGTACACCTCTGACACTCCCAGTACACCTCTGACATTCCCAGGTACACCTCCATGCTCCCAGGTACACCTCTTACACTCCCAGGTACACCTCGACACTCCCAGGTACACCTCTGACACTCCCAGGTACTCCTCCGATACTCTCCAGGTACACCTCTGACCTCAGGTACACCCCAGACACTCCCAGGTACCTCTGACCTCCCAGGTACACCTCAAACACTCCCAGGTACATCTCTGACACTCCCAGGTACACCTCTGACACTGCCAGGTACACCTCTGTTACTCCCAGTGCTCCTGTGACCTCTCAGGTACATCTCTGACACTCCCAGGTACACCCCTGAAACTCCCAGGTACACCTCTGACACTCCCAGGTACCTCTGACACTCCCAGAGTACACCTCTGACACTCCCAGGTGCTCAGCTGACACTCCCAGGTACACCATGCTGCCAGTTACACCTCGAACACTGCCAGGTACACCTGAGACACTGCAAGGTGCACCTCTGACACTCAGTGCACCTCTGACACTCCTAGGCACCGTCTGACACTCCCAGGTACACCTCAGACACTCCCAGGTACACCTCTGACACTCCCAGGTACACCTCCGACACTCCCAGTGCACCTCTGACATTCCCAGGTACACCTCCGAACACTCCCAGGTACACTTCTTACACTCCCAGGTACACCTCCGACATTCCCAGGTACCTCTGACACTCCCAGGTACACCCCAGACTCTCCCAGGTACATCTCTCACACTCCAGGTACACCTCCGACACTCCCAGGTACACCTCTGACCTCCCAGGTGCACCTGTGATACTCCCAGGTACACCTCTGACACCCCAGGTACACCTCTGACCTCCCAGGTACACCTCTGACACTCCCAGGCACCTCCCTAACACTCCCAGGTACACCTCTGACACTCCCAGGCACACCTCTGGCCTCCCAAGGGTACACCTCCTGCTGCTCCCAGGTACACCTCTGACACTCCCAGGTACACCTCTGACACTCCAGGTACACCTCTGACACTCCCAGGTACACCTCTGACATCTCCAGGTACACCTCTGACACTCCCAGGTACACCTCCTGACACTCCCAGGTACTCACTGACATTCCTGGTACACCACTGACACTCCCAGGTACACGTCCCTTGCTCCCAGATACACCTCTGACACTCCCAGGTACACTTCTAACACTCCCAGGTACACCTCTGTCCTCCCAGGTACACTCTGACACTCCCAGGTACACCTCTGACACTCCCAGGTACTCACTGACACTCCCTGGTACACCCCTGACACTCCCAGGTACACCTCTGACACTCCCAGGTACACCCAGGCATTCCCAGGTACACTTCTCACACTCCCTAGGTACACCTCTGACTCCTAGGTACTCACTGACACTCCTGATACACCTCTTGCTCCCCATGCTGCTGACACTCCCAGGCCTCAGTGACACTGCCAGTTACACCTCCAGACCCTGCCAGGTACACCGCCGAGCACTGCCAGGTACACCTCAGCCTCCCAGGTACACCTCAGACACTCCAAGGTGCACCTCTGACACTCCCGTGCACCTCTGACACTCCCAGTCACACACCTCTGACACTCCCAGGTACACCTCTGACACTCCCAGGTACACCTCTGACACTCCAAGGTACACCCCTACACTCCCAGGTACCTCTGACACTCCCAAGTACTCCTCTGACATTCCTTGGTACACCTCTGACACTCCCAGGTGCGTCGATACTCCCAGGTACACCTCCGACACTCCCAGGTACACCTCTGACATTCTCAGGTACACCTTTGACACTCACAGGTACTCCACTGACCTCCCAGGTACATCTCTGACACTCCCAGGTACACCTCTGACACTGCCAGGTACCTCTGACAATCCCAGGTACTCCTGTGACACTCCCAGGCACACCTCCGACACTCCCAGGTACACCTCTGACACTCCCAGGTACACCTCCGATATTCCCAGGTATACCTCCGATATTCCCAGGTACACCTCCGATGCTCCCAGGTACACCTTTGAGACTCCCAGGTACTCCTGTGACACTCCCAGGTACATCTCTGACACTCCCAGGTACACCTCTAAAACTCCCAGGCACTCCTGTGACACTCCCAGGTACATCTCTGACACTCCCAGGTACATCTCTGACACTCCCAGGTACACCTCTGGCACTGCCAGGTACACCTCTGACAATCCCAGGTACTCCTGTGACACTCTGAGGTACATCTCTGACACTCCCAGGTACACCTCTGATGGGCCCCTCTGACCTCCCAGTTACATCTCACTCCCTGGTTACACCTCCGACACTCCCAGGTACAACTCCGGCACTCCCAGGTAAACCTCCGATACTCCTAGGCACCTCTCACACTCCCAAGTACACCTCTGACTTCCCAGGTACTCTGTGACACTCTCAGGTACATCTCTGACACTCCCAGGTACACCTCTGGAATTCCCAGGTACACCTCTGACACTCCCAGGTACCTCTGACACTCCCAGGTACACCTCTGACACGCCCGGTACACCTCTGACACTCCTGGTACTCCTCTGTCACTCCCGATACACCTCTAACACTCCCAGGTGCACCGCCCAACACTCCCAGGTACACCGTGACACTGTCAGTTTCACCTCAGACAATGCCAGGTACACCTCCAGACACAGCCAGGTACACCTCAGACACTCCCAGGTACACCTCAGACACTCCCAAGGTGCACCTCTGACCTCCCAAGTGCACCTTTGACACTCCCTAGGCACGTCTGACACTCCCAGGTACACCTCAGACACTCCCAGGTACACCGCTGACACTCCCAGGTACACTTCTCACACTCCCAAGTACACCTCCGACACTCCCAGGTACACCGCCCGACACTTCCAGGTACACCTCTGACACCCCAGGTACACCTCTCTGACACTCCAGGTATCCCTCTGACTCTCCCAGGTACATCTCTGACACTTCTCACCTCCCAAGTACACCTCTGACACTCCCAGGTACCTCCACCTCCCAGGTACACCTCCGACACTCCCAGGCATTCTTACACTCCCAAGTACACCTCTGACCTCCCAGGTACACCCCAGACACTCCCAGGTACCTTCTCCACACTCCCAGGTACCTCCGACATTCCCAAGTACACCTCCTACACACTTCCAGGTACCTCTGACACTCCCAGGTACACCTCGAGACACTCCCAGGTGCACCTTTGACACTCCCAGGTACTCACCCCAACATTCCGTGGTACATCCTTGCTCCCAGGTACACCTCTGACACTGCCAGGTACACCTCCGACACTCCCAGGAACACCTCCGACATTCCCAGGTACCTTCTCCACACTCCCAGGTACACCTCCGACGCCAGGTGCCTCTGACACTCCCAGGTACACCTCTGAGACTCCAAGGTACACCTCTGACACTCCCAGGTACCACTTCTGACACTGCCAGGTACACCTCTGACACTCCCAGGTACACCTCTGACCTCCCAAGTACCTTCTGACACTCCCAGGTGCTCCACTGACATTCCTTGGTACACATCTGAGCACTCCCAGGTACACGTCCGACACTCCCATATGCACCTCTGACACTCCAGGTACACCTCTGACCTCCCAGGTACACCTCTGACACTCCCGGTGCTCACCTGACACTCCTGGTACCTGACACTCCCAGGTACACCTCTGCACTCCAGGTACACCCCAGACACTCCCAGGTACACTTCTCCTGCTCCTAGGTACACCTCTGATACTCCTAGGTACTCCTCTGTCACTCCTGATACACCTCTAACACTCCGGTACACCTCAGCACTCCCAGGTACACCGCTGACACTGCCAGGTACCTCCAGACACTGCCAGGTACACCTCAGAAACTACCAGGTACACCTCAGACACTCCCAGGTACACCTCAGACACTCCAAGGTGCACCTCTGACACCCAAGTGCACCTCTGACACTCCAGGCACACCTCTGACTTCTCCAGGTACACCTCAGACACTCCCAGGTATACCGCTGACACTCCCAGGTACACCTCTGACACTCCCAAGTACACCTCTGACACTCCCAGGTACACCCCAGACACTCCCAGGTACACTTCTCACACTCCTAGGTACCTCTGATACTCCTAGGTACTCCTCTGTCACTCCCTGATACACCTCTAACACTCCCAGGTACACCGCTGACACTCCCAGGTACACCTCTGACACTCCCAGGTACACCTCAGACACTCCCAGGTACACCCCAGATACTCCCAGGTACACCCCAGACACTCCCAGGTACACCTCCGACACTCCCAGGTACCTCTGACACTCCCTGGTACACCTCTGACCTCCCAGGTACTCCACTGACATTCCCTGGTACCTCTGACACTCCCAGGTAAACGTCCGACACTCCCAGATACACCTCTGACACTCCCAGGCACCTCTGACCTCCCAGGTACACCTCTGACCTCCAGGTACACCATTGACACTCCCTGGTGCTCACCTGCCATTCCTGGTACCTCCGATATTCCAGGTACACCTCCGATATTCCCAGGTACACCTCCGATACTCCCAGGTACCTTTGAGACTCCCGGTACTCCTGTGACCCTCCAGGTACATCTCTGACACTCCCAGGTACACCTCTAAAACTCCCAGGTACACAGACACTCCCAGGTACACCCCAGACACTCCCAGGGACACTTCTCCTCCCAGGTACCTCCGACACTCCCAGGTACCTCTGACCTCCCAGGTACATCTCCTGACACTCCCAGGTACATCTCTGCCTCCCAGGTACACCTCTGACTGCCAGGTACACTCTGTTAATCCCAGGTACTCTGTGACACTCTCAGGTACATCTCTGACACTCCCAGGTACACCTCTGAAATTCCCAGGTACACCTCTGCACTCCCAGGTACCTCCCAGCACTCCCAGGTACACCTCTGACACTCCCAGGTACAACTCCGACACTCGTAGGTACTCCTCTGTCCTCCCTGATACACCTCTGCCTCCCAGGTGCACCTTCAGCTTGCTCCCAGGTACACGCTGACACTGCCAGTTACACCTCAGACACTGCCAGGTACACCAGACACTGCAAGGTGCACCTCTGACTCCCATGTGCACCTCCAACACTCCTAGGCACACGTCTGACAATCCCAGGTACACCTCAGACACTCCCAGGTACACCACTGACCTCCCAGATACACCTCTGACACTCCTAAGTACACCTCTGACATTCCCAGGTAAACCTCCGACACTCCCAGGTACACTTCTTACCTCCCAGGTACACCTCCGACACTCCCAGGTACCTCTGACATCCAGGCCTCCGATACTCTCAGGTACACCTCTGAAACTCCCAGGTACACCCAGACACTCCCAGGTACACTTCTCACCTCCCAGGTACCTTCGACACTCCCAAGTACCTCGCCTCCCAGGTACACCTGTGATACTCCCAGGTACACCTCTGACACTCCCAGGTACCCTGCACTCCAGGTACACCTCCCAACCTCCCAGGTACACCTCCTGCCTCCCAGGTACACCTCTGACACTCCCAGGCACCTCTGACCTCCAAGGTACACCTCTGACCTCCCAGGTACACCTCTGACCTCCCAGGTACACCTCTGACACTCCCGTGCCTCTGACACTCGGTACTCCACTGACATTCCCTGGTACACCCTGACACTCCCAGTGCACGTCCGACACTCCCAGATACACCTCTGACACTCCCAGGTACATTTCTGACACTCCCAGGTACCTCTGTCCTCCCAGATACTCCTGACACTCCTGGTACACCTGACACTCCCAGGTACACCTCCTGACCTCCCAGGTACACCCAACCATTCCAGGTACACTTCTCTCACTCCTGGGTACACCTCTGCCTCCTAGGTACTCACTGACACTCCTGATACACCTCTAACACTGCCAGGTGCCTTCAACCTCCCAGGTACACCACCCAGCTTTGCCAGTTACACAGACACTGCCAGGTACACCGCTGACACTGCCAGGTACACCTCGAACCTCCCGTACACCTCAGACACTCCAGGTGCACCTCTGACACTCCCAAGTGCACCTCTGACACTCCCAGTCACACCTCCGACACTCCGGGTACACCTCCGAACACTCCCAGGTACCTCCGACACTCTGGTACACCTCCTGACACTCAGGTACACCTCTGACACTCCCGTACTCCTGACATTCCCTGGTACACCTCTGGCACTCCCAGATGCCCGTCCGACACTCCCAGGCACACCTCCGCTTGCTCCCAGGTACCTCTGTCCTCCCAGGTACACCTCCGATATTCCCAGGTATACCTCCGATATTCCCAGGTACCTCCGATACTCCCAGGTACACCCCAGGCTCCCAGGTACTCCTGTGACACTCCCAGGAACACCTCCTGACACTCCCAGGTACACCTCTGACCTTCCAGGTACACCTCTGAGCACTCCTAGGTACTCCTCTGTCACTCCCTAATACACCTCCTAACCTCCCAGGTGCTGCAACCTCCCAGGTACATGACACTGTCAGTTACACCTCAGACAATGCCAGGTACACCTCAGACACAGCCAGGTACACCCTAAGACACTCCCAGGTACACCTCGAACCTCCCAGGTAAACCTCAGACACTCCCAGGTACACCTCTGGCCTCCCAGGTACCTCGACAGTCATGGGTACTCCACTGAGATTCCGTGGTACACCTCTGACACTCCTGGTACACGTCCGACACTCCTAATACACCTCTAACATTCCCAGGTACTCCTGTGACACTCCCTGGTACTTCTCTGACACTCCCAGGTACACCTCAGAACTCTCCCAGGTACACCTCAGACACAGCCAGGTACACCTCAGACACTCCCAGGTACACCTCAGACACTCCAGGTTCACCTCTGACACTCCCAAGTGCACCTCCCCACTCCCTAGGCACACGTCTGACACTCCAGGTACCTCAGACACTCCCAGGTCATCCTTGACACTCCAGATACACCTCTGACACTCCCAAGTACACCTCTGACTTTTCCCAGGTACACCTCTGACACTCTATGTTTCTCCGATATTCCCAGGTACACCTCCGATATTCAGGTACCTCTGATACTCCCAGGTACATTGAGACTCACAGGGACTCAGCAGCACCCAGGTACCTTTGACACTTCCAGATACACCTCTGACACTCCTAGGCTCCTCTGTCCTCTAATGCACCTCTAACACTCCCAGGTGCACCTGCTTGCTCCCAGGTACACCGCTCGACACTGTCAGTTACACCTCGGACAATGCCAGGTACACCTCAGACACAGCCAGGTACACCTCAGACACTCCCAGGTCACCTCAGACACTCCCAGGCCTCCAGACACTCCAGGTCCTCTGACCTCCCAGTGCACCTCCCCAGCCTCCTGAGCACGTCTGACCCTCCCAGGTAAACCTCAGACCTCCCAGGTACACCTCTGACCTCCCAGGTACCTCTCAGTGATCGCAGGTGCTCCACTGAGATTCCGTGGTACACCTCTGACCTCCCAGGTACACGTCCGACCTCCCCTAATACCTCTAACATTCCCAGGTGCTCCTGTGACACTCCTGGTACTTCTCTGAGCTCCCCAGGTACCTCAGACACTCCCAGGTACACCTCAGACACAGCCAGGTACACCTCAGACACTCCCAGGTACACCTCAGACACTCCAAGGTTCTCTGACCTCCAAGTGCACCTCTGACACTCATAGGCACGTCTGACACTCCCAGGTGAACCTCAGACACTCCCAGGTACATCCTTTGAGCTCCCAGATACCTCTGACACTCCAGTACACCTCTGATCCAGGTACACCTCCGATATTCCAAGGTACACCTCTGATACTCCCAGGTACACCTTTGAGGCCTCAGGTACTTCACAACCTCCCTGGTATACCTCTGACATTCCCAGGTACGCCTCTGGCCTCCCAGGTACACCTCTGTCTCCAGGTGCCTCCGGCCTCTGAGTCCACCTCCGACACTCACCAGGGACAACTTCGACACTCCAGGTACACCTCAGACGCTCCCAGGTACCACCTCTGGCCTCCTAGGTACCTCTCACACTCCCAGGTACACTTCGACCACTCCCAGGTACCTTGTGCTCCCAGGTACCTCCCCAGCCTCCCAGGTACACCTCTGACAGTCCCAGTGCTCACTGACATTCCGTGGTACACCTCTGACACTCCCACGTCCGCTCCAGATACACCTCTGCCTCCCAGGTACATCTCCGCTGCTCCCAGGTACACCTCTGACCACTCCCAGGTACACCTCTGACCTCCAAGTACCTCTGCTGCTCCCAGGTACACCTCCGACCTCCCAGCTCTTCTCACCTCCCAGGTACACCTTCGCCTCCCAGGTACACCTCTGACCTCCCAGCTACACTTCTCACTCCTGGTTACACCTCCGGCATCTCCCAGGTACAACTCCGACACTGCCAGGTAACCTCCATGCTCCTGTTCGCTTCTCACTCCCAGTGCCTCTGACACTCCTAGGTGCTCCTGTGACACTCTCGGTACATCTCTTGCTCCCAGGCCTCTGAAATTCCCAGGTACCTCTGAGCACTCCCAGGTACACCTCTGACACTCCCAGGTACCTCTCTGGCCTCCCGTGCACCTCTGACACTCTGGGGTGTCTCTGTCACTCCTGATACCTCTAACCTCCCAGGTGCACCGCTAGGCACTCCCAGGTGCACCCAGCCTCCCAAATGCACCTCTGACATGCCAAGTGTGCCTCTGACATCTCAGTACACCTCCGACCTCCCAGGTACACCTCCGGCCTCCCAGGTACCTTCTCCTCCCAGTGCACCTCCCAGAATTCCCAGGTACACCATGACCTCCCAGGTACACCTCTGACCTCCAGGTACCTCAGCCTCCCAGGTGCACCTCCACACTCCCAAATACCTCTGACCTCCTGGTGCACTCCGCATTCCAGGTACACCTCCGACACTCCCAGGTGCACTTCTTACACTCCCAAGTGCACCTCTGACCTCCCAGGTGCCCCCAGACACCAAGTACCTTCTCACACTCCAGGTGCCTCCGACACTCCCAAGTGCACCTCTGACACTTCCAGGTGCCGCCTCTGGCCTCCCAGGTACAGCTCTGGCCTCCCAGTTGACCTTTGACCTCCCATGCTCACTGACATTCCGTGGTCACATCTCACCTCCCAGGTACCTGCTGACACTGCCAGGTACCACCTCCGACACTGTGAACACCTCCCATTGCCAGGTTACTTCTCCTCCCAGGTACCTCCCATCCAGGTACCTCTTGCACTCCCAGGCACCTCCTGACACTCAGGTACACCTCCTGACACTCAGGTGCACCTCTGAGCCTCCAGGTGCCTCTGACGCTCCCAGGTGCACCTCTGACCTCCCAGGTACCTCTGACACTCCCAGGTACTCACTGACATTCCTTGGTACCTCTGACACTCCAGGTACCGTCCGACACTCCCAGATACCTCAGACACTCCCAGGTGCACCTCTGACCTCCCAGGTGCCTCCTGACACTCCCAGGTGCTCACTGACACTCCTGGTACCTGTGCTCCAGGTATCCCCTGTGGCCTCCCAGGTACCAGACCTCCCAGGTGCACTTCTCACACTCCCTAGGTGCCTCTGATGCTCCCAGGTGCTCCTCTGTCCTCCTTGATACACCTCTAACTCCCAGGTACCGATGACACTCCCAGGTACACCTTGGTGCAACCAGTGCACCTCATACACTGCCAGGTACCTTAGACACTGCCAGTGCCTCAGACCACAGGTGCACCTCAGACACTCAGGTGCACCTCTGGCCTCCCAAGTGCCTCTGACACTCCCAGGCACCTCTGACACTCCCAGGTGCCTCTGACACTCCGAGTGCCTCTGACCTCCCAGGTGCATCCGACACTCCCAGGTACACCTCCGACACTCCCAGGTGTCTTCTTACACTCCCAGGTACACCTCAGGCAATCTGGTACCTCTGACACTCCCAGGTACACTCTCACCTCCCAGGTGCACTTCCTCTCCCAGGTGCACCTTGGCTCTCCCAGTTACCTCCCAACCTCCCAGGCACCTTGGCCTCCCAGGTACTCCACTGACATTCCTTGGTACTCTGCACTCCCAGGTACACGTCCGACACTCCGAGATACCTCTGACACTCCCAGGTACTCTTGCTCCCAGGTACCTCTGGCCTCCCGTGCCTCTGACACTCGGTATACCTCCGACACTCCAGGTACCTCCAGCTTGCTCCCAGGTGCCTTCTTACCTCCCAGGTACCTCCGACAATCACGGGTGCACCTCCTGACACTCCCAGGTGCCTCCGACACTCCTGGTACCTCTCAGCCACTCAGGTACACCCTGACACTCCAGGTACCTCCTCCCAGGTACCTCTGACGCTCCCAGGTGCCTCCGAGCCTCCCAGGTGCACCTCTGACCTCCCAGGTGCACCTCCCAGCCTTGCTCCTAGGTACACCTCTGACACTCCCAGGATGCTCATGGCATTCCTGGGCCACCTCTGACACTCCTCGTACCTCTGACCTCCCAGGTACCTGACGCTCCCAGGTACCTCCGACACTCCATGTACCTCCCAGCCTCCCAGGTACCTTTGACTCCAAAGTACACCTCTGACACTCCCAGGTACACCTCTGGCCTCCCAAGTGCTCCCCAGCATTCCTGGTACCACCTCCCAGCTTGCTCCCAGGTGCAGTCCGACACTCCCAGGTACACCTCTGACATTCTCAGGTACCTTTGATGCTCCCAGGTGCTCACTGACCTCCCAGGTACATTTGTGACACTCCCAGGTACACCTCTGCTGCCAGGTGCACCTCTGACAATCCCAGGTATCCTGTGAGCCTCCAGGTACCTCCGACCTCCCAGGTACACCAATGGCCTCCCAGGTACACCTCCGATGTTCCCAGGTGCCTCCGATGCTCCCAGGTGCACCTTTGAGACTCCCGTGCTCTCCGACACCCAGGTACATCTCTGATGCTCCCGGTGCACCTCTAAAACTCCCAGGTGCCACTTCTGACACTTCCAGGTTCTCAACACTGCCAGGTATGCCTCTGACAATCCCAGGTCTCTGTGACACTCCCAGTTACCTCTCTGACCTCCCAGGTACACCTCTGATGCTCCCAGGTACACCTCTGACCTCCCAGGTGCTCCTCTGACACTCTGCCTCTGAGCTCCAGGTACCTCCTGACCTCCCAGGTGCCTCCGATATTTGCCTCCGAAATTCCCAGGTACACCTTTGAGACTCCCAGGTGCTTACAGCCTCCTTGGTATACCTCGGCATTCCAGGTGCCTCTGACCTCCCAGTACACCTCCTGTTATTCCCAGGTACACCTCTGACACTCCCAGTCACCTCCGACACTCCCAGGTACAACTCCGACACTCACGGTTACACCTCAGACACTCCCAGGTACACCTCTGGCCTCCTAGGTACACCTCCGAACACTCCCAGGTACCTCTGACCTCCAAGGTACCTTGGCTTGCTCCCAGGTACACCTCTGTCCTCCCAGGTACACCTCTGACAGTCCCAGGTGCTCACTGACATTCCGTGGTTCACCTCTGACTCTCCCAGGTACGTCGACCTCCCAGATACCTCTGACCTCCCAGGTACACCTCTCTGGCCTCCCAGGTGCACACCTCTGACCTCCCAGGTGCCTCTGACACTCCGAGGTACACCTGTGAGCCTCCCAGGTACACCTCCGCCTCCCGAGCACTTCTCACCTCCCAGGTGCACTCGGCCTCCCAGGTACACCTCTGACACTTCCCAGTTGCACTTCTCCACTCCTGGTGCACCTCGACCTCCCAGGTACAACTCCGGCCTCCCAGGTAAACCTCCGTGCTCTGGGTACACCTCTCCTCCCAAGTACACCTCCGAGCCTCCAGGCCTCCTGTGACACTCCAGGTACATCTCTGTGCTCCAGGTGCACCTCTGGCATCCCAGGTCACCTCCTGACACTCCCAGGTACCTCCCCAGCCTCCCAGGTGCACCTCAGCCTCCCATGCCTCCCAGCCTCCAAGGTGCACCTCTGGCCTCCCAAGTGCCTCAGCCTCCCAGTCACACCTCTGGCCTCTTGGGTACACCTCTGGCCTCCCAGTACCCCTCTGACACTCCAGGTGCCTCTCAGCTCCCAGGTACACCTCTGCTCCCAAGTACTCCTAATTGCCTCTGGCTTGCTCCCAGGTGCCGTCCATTGCTCCCAGGTAACCTCTCAGCCTCCCAGGTACCTCTGATGCTCTCAGGTACACCTTTGACACTCTCCGTGCTCCCCAGCCTCCAGGTGTCTCGGCCTCCAGTGCCTCTGACACTGCCAGGTACACCTCCCAGCAATCCCGGGTGCTCCTCTGACACTCCCAGTTACACTCCTGCTCCCAGGTACACCTCTGTGCTCCCAGGTGCCTCCCGTGTCACTCCATGCCTCCGATACTCCCAGGTACCTCCGATACTCCCAGGTGCCACCCAGGCTCCAGGGTGCACCTGTGGCCTCCAGGTGCTCTCTGACCTCCCAGGTACTCTGGGCTCCCAGGTACCTCTCTGACACTCCCAGGTGCCTCTGTGCTCCAGGTACCTCTGGCACTCCAGGTGCTCCTGACATTCCCAGGTACACCTCCAGCACTCCCAGGCCTCCTGGCACTCCCAGGCCTCACCAGCACTTCCAGGCACACCTGACCTCCCAGGTTGCCCTGTGCTCCCAGGTGCAGACACTCCCAGGTACCTTCTCCTGCTCTGGGTACCTCTGACGCTCCTAGGTGCTCTCCTCCTCCTGATACCTCTAACACTCCCAGTGCACCGATGACACTCCCAGGTGCACCATCCAGCACTGCTTCAGGTACACCTCATGCACTGTGGTGCACCTTGGGCTGCCAGGTACGCCTCAGACCTCCCAGGTACCTCAGACACTCCAAGGTGCCTCTGACACTCAAGTGCACCTCTGACACTCCCAGTGCCTCTCAGCTCCCAGGTACACCTGAACACTCCCAGGTGCACCTCTGACCTCCCAGGTGCCTCTGACACTCCGAGTGCACCTCTGACCTCCCAGGTGACCTCCGACCTCCCAGTGCACCTCCCGGCTCAGGTGTCTTACACTCCCAGGTACCTCCAAATCGTTCCTCTGACCTCCCAGGTACCTCTGCACCTCCCAGGTACACCTCTGGCCTCCCAGGTACACCCAGACAATCCCAGGTACCTTCTCTCCTCCCAGGTGCACCTCTCACACCTCCCCCACCTCCTGGCCTCCCAGGTACTCCTCTGGCCTCCCGGGGCTCTTCAGCCTCCAGGTACACCTTTGGCCTCCCAGGAGCTCACTGACATTCCTGGTACCTCCTTTCTCCCAGGTACCGTTAACTGCGTGCACACCTCCGGCTTGTCCCAGGTACTCCACTGACATTCCTTGGTACACCTCTGTGCTCTGGTGTCAGCACTCCCAGCCCCCTCTGTTGCTTCCAGGTACACCTCCTGGCTCTCCCAGGTGCCTCTGACCTCCAGGTACACCTCTGGCACTCCCAGGTGCACCTCTGACCTCAGGTGCACCTCTGGCCTCCCAGGTGCCTCTGGCTCCCAGTACTCCTGACATTCATGGTACACCTCTGACACTCCCAGGTGCCGACACTCCAGTGCCCTCCTGGCACTCCCAGTGCACTGCAAACACTCCCAGGTCACCTCTGGCCTCCCAGGTCACCTCTGAGCCTCTCAGGTATACCTCCCACACTCCAGGTACCTGGGCTTGCCTCCCAGGTACACTTCTTACACTCCCAGGTACACCTCCGGCCTCCCAGGTACACCTCCGAGCACTCCCAGGTACCTCAACCTCCAGGTACCTCTGGCCTCCCAGTACCCCAGACACTCCCAGGTGCCTTCTCCCTCCCAGGTGCCTCCCAGGTACACCTCCCAGCCTCCAGGTGCTCCTGGCATTCCCTGGTACCTCTGACACTCCTCAGGTCCACCTCTGACCTCCCAGGTGCCTCCCAGCCTCCCAGGTGCACCTCCGACACTCCAGGTGCACCTCTGACCTCCCAGGTACACCTCTGGCCTCCAATGCACCTCTAGCATTCCCAGGTACACCTCTAGCCTCCTGACCTCCACTGACATTCCCTGGGTACACCTCTGGCCTCCCAGGTGCACTCCGACACTCCCAGTTTCTCCCAGCCTCCCAGGTACACCTCTGACATTCTCAAGTGCCCCTTTGATACTCCATTTACTCACCTGCTCCCAGGTACATTGTGACACTCCCAGTACACCTCTGACATTGCCAGTGCACCTCTGACATCCCAGGTACTCTCTGACTTCTCCCAGGTACCTCCGACTGCTCCCAGGTACTGTGTGGCCTCCCAGGAACACCTCGTCTCCCAGGTACACCTCCCGTCTCCCAGGTACACCTTTGAGACTCCCCGTCCTCCTGTGAGTGCATCTCTGACTCCCAGGTACACTCTCAGACTCCCAGTGCCTTCTGACCTTCCGGTACACCCTGACACTGCCAGGTATGCCTCTGACAATCCCGTGCTCATGGAACTCTCAGTTACATCTGGCTTGCTCCGATTGCACCTCTGACCTCCCAGGTGCACCTCTGGCTCACAAGTGCCTCCGATACTCCCAGTGCCTCTGTGCTCCCATTCCTCTGGCATCCCAGTGCTCCTCCGAGCACTCCTGTTTCACCTCTGAGAGACTCCCAGGTCACCTCTGGCTCCCAGGTACACCTCCGTGTTCCCAGGTACCTCCGACATTCCCAGGTACACCTTTGAGCCTCCCAGGTGCTTCACTGACACTCCCTGGTTACCTCTGACATTCCCAGGTACGCCTCCTGACCTCCCAGGTGCACCTCTGTTGTTCCCAGGTACCTCTGACTCTCCCAGGTCCGCCTCCGACACTCCTGGTACAACCGACACTCCCAGGTGCACCTCGGACACTCCCAGGTGCCTCTGGCCTCCTGGGTGCACCTCTGGCTCCCAGGTACACCTCTGGCCTCCCCAGGTACCCCTGCCTCCCAGGTACCTCAGCCTTGGTACACCTGGGTCCCAGGTACTCCCTGACATTCCGTGGTTGCCACCTCTGACACTCCCAGGTACACCTCCGGCCTCCCAGGTACACCTCTGGCCTCCCAGGTACATCTCTGGCCTCCCAGGTACACCTCCGCACCTCCCAGGTACCTCCTCTGGCCTCCGAGGTACACCTCTGGCCTCCAGGTGCCTCCAACACTCCCAGGTACCTTCTCACCTCCCAGGTGCCTTCCGACTTGCTCCCAGGTGCACCTCTGACCTCCCAGGTACACTTCTCACATTCTAGTTACACCTCCCGACACTCCCAGGTGCAGCTCCGACACTCCCAGGTAAACCTCCGTGCTCCTGGTGCACCTCCTGCAAGTACACCTCTGGCTCTCCCAGGTACTCCTGCTTGACACTCCTCAGGTGCATCTCGGCCTCCCAGGTACACCTCTGAAATTCCCGTGCCTCTGGCCTCCCAGGTACCTCACACACTCCCAGGTACACCTCCCAAGCACTCCCACATGCCTCCCAGCACTCCTAGGTACTCTGTGCTCTGATACACCTCTGCTCCCGTTGCTGCGCACTCCCGTGCACCGCCTTTCCAGTGCACCTCAGGCCTGCCAGGTGCACCACCCCAGCACTGCCAGGTACACTCCAGACCCTCCCAGGTACCCTCAGACACTCCAGGTGCACCTCTGGCCTCCCAAGTGCCCTCTGTGCTCCCAGTCACACCTCTCAGCCTCCAGGTGCACCTCTGACACTCCCGGTGCCTCTGACGCTCAGGTACACCTGGCTCCCAGGTGCACCTCTGACACTCCCAGTGCTCCTGGCATTCCTAGTACACCTCTGACCTCCCAGGTGCACCTCCGGCCTCCCAGGTGTCCTCTGGCTCCCAGGTACACCTCTGACATTCCTCAGGTACCTCTGGCCTCTCAGGTGCTCACTCTGGCCTCCCAGGTGCATCTCTGGCCTCCCAGGTACACCTCCCAGCACTGCCAGGTACACCTCTGACATCCCAGTACTCCTGTGGCCTCCCAGTCACCTCCTGCCTCCCAGGTACACCTTCCTCCAGGTACACCTCTGATATTCCCAGGTAGCCTCCGATGTTCCCAGGTACACCTCCGTCTCCCAGGTACACCCTTTAGACTCCCAGGTGCTCCTGTGACATCCCAGGTGCTCTCTCTGGCCTCCCAGGTGCCTCCTAAAACTCCCAGGTACCTCCTGGCCTCCCAGGTACACCTCTGGCCTCCCAGGTGCACCTCTGATAATCCCAGGTGCTCTTCTTGACACTCAGGTATCCTATGGCCTCCCAGGTACATCTCGCCTCCAGGTACCTCCTGACCTCCAAGTACCTCTGACTCTCCAGGTACTCTTGTGACACTCCCAGTACATCTGGCCTCCCAGGTCACACCTCTGATTCCCAGGTACCTCTGTGCTCCAAGGTACCTCTGGCTTGCTCCCAGGCCCTCTGCTTGCTCCCAGGTGCCTCTGAGCACTCTAGTGCTCCTCTGGCACTCCTAGTGCACCTCTGCTGCCCAGTGCTGCAGCCTCCCAGGTGCCTTGACTGCTGTCAGTCCTCACACACTCACACTGCAGGTACACCTCACATGGTACACCTCAGACACTCCCAGGTGCCTCCTGACACTCCAGTTCACCTCTGGCCTCCAGGTGCACCTCCTGCACTCCTAGGCACTCTGGCTTGCTCCCAGGTACACCTCAGACCTCCCAGGTACCTCTGACCTCCCAGGTGCCTCCTGACAGTTCCGTGGTACACCTCTGACACTCCCAGGTACACCTCCGGCCTCCCAATGCCTCTGACATTCCAGGTGCTCTGTGACACTCCTAGTGCTTCTCTGGCCTCCAGGTACCTCAGACACTCCAGGTACCTCAGACATGAGTGCACCTCAGACACTCCCAGGTACACCTCAGACACTCCAGTTCACCTCTGGCCTCCTGAGTGCCTCAGCCTCCTGGGCACCTCTGACACTCCCAGGTGCCTCAGACCTCCAGGTGCATCGCTGCACTCCCAGGTGCACTGGCTCCCAGGTGCCTCTGGCATTCCCAGGTGCACCTCTGACACTCCTGGTACCTCCGATGTTCAGGTACACCTCCGATATTCCAGGTGCACCTCTGATACTCCCAGGTGCACCTTTGAGACTCAGGGCACTCCTGGCCTCCTGGTACACCTCTGACAATCCCGGTTACCACCTCCGCTCCCAGATCACCCCCAGCCTCCCAGGTACCTCAGCCTCCAGGTACCTCTGTCTCCCAGGTACCTCTGACCTCCCAGGTACCTCCGATACTCCCGTGCACCTCTGATACTCCAGGTGCACCTCTGGCACTCCCAGTACTCCTCTGGCCTCCCTGTTTCACCTCTGGGGCTCCCAGGTGCACCTCTGACTCTTGAGTACCCTCCCGATATTCCCAGGTACACCTCCGTCTCCCAGGTACACCTTTGAGACTCCCAGGTGCCTTCACTGACCTCCTGGTATGCCTCTGACATTTCCCAGGTCGCCTCTGACCTCCCAGGTACCTCCTGTTGTTCCCAGTTACACCTCTGGCTGCTCCCAGGTCACCTCCCGCTCTCGCAGGTACCTTCGACACTCGGTGACCTCAGGCACTCCCGTCCCCTCTGGCCTCCTGGTGCCTCTGGCCTCCCAGAGTACCTCTGGCCTCCCAGGTTTACCTCTGTTGCTCCCAGGTACCCTCCCCAGCCTCCCAGGTACCTCTGGGTCCCAGGTGCTCACCTGACATTCCGTGGTACCTCTGGCCTCCCAGGTGCGTCCGCCTCCCAGATGCACCTCTGGCCTCCCAGGTACATCTCTGGCCTCCCAGGTACACCTCCTGGCACTCCAGGTGCCTCTGACACTCCTAGGTGCCTCTGGCACTCCCAGGTACCCTCCGGCCTCCCAGGTACCGCCTCACCTCCCAGGTCCCTCCGACACTCCAGGTGCACCTCCTGGCCTCCCAGACCCACTTCTCACACTCTAGTTACCTCGCTTGCTCCCAGGTGCTCCGGCACTCCCAGGTAGACCTCCCGTCTCCTAGGTACCTCTCACACTCCCAAGTACCTCTGGCCTCCCAGGTATCTGCAGCCTCAGGTACATCTCTGACCTCCGTGCACCTCTGAAATTCCCAGGTACCTCCCCCAGCCTCCCAGTTTCAGCACTCCCAGGTACTTGGCCTCCCAGGTACACCTCTGACACTCCCAGGTGCACCTCTGTCACTCCCAGTACCTCTGTGCTCCCAGGTGCACCTGTGCTCCCAGGTACACCTCTTCAGCACTCTCAGTTACACCTCTGACATGCTGGTACACCTCTCCGACACTGCCGTGCACCTCCTGCACTCCCAGGTCACCTCTGACCTCCCAGGTACACCTCTGGCACTCTGGGTGCACCTCCCTGATCTCCCAGGCACCTCTGACTCTCCCAGGTGCCTCTGACTCTCCAGGTACACCTCTGACACTCCCAGGTGCACCTCCAGCACTCCAAGTGTACCTCTGACACTCCCAGGTACCTCCGGCCTCCCAGGTACCCTCCGGCTTGCTCCCAGGTACCTTCTCACTCCCAGGTGCACCTCTGGGTTCCCAGGTGCCTCGCTGACCTCCAGGTGCCCTCAGCCTCCCAGGTGCACCTCTGCTCAGGCCTCTGTCACTCCCAGGCACATCTCTGGCCTCCCAGTGCACCTCTGACACTCCCAGATGCACCTCTGACACTCCTGGTACCTCCGACATTCCGTTTTATCCATTGCTCCCATAGGTACCTTCTGACACTCCAAGTGCCTCTGACCTCCAGGTACACCCAGACGCTCCCGGTGCACTTCTCACTCCGGGTGCCTCCGACACTCCCAGGTGCCTCTGACACTCCCAGGTGCACCTCTGAGCCTCCCAGGTACCTCCCAGCACTCCCAGTGCACCTTTGGCCTCCAATGTCTCCTGACTTCCGTGGTACATTCTCCGCCTCCCAGGTACACCACTGACACTGCCAGGTGTCCTCCGGCTTTGCTCCAGGAACACCTCCGACACTCCCAGGTGCACTTCTCACACTCCCAGGTACCTCCACGACTTGCTCCCAGGTACACCTCTCTGGCCTCCCAGGTGCCTCTGGCCTCTGAGAGTGCCTGTCTGGCCTCCCAGGTACCTCTGACACTCCCAGGTACCTCCTGCCTCCCAGGTGCCAGCCTCCCAGGTGCCTCGGCCTCCAGGTGCTCCACTGACATTCCTTGATGCACCTCTGACCTCCCAGGTGCCGTCCGACACTCGATGCACCTCAGGCTCTCCGGGTGCACCTCTGGCCTCCAGGTGCCCTCTGAGCTCCCAGGTACTCCGCAGCCTCCTGGTACACCCCTGTCCTCCCAGTGCCCTGCCTCCCATTTTTGAACCTCCCAGGTACCTTCTGCACTCCCAGGTACACCTCTGCTCCTGCTCCTCTGTCACTCCTGATACACCTCTGCCTTGTGCCTGCTCCCATTGCCAGCAACCAGGTACACCTCATACACTGCAAGTGCACCTCTCAGACACTGCCAGTGCACCTCAGACACTCCCAGGTGCACCTCAGGCACTCCAGGTGCCTCCCCAGCCTCCCAGTGCACCTCTGACACTCCCAGGCCTGCCTCTGTGCTCCCAGTGCCTCAGACACTCCCAGGTGCACCTCAGCCTCCCAGGCACCTCTGGCCTCCCAGGTCCTCCCAGCCTCCCAGGTGCACCCGACACTCCCAGGTGCCTCGACCTCCCGTTACACTTCTCCTCCCAGGTACCTCTGGCATCCCCGTTCCTCTGACACTCCCAGGTGCCTCGACATCAGGTGCACCTCTGGCTCCAGACATCCCAGGTGCACTTCTCCTCCCGGTACACCTCTGGCACTCCCATTGCACCTCTGACACTCCCAGGCCTCCTGACACTTGGGGACACCTCCTGACCTCCCAGGTACCACCTTGACACTCCCAGGTGCTCCTGACATTCCATGGTCACCTCTGACTGCTCCCCAGGTCACGTCCGTGCTCCCAGGTGCCTCTGACACCCAGGTACACCTCTGACATCCCAGGTACCTCAGCCTCCCAGGTACCTCCTGGCACTCCAGGTACATCTCTGTCCTCCCAGGTGCCTCCGGCCTCCCAGGTACTCCTGACATTCCTTGGTACCTCCCAGCACTCCCAGGTACACCTCTGCCTCCCGTGCTCCTCCAGCACTTCCGTGCCTCCGACAATCCTGGTACCTCTGACACTCCCAGGTACCTCCTGACCTCCCAGGTACACACCTCCCTAGCCTCCCAGGTACACCTCTGACACTCCCAGGTACACTTCTCCTCCCAGGTACCTCTGACACTCCCAGGTGCCTCTGACCTCCCAGGGCCCTCCATTCCTGTGGTACCTCAGCACTCCCAGGTACCTCTGGCTTCTCCCGGCCCTCCTGACACTCCCAGGTGCACCTCCGACACTCCCAGGTACCTCTGACACTCCCAGGTACCTCTGACACTCCAAGGTGCACCTCCCAGCACTCCCAGGTGCTCACTGACATTCCCTGGTACCTCTGGCCTCCCAGGTGCACCTCCGGCCTCCAGGTACCTCCTGGCCTCCCAGGTACCTCCCAGCATTCTCAGGTACACCTTGCAGCCTCCCAGGTACTCCACCTTGCTCCCAGGTACATCTCCGAGCTGCTCCCAGGTACACCTCTGGCACTCCCAGGTGCACCTCCCAGCATCCCGTGCTCCTCTGGCCTCCCAGGTACTCCGACACTCCCAGGTACCTGTGGCCTCCCAGGTGCCTCCGTGTTCCCCAGTGCCTCCGATATTCCCAGGTACACCTCCGATGCTCCAGGTACCTTTGGACTCCCAGGTACTCTCTGACCTCCCCAGGTGCACTCTCTGGCCTTCCCGGACCTCCTAGACTCCCAGGTACACCTCAACACTCCCAGGTGCACCTCTGACACTGCCAGGTACGCCTCTGACTTTCCCAGGCCTCCTGCTTGACACTCAGGTACCTCTGGCCTCCCAGGTACACCTCTCGATTCCCAGGCCACCTCTCTTGCTCCCAGGTACACCTCTGACACTCCCAGGTACACCTCTGACCTCCCAGGTACACCTCCTTGCTTGGTACACCTCTGGCACTGCCAGGTTCACCTCTGATAGTCCCAGGTATTCCTGTGACACTCCCAGGTACCTCAGTCACTCCCTGGTGCACCTCCCCAGCTCCCGTTACACCTCCGATATTCCCAGGTACACCTCCGTCTCCCAGGTACCTTTGAGACTCCCAGGGCTCCACCTGCCTCCTGGTACACCTCTGTTCCATTTGCACCTCTGACACTCCCAGTTACACCCCTGTGCTCCCAGGTACCTCCTGACCTCAAGGTCACCTCTGTTTCTCCCCAGGTGCACATCTGACATCCCAGGTGCTCCCTGACATTCCCTAGTACACCTCTGGCCTCCCAGGTACACTCGACACTTGCAGGTAGCCTGCCTCCCAGGTACACCTCCTGACACTCCCAGGTGCACCTCCTGGCCTCCCAGGTGCACCTCTGACACTCCTAGGTGCTCCTCTGTCCTCCTAGATGCCCTCCTTTCTCCCAGGTACACCTCCGTGTGCTTGATATACCTCTGTGCTCCCAGGTACATCTCTGACACTCCCAGGTACCTCTGACCTCCATTTCTCTGACACTCCCTAGGTACTCTCTGTCCTCCTTGATACACCTCTGACACTCCCAGTTTCCTTCGCTTGCTCCCAGGTACATCATGACACTGCCAGTTACACTGCACTGTTAAGTACCTCAGAACTGCCAGGTACACCTCAGACACTCCCAGGTACCTCTGACACTCCAAGGTGCACCTCTGACTCTCCCAAGTGCCTCCCAGCACTCCTAGGCTTGTCTGTGACCTCCCAGGTACACCTTGACACTCCCTGTACTCACTGACATTCCTGGTACCATGACACTCCCACATACACCTCTGCCTCCCAGGTACACCTCTGACACCCCAGGTACACTTTTGACACTCCCAGGTGCTCACTGACATTCCATGGTACACCTCTGACACTCCCAGGTACACTTGTCACACTCCCAGGTACACCTACGACACTCCCAGGTACACCTCTGACTTCCCAGGTACACCTCTGACACACCAAGGTACACATCTGACACTTCCAGATACACCTCTGACACTCCCAGGTACGTCTCTGACACTCCCAGGTACACCTCTGACACTGCCAGATACACCTCTGATACTCCCAGGTACACCTCAGATACTGCCAGGTACACCTCAGACACTGCCAGGTACACCTCAGACACTCCAAGGTACACCTCAGACACTCCAAGGTGCACCTCAGACACCCAAGTGCACCTCTGACACTCACCTTCTGACACTCCCAGGTACACCTCCACTCCCAGGTACCCAGTGCTCCCAGTTACCTCTGCACTCCCAAGTCACTGACACTCCCAGGTACACCTCCGACATTCCCAGGTACACCTCCTGGCTCACATTTTACCCTCCTAGGTTCACCTCCGACACTCCCGGGTACCTCCGGCACTCCCAGGTACCTCCGACACTCAGGTACACCTCTGATACTCCCAGGTACACCCCAGACACTCCCAGGCACACCTCTGAGACTCCAAAGGTGCACATCTGACCTCCCAGGTACACCTCTGACCTCCCATGTGCTCCACTGACATTCCTGGTACACCTCTGAGCCTCCCAGGTGCACGTCCGACCTCCCAGATACACCTCCTGACCTCCCAGGTACACCTCTGACCTCCCAGGTACCGCTGTCCTCCCAGGCATCTCTGACACTCCCAGGTACACCTCTGACACTCCCAGGTACACTTCTGACACTCCCAGGTACACCTTTGACACTCCCATGTAAACCTCTGACACTGCTAGATACACCTCTGACAATGCCAGGTACGCCTGTGACACTCCCAGGTACACCTCCGACACTCCCAGGTACACCTCCGATAATCCCAGGTACACCTCCGATATTCCCAGGTACACCCTGACACTCCCAGTACACCTCTCAGCCTCCCAGGTACCTCTAATACTCCCAGGTACACCTCTGACACTCCCAGGAACACCTCCCGTACTCCCAGGTACATCCGTTCCTCCAGGTACACCTCTGACACTCTAGGTGCTCTCTGCCTCCATGGTATACCTCTGGCATTCCCAGTACACCTCAGACACTGCCAAGTGCACCTCAGACACTGCCAGGCACCTCAGACACTGCCAGGTGAGCCTCAGACACTCCCAGATATACCTCACACACACCTCCAGGTGCACCTCTGACCTCCCAAGTTCTCCTGACATTCCACATCTTGCCTCCCAGGCACACGTCCAGAAACTCCCAGATACACCTCTGACACCCACAGGTACATCTCTGACACTCCCAGGTACCTCTGACACTGCCAGGTACCTTTGACAATCCCAGGTGCTCCTGTGACACTCCCAGGGCCTCGACACTCCCAGGTACACCTCTATGCTCCCAGGTATACCTCCGTATTCCCAGGTACACCTCCGATATTCCCAGTTACATCCCTGACACTCCCACCTCTGATACCCGGTGCCTCCAGATACTGCCAGGTACCTCAGACACTGCCAGGTACAACTCAGACACTCCCAGGTACACCTCAGACACTCCAAGGTGCACCTCAGACACTCCAAGTGCACCTCTGACACTCCCAGGCACACCTCTGACACTCCCAGGTACACCTCAGGCACTCCCAGGTACACCGCTGATACTCCCAGTTACACCTCTGACACTCCCAAGTACACTTCTGACACTCCCAGGTACACCTCCGACATTCCCAGGTACACCTCCGACACTCCCAGGTACACTTCTTACACTCCCAGGTTCACCTCCGACACTCCCAGGTACACCTCTGACACTCCCAGGTACACTTCCGACACTCTCAGGTACACCTCTGACACTCCCAGGTACACCCCAGACACTCCCAGGTACCCCTCTGAGACTCCAAGGTACACATCTGACACTCCCAGGTACACCTCTGACACTCCCATGTACTCCACTGACATTCCCTGGTACACCTCTGACACTCCCAGGTACACGTCCGACACTGCGAGATACACCTCTGACAATGCCAGGTACTCCTGTGACACTCCCAGGTACACCTCCGACACTCCCAGGTACACCTCCGATAATCCCAGGTACACCTCCGATATTCCAGGTACACCTGACCTCCCAAGTACACCTCTGACACACCCAGGTACCTCTGTCTCCCAGGTACACCTCTGACACTCCCAGGAACACCTCCGATGCTCCCAGGTACCTCCAGTACTACCAGGTACCTCTGACACTCCTGGGTACTCCTCTGCCACTAACTGATACACCTCTAACTCCCAGGTGCACCTGCTGCTCCCAGGTACACCCCAACACTGCCAGTTACACCTCAGACACTGCCAGTACACCTCCAGACACTGCCAGGTAGACCTCAAACACTCCCAGGACTACCTCAGACACTCCAAGGTGCACCCTGACACTCCCAAGTGCACCTCTGAACTACTCCTAGGCATACCTCTGACACTCCCAGGTACCTCAGACACTCCCAGGTACACCTGACACTGCCAGGTACACCTCTGACACTCCCAAGTGCACCTCTGGCACTCCCAGGTACACCCTGACACTCCCAGGTATGCTTCTCGCTCGAGAACACCTCCGACACTCCCAGGTACCACCTGACACTCCCACATACACCTCTGACACTCCCAGGTACACCTCTGGGCATCCCAGGTGCCTTGACACTCCCAGGTACTCCACTGACATTCCATGGTACACCTCTGAAACTCCCAGCTACACTTGTCACACTCCCAGGTACACCTACGACACTCCCAGGTACACCTCTGACTTCCCAGGTACACCTCTGACACACCAAGGTACACATCTGACACTCCCAGGTACTCCACTCCCTGTACTCACCAGCATTCCTGGTACACCGCTGGCACTCCCACATACTCCAGCTCCCAGGTACACCTCTGACACCCCAGGTACACTGACCTTGGTACTCCACTGACATTCCATGGTACCTCTGACACTCCCAGGTACACTTGTCACACTCCCAGGCCCACCTACAACCTCCCAGGTACACCTCTGACTTCCCAGTACACCTCTGACACACCAAAGGTACACATCTGACACTTCCAGTACACCTCTGACACTCCCAGGTACGTCTGACACTCCCAGGTACACCTCTGACACTGCCAGATACACCTCTGATGCTCCCAGGTACACCTGAATACTGCAGGTACACCTCAGACACTGCCAGGTACCTCAGACACTCAAGGTACACCTCAGACACTCAAAAGGTGCACCTCGGACACTCTGAAGTGCACCTCTGAGCACTCACCCAGGCACACCTCTGAGCACTCCCCAGGTGCACCTCCAGGCACTCCCAGGTACCACCATGATACTCCCAGTCCACACCTCTGACACTCCCAAGTGCACTTCTGACACTCCCAGGTACACCTCCGACATTCCCAGGTACCTCTAAACTCCCAGGTACCTCCTTACCTCTAGGTTCACCTCCGACACTCACAGGTACCTCTGACACTCCCAGGTACACCTCCAAACACTCTCCAGGTACACCTCTGATGCTCCCAGGTACACCCCAGACACTCCCAGAGCACACCTCAGGGCTCAGGGGTACACATCTGGCCTCCCAGGTACACCTCTGACACTCCCATGTGCTCCACCTGACATTCCCTGGTACACCTCTGGCCTCCCGTGCCCGTCAGAAGCACTCCCAGATACTCCTGACCTCCCAGGTACACCTCTGACCTCCCAGGTGCACCGCTGTCTCCAGGTGCCTCTCTGACCTCTGGGTTTTCTCTGACCTCCCAGGTGCCTTCTGACACTCCCAGGTTACACCTTTGACACTCCCATGTAAACACTCTGACACTGCTGAATACACCACTCACAACAATGCCAGGTACGCCTGTGAAGCACTCCCAGGTACACCTCCGACACTCCCAGGTACCTCCGATAATCCCATTACCTCCGATATTCCCAGGTACACCCCCTGACACTCCCAAGTGCCTCCTGACACTCCCAGGTGCACCTCTGTCTCCCAGGTACACCTCCCAACCTCCCAGAACACCTCCCGATACTCCCAGGTACCCTCCGATACTACCAGGTACACCTCTGACTTGCTCCTCGTTACTCCTCCTGACACTCCATGGTATGCCTCTGGCATTCCAGGTACACCTCCAGAACACTGCAAAAAGTGCACCTCGAACACTGCCAGGTACACCTCAGACACTGCCAGGTAGACCTCCAGACACTCCCAGATATGCCTCACACACACACTCCAGGTGCACCTCTGACACTCTAGGTTCTCCACTGACATTCCCTGGTGCCACCTCTGACACTCCCAGGTACACGTCCAGCTTTCCCAGATACACCTCCTGACACCCACAGGTGTCCTCTGACACTCCCAGGTACCTCTGACACTGCCAGGTACTGACAATCCCAGGTACTCTGTGACCTCCCAGAGTACACCTCCCGGCCTCCCAGGTACACCTCTGATACTCCCAGGGCACACCTCCCGTGTTCCAGGTACACCTCCGATGTTCCCGAGATTACACCTCTGACTCCCAGGTACCTCTGATGCTCCCAGGTACCTCCCAGATACTGCCAGGTACACCTCGAGCACTGCCAGGTACCAGCTCAGACACTCCCAGGTACCTCAGGCACTCCAGGGGTGCACCTCAGACGCCCCCGTGCACGCCTCCTGACACTCTGAGCACACCTCCTGACACTCCCAGGTACCTCAGGCACTCCCAGATTGCACACCATGATACTCCAGATTACACCTCTGACACTCCCAAATTTACTTCTGACCTCCCAGGTGCACCTCGGCATTCCCAGGTACACCTCCGACACTCCCAGGTACACTTCTTACACTCCCAGGTTCCTCGACACTCCCAGTACCTCCTGACACTCCAGGTACACTTCCGACACTCTCAGGTACACCTCCTGGCTCTTGGTACACCCAGACACTCCCAGAGCCTCTGGGGGCTCAGGTACCTCCTGACACTCCCAGGTACACCTCTGACACTCCCCATGTGCTCCCACCTGACAGCATTCTGACATTCCCTGGTACACCTCTGACACTCCCAGGTACACGTCCGACACTCCCAGATACACCTCTGACCTCCCAGGTACTCCACTGACATTCCCTGGTACACCTCTGACACTCCCAGGTACACCTCTGACACTCCCAGGTACACACGGCCTCCCAGGTACTCAGTGACATTCCTGGTACACCTCTGACACTCCCAGGTACCGCCGCAGCCTGCCAGGTACACCTCCGACACTCCCAGGTACACCTCCGACACTCCCAGGTACACTTCTCACCTCCCAGCTACACCTCTGACACTCCCAGGTACATCTCTGACACTCCCAGGTACACCTCTGACACTCCAAGGTACACCTCTGATACTCCCAGGAACCCCTCTGACACTCCCAAGTACTCCACTGACATTCCCTGGTACACCTCTGACACTCCCAGGTACACGCCCGACACTCCCAGATACACCACTGACACTCCCGGGTACATCTCTGACAGTCCAAGGTACACCTCTGACACAGCCAGGTACACCTCTGACACTCCCAGGTACTCCTGTGACACTCCCAGGTACAACTCCGACACTCCCAGGTACACCTCAGACACTCACAGGTACACCTCAGACACTCCTAGGTACACCTCTCACACTCCAAGGTACCTCTCACCTCCCAGGTACTCCTGTGACACTCCCTGGTGTCTCTGACACTCCCAGGTACACCTGAGACACTCCCAGGTACACCTCAGACACTCCCAGGTAAACCTCTGCTGCTCCAGGCACCTCTGACACTCTCAGGTACACGCTGACACTGCCAGGTACACCTCTGACACTCCATGTACACCTCCGACATTCCCAGGTACACCTGACCTCTGGTACTCCACTGACACTCCTGGTACACCCCTGACACTCCCAGATACACCTCAGAACACTCCCAGGTACACCTCTGACACTCCCAGGTACACCACAGACACTCCTAGGTACACCTCTCACCTCCAGGTACACCTCTCCTCAGTTACTCCTGTGACACTCCTGGTACTTCTCTGACCTCCCAGGTACACCTCAGACACTCCCAGGTACACCTCAGACACTCCCAGGTAAACCTCTGACACTCCCAGGCACACCTCTGACACTCCCAGGTACCGCTCGACACTGCCAGGTACACCTCTGACCTCCATGTACACCTCTGACACTCCCAGGTACACCCCTGACACTCCCTTGTGCTCACTGACACTCCCTGGTACCCCTGACCTCCCAGGTACACCTCTGACACTCCCAGGTACCGTCTGACACTCACCACGTACCTCAGACACTCCCAGGTACCCCAGACACTCCCAGGTACACCAGACACTCCCAGGTACACTTCTCACAATCGCAAGTACACCTCTGACACTTCCAGGTACACCTCTGATATTCCCAAGTGCACCTCCGATATTCCCAGGTACACCTCTGACCTCCAGGTACACCTTTGACACTCCCAGGTACTCCACTGACATTCCCTGGTACCTCTGACCTCCCGGTACACCGTGACACTGCCAGGTACCCCGACACTCCCAGGTACACCTCCGACACTCCAAGGTACCTTCTCACCTCCCAGGTACACCTCTGACACTCCCAGGTACACCTCTGACACTCCCAGGTGCTCCTGACATTCCCTGGTACACCTCTGACAATCCCAGGTACACCTCTGACACGCCCAGGTACACCTTTGACCTCCCAGGTACTCACTGTCACTCCCAGGTACCTCTGACTCCCTGGTACACCTCTGATATTCCGTGCCTCCGATATTCCCAGGTACACCTCTGACACTCCCAGGTACACCTTTGACACTCCCAGGTACTCCATGACATTCCCTGGTACACCTCTGACACCCCAGGTACACCGCTGACACTGCCAGGTACCCCCCGACACTCCCAGGTACACCTCCGACACTCCAGGTACACTTCTCCACACTCCCAGGTACACCTCTGACACTCCCAGGTACACCTCTGACACTCCCAGGTACTCCCTGACATTCCTGGTACACCTCTGACAATCCCAGGTACACCTCTGACACGCCCAGGTACCTTTGACACTCCCAGGTACTCCACTGACATTCCCTGGTACCTCTGACACTCCCAGGTACACCGTGACACTGCCAGGTACCTCCAACACTCCCAGGTACACCTGCGACACTCCCAGGTACACTTCTCACACTCCCAGGTACACCTCTGACACTCCCAGGTACACCTCAGACACTGCCAGGTACACCTCAGACACTGCCAGGTACACCTCTGGCAATCCCAGGCTCCTGTGACACTCCAGGTACACCTCCGACACTCCCAGGTACACCTCTGACACTCCCAGGTACACCTCCGATATTCCCAGGTACACCTCCGATATTCCCAGTTACACCTCTGATGCTCCCAGGTACACCTTTGAGACTCCCGGTACTCCACTGACACTCCCTGGTACACCTGACATTCCCAGTTACACCTCCGGGAACTCCCAGTTACACCCTGACACTCCTAGGTACAGCTCTGACCCTCCCAGGTACACCTCTGATACTCCCAGGTACACCTCTGACACTCCCAGGTACACCTCTGATACTCCAGGCACCTCAGATACTGCCAGGTACACCTCAGACACTGCCAGGTACACCTCAGACACTCCCAGGTACACCTCAGACACTCCAAGGTGCACCTCGGACACTCCCAAGTGCACCTCTGCCTCCCAGGTCCACCTCTGACACTCCCAGGCACCTCAGGCACTCCAGGTACACCGCTTCAGTACTCCCAGTTACAGCTCTGACCTCCCAAGTACACTTCTGACACTCCAGGTACACCTCCGACATTCCCAGGTACCTCCGACACTCCCAGGTACCTTCTTACACTCCCAGGTTCACCTCCGACACTCCCAGGTACCTCTGACACTCCCAGGTACACCTCCGACACTCTCAGGTGCCCCTCTCTGACCTCCAGGTACCACCCAGACACTCCCAGGTACACCTCTGAGACTCAGGTACACATCTGACACTTCCAGGTACACCTCTGACACTCCCATGTACTCCACTGACATTCCCTGGTACACCTCTGACACTCCCAGGTACACGTCCGACACTCCCAGGTACGCTGCCATCCTCCCAGGTACATCCTACACTCCAGGTACACCTCTGACACTCCCAGGTACACTTCTGACACTCCCAGGTACACCTTTGACACTCCCAGGCCTCTGACACTGAGCGATACACCTCTGACAATGCCAGGTACCTGCTTGACACTCCCAGGTACACCTCCAGCACTCCCAGGTACACCTCCGATAATCCCAGGTACCTCCGATATTCCAGGTACACCCTAACACTCCCAAGTACACCTCTGACACTCCCAGGCCTCTAATACTCCCAGGTACACCTCTGACACTCAGGAACACCTCCGATACCAGGTATGCATCCGTACTACCAGGTACACTCTGACACTCCTAGGTACTCCTCTGCCACTAACTGATACACCTCTAACACTCCCAGGTGCTGGCACTCGGTACCTGACACTGCCAGTTACACCTCAGACACTGCCAGGTACCTCGAACACTGGCCAGACCTCAGACACTCCCAGGTACCTCAGACAATCCAGGTGCACCTCTGATACTGCCAAGTGCACCTCTGACACTCCTGGGCATGCCTCTGACACTCCCAGGTACACCTCAGACACTCCCAGGTACAACCTGACACTCCCAGGTACACCTCTGACACTCCCAGAATGCCTCTGCACCCCAGGTACACCTCCGACACTCCCAGGTATCTTCTCGCACTCGGGGAACACCTCCGACACTCCCAGGTACACCGCTGACACTCCCCACATACCTCTGACACTCCCGTGCACCTCTGACACTCCCAGGTACACCACCTTGACCTCCCAGTGCCTCCACTGACATTCCATGGTACACCTCTGAAACTCCCTACACTTGTCACACTCCCAGGTACACCTACGACACTCCCAGGTACACCTCTGACTTCCCAGGTACACCTCTGACACACCAAGGTGCACTCTCCCAGCACTCCCAGGTACCTGACGCTCCCTGTACTCCACTGACATTCCCTGGTACACCGCTGACACTCCCACTACACCCCTGACACTCCCAGGTACACCTCTGACACTCCAGGTACACCTTGACACTCCCAGGTACTCCACTGACATTCCATGGTACCTCCCAACACTCCCAGGTACACTTGTCACACTCCAGGCTGACAGGTACACCTCTGACTTCCCAGGTACCTCTGACACACCAAGGTACACATCTGACACTCCCAGATACACCTCTGACACTCCCAGGTGCGTCTCTGACCTCCCAGGCACCTCTGACACTGCCAGGTACACCTCTGACAATGCCAGGCACTCCTGTGACACTCCCAGGTACACCTCCGACCTCCCAGGTACACCTCCGATAATCCCAGGTACACCTCCGATATTCCCAGGCACACTGACACTCCAAGTACTCCTCTGACACTCCCAGGTACCTCTGATGCTCAGGTACCTCTGACATCTCCCAGGAACACCTCCGATACTCCCAGGTACACATCCGATACTACCAGGTACCTCTGACATCCCAGGTGCTCACTGGCCTCCTGGTATGCCTCTGGCATTCCCAGGTAACTCAGGCTGCCAAGTACCTCAGACACTGCCAGGTACACCTCAGACACTCCAGGTACACCTCAGACACTCAAGGGCACCTCTGACACTCTAGGCACCTCCTGACACTCCCCACATTCCTCAGACACTGCTCCCAGGTACAGGTGACACTCCCAGGTACACCACTGACACTCCCAAGTACACCTCTGACACTCCCAGGTCCACCTCCGGCACTCCCAGGTGCCGACACTCCCAGATACACTTCTCACACTCCCAGGTACACCTCCGACACTCCCAGGTACACCGCTGTCACTCCCAGGTACATCTCCCAGGTACACCTCTGACCTCCCAGGTACACGCCTCCCAGGTACACTTTGTTGCTCCCTCTGACACTCCCAGGTACCTCCCAACCTCCCAGGTACACTGACACTCCAGGTACTCCACTGACATTCCTGGTTCACCTCTGACCTCCCAGGTACACGCTGACACTGCCAGGTACACCTCCGACCTCCCAGGTACACCTCCGACACTCCGGTACACTTCTCACACTCCCAGGTACACCTCTGACACTCCCAGCTACACCTCTGACCTCCCAGGTACACACTTTGACACTCAAGGTACACCCTGACCTCCCAGGTACACCTCTGACACTCCCAAGTTCTCCACTGACATTCCCTGGTACCTCTGACACTCCCAAGGCCACGTCCAGCTCCCAGTACTTCTGACACCCCAGGTACATCTCTGACACTCCCAGGTACACCTCCGACACCTCCCAGGTACACCTCTGCACTGCTCCAAGTACCTTTGACACTCCCATGTAAACCTCTGACACTGCCAGATACACCTCTGATACTCCCAGGAACACCTCAGATACTGCCAGGTACACCTCCAGACACTGCCAGGTACACCTCAGACACTCCAAGGAACACCTCCAGACACTCCAAGGTGCACCTCGGACACTCCCAAGGCACCTCTGACACTCCCAGGCACACCCTCTGACACTCCCAGGTACTCGGCACTCTTGAGTCCACCGCTGATACTCGTTACCTCTGACACTCCCAGTACCTTCTGACACTCCTGACACCTCCGGACATTCCACCTCCGACACTCCAGTTGCTTCTTACACTCCCAGGTTCACCTCCGACACTCCCAGGTACACCTCTGACCTCCCACGGACACCCCAGACACTCCCGCATCACCTCTGAGACTCCAAGGTACACAACTGACACTCCCAGGTACACCTCTGACACTCCCATGTACTCCACTGACATTCCTGGTACACCTCTGACACTCCCAGGTACACGTCCGACTCTCCCAGATACACCTCTGACACTCCCAGGTACACCTCCGACACTCCCAGGTACACGCTGTCCTCCCAGGTACATCTCTGACCTCCCAGGTACACCTCTGACACTCCCAGGTACACTTCTGACACTCCCAGGTACACTGACACTCCCAAGCCTCTGACACTGCCAGATACACCTCTGACAATGCCAGGTGCTCTCTGTAAACCTCCAGGTACACCTCCGACACTCCCAGGTACACCTCCGATAAACCCAGGTACACCTCCGATATTCCCAGGTACACCCCTGACACTCCCAAGTACACCTCTGACCTCCCAGGTACACCTCTAATACTCCCAGGTACACCTCTGACACTCCCAGGAACACCTCCGATACTCCCAGGTACACATCCGATACTACCAGGTACACCTCTGACACTCCCAGGTACTCCTCTGACACTCCCTGGTATACCTCTGGCATTCCCAGGTACACCTCAGACACTGCCATGTACACCTCAGACACTGCCAGGTACACCTCAGGCACTGCCAGGTAGACCTCAGACACTCCCAGGTACACCTCACACACTCCAAGGTGCACCTCTGACACTCCCAAGTTCTCCACTGACATTCCCTGGTACACCTCTGACACTCCCAGGTACACGTCCGAAGCTCCAGATACACCTCTGACACCCCAGGTACATCTCTGACACTCCCAGGTACACCTCTGACACTGCCAGGTACACCTCTGACAATCCCAGGTACTCCTGTGACACCCCAGGCACACCTCAGACACTCCCAGGTACACCTCTGAGCTCCCAGGTACACCTCCGATATTCCCAGGTACACCTCCGATATTCCCAGTTACACCTCTGATATCTCCAGGTACACCTTGAGACTCCCAGGTACTCACTGACACTCCCTGGTACCTCTGACATTCCCAGTTACACCTCCGAGACTCCCAGTTACACACACTCCTAGGTACAGCTCTGACCTCCCAGGTACACCTCTGATGCTCCCAGGTACCTCTGACACTCCCAGGTACACCTCTGATGCTCCCAGGTACACCTCAGATACTGCCAGGTACACCTCAGTCACTGCCAGGTACCTCAGACACTCCCAGGTACACCTCAGACACTCCAAGGTGCACCTCGGACACTCCAAGTGCACCTCTGACACTCCCAGGCACACCTCTGACACTCCCAGGTACACCTCAGGGACTCCCAGGTACACCGCTAATGCTCCAGTTACACCTCTGACACTCCCAATTGCACTTCTGACACTCCCAGGTACACCTCCGACATTCCCAGGTACACCTCCGGCACTCCCAGGTACACTTCCTCCCAGGTTCACCTCCGACACTCCCACCTCTGACTCTCCCAGGTACACCCCGACACTCAGGTACCTCCTGACATTCCCAGGTACACCCAGACACTCCCAGGTACACCTCTGAGACTGCACACATCTGACACCCCAGGTACACCTCTGACACTCCCATGTACCACTGACATTCCCTGGTACACCTCTGACACTCCAAGGCACACGTCCGACACTCCCAAATACACCTCTGACTCTCCCGTACTCCCACTGACATTCCCTGGCACCCCACACTTGCACCTCTGACACCCCAGGTACACCTTGACACTCCCAGGTACTCCAGTGACATTCCTGGTACACCTCTGACACTCCCCAGGTACACCGCTGACACTGGGTCACACCTCCGACACCCCAGTACACCTCCGACACTCCCAGGTACACCTCGACACCCAAGGTACACCTCTGATACTCCCAGAACCCCCTGACATCCCAAGTATCACTGACATTCCCTGGCACCTCACACTCCCAGGTACACCCGACACTCCCAGATACACCTCTGACACTCCTGGCACATCTCTGACAGTCCAAGGTGACACCCTCTGACACAGCCAGGTACACACCTTGGTACTCCTGTGATACTCTGAGGCAACCCCACACCTGCCACACCTCAGACACTCCCCAGGCACACCTGCAGACACTCAGCACCCCACCCAAGGCACACCTCTCACACTCCCCAGGCACCTGTGACACTCCCTGGTACTTCTCTGACACCCCAGGCACACCCTCAGACACTCCAGGCACACCTCAGACACTCCCAGGTAAACCTCTGACACTCCCGTTCACACCTCAGACACTCCCAGGTACACCGCTGACTCCCAGGTACACCTCCTCGACACCCCAGTACACCCCTGACACTCCCTGGTACTCCACTGACACCCTGTACACCCTGACACCCCCAGATACACCCTCAGACACTCCCTGGCACACCTCCACACCCCAGTTACACCTCAGACACTCCCTAGGGTACACCTCACACACCAAGGTCCACCTCTCACACTCCCAGTTACTCCTGTGACACTCCCTGGTACTTTCTGACACTCCCGTGTACACCTCAGACACTCCCAGGTACACCTCAGACACTCCCAGGTAAACCTCTGACACCCCAGGCAAACCTCTGACACTCCCAGGCACACCTGACACTGCCAGGTACACCCCACACCCATGCCCCCACACCCCAGGTACACCCCTGACACCCCTTGTACTCCACTGACACTCCCTGGACACCCCTGACACTCCCAGGCACTCTCTGACACCCCAGGTACACGTCTGACACTCACCACGCACACCTCAGACACTCCCAGGTACACCCCAGACACCCCAGGTACACCCCAGACACTCCCAGGTACACTTCTCACAAC
The DNA here is from genome assembly GCF_018991925.1 of Homarus americanus. Lineage (NCBI taxonomy): Eukaryota > Metazoa > Arthropoda > Malacostraca > Decapoda > Nephropidae > Homarus > Homarus americanus. The sequence continues at coordinate 20,309 of NW_024723225.1, read as the reverse complement.
GAAATACACTCCGACACTTCCAGGTACACCTCTGACACCCCAGGTACACCTCTGACACTCCCAGGTACACCTCTGACACCCCAGGTACACCTCTGACACTCACAAGTACACCTTGACAATCCCAGGTACACCTGACACTCCCAGAACACAGGACACTCCCAGGTACACTTCTCACTCTCCCAGTTACACCTCCGACACCCCAGGTACACCGCTGTCACCCCAGGTACACCTCTGACACTCCCTGGTACACCTCTCTGATATTCCCAAGTACACCTCCGATATTCCCAGGCCACCCTGACACCTCCAGGCACACCTTGACACTCCCAGGCACTCCACTGACATTCCCTGGTACACCTCTGACACTCCCCAGGTACACCGCTGACACCCAGGCACACCCGACACTCCCAGGCACACCTGACACCTCCAGCACCTCTCACTCCCCAGGTACACCCCTGACACTCCCAGGTACACCTCTGACACCCCAGGTACCCACTGACATTCCCTGGCACACCTCTGACACTCCCAGGTACACCTCTGACACCCAGGTACACCTGACACCCCAGGTACTCCACTGACATTCCCTGGCACACCTCTGACACCCAGGCACACCGCTGACACTGCCAGGTACACCTCCGACACTCCCCAGGCACACCTCGACACTCCCAGGCACACTCTCACACTCCCAGGCACACCCTCTGACACTCCCAGGCACACCCTGACACTCCCAGGTCACCCCTGACACTCCAAGCCACACCTCTGACACTCCCAGGTACACCCTGACACTCCCAAGCACCCACTGACATTCCCTGGCACCCCTCTGACACTCCCAGGTACACGTCCGACACTCCCAGATACACCTCTGACACCCCAGGTACATCTCTGACAGTCCCAGGTACACCTCTGACACAGCCAGGCACACTCTGACACTCCCAGGTACTGTGACACTCCCAGGCACACCTCCGACACCCCAGGCACACCTCTGACACCCCTGGTACACCCCAGACACCCCAGGTACACCTCTCACACCAAGGCATGCCTCACACCCCAGGCACTCCTGTGACACCTGGTACTCTGATACTCCCAGGCACACCCCAGACACTCCCAGGTACACCCCAGACACCCCAGGTAAACCCTGACACTCAAAGGCACACATCTGACACCCCAGCACACCGCTGAAACCGCCAAGCACTCAGACACTCCATGTACACCTCGACACCCCAGGCACACCCCTGACACTCCCTGATACTCCACTGACACCCCTGGCACACCCCTGACACTCCAGATACACCTCAGACACCCCAGGCACACCTCTGACACCCCAGGCACACCCCAGACACCCCTAGCCACACCTCTCACACCTGCTGCACACCCCCACACTCCCAGGTACCCTGTGACACTACCTGAACTCTCTGACACACCCAGGCACACCTCAGACACCCCGGTCTGCACACTCCCCAGGTAAACCTCTGACACTCCCAGCACACACCTCTGACACTCCCGGTGCCACAGACACTGCCAGGTACACCTCTGACACTCCATGTACACCTCTGAAACTCCCAGGTACACCCCTGACACTCCCTTGTACTCCACTGACACTCCCTGGTACACCCCCTGACACCCCAGGTACACCTCTGACACTCCCAGGTACACGTCTGACACTCACCACGTACACCCCAGGACACTCCCAGGTACACCCGACACTCCCAGGTACACCCCGGGACACTCCCAGGCACACTTCACACCGCAATACACCTCCCACACTTCCAGTACACCTCTGACACTCCCAGGTACACCTCTGACACTCCAGGTACACCTCTGACACTCTGGGTACACCTCTGACACCAAGTACACCTTGACAATCCCAGGTACACCTGACACCCCAGGCACATTGGTGACACTCCCAGGCCACCTCACTCTCCAGTTCCATCTCCTGACACTCCCAGGCACACCGCTGTCACCCCAGGCACACCTCTACACCCCCGGTACACCCCTGATACTCCTGGGTACACCTCGATATTCCGGTACACCTCTGACACTCCCAGGTACACCTTTGACACTCCCAGGTACTCCACTGACATTCCTGGTACACTCCTGACACTCCAGGTACACCCTGACACTGCCAGGTACACCCTTGACACTCCCAGGTACACCTGACACTCCAAGGTGCACCTCACACTCCCAGGCACACCTCTGACACTTCTGTGTACACCTCTGACACCCCAGTACTCACTGACATTCCCTGGTACACCTCTGACTCCCAGGTACACCTCTGACACTCCCTGCACACCTTGACACTCCTACCCACATTCCCTGCACACCTCTGACACCTCCCAGGTACCACTGGACACTGCCAGGTACACCTCCGACACTCCCAGGCACACCTGCGACACCCCAGGCACACCTCACACTCCCAGGCACACCTCTCTGACACCCCAGGCCACCTCTGACACTCCCAGGTACACCTCTGACACTCCAAGCCACACCTCTGGACACCCCAGGTGCACCTCTGACACTCCCAAGTACTCCACTGACATTCCCTGTACACCTCTGACACTCCCAGGTACACGTCCGACACCCCAGATACACCCCTGACACTCCCAGGCACATCTCTGACAGTCCCAGGTACACCTCTGACACAGCCAGGTACACCTCTGACACTCCCAGGTACCTGTGACACTCCCAGGTACACCTCCGACACCCCAGGTACACCCTGACACTCCCCGGCACACCTCAGACACCCTAGGTACACCTCACACTCCAAGGTCATGCCTCTCACACCCTAGGTACTCCTGCACACCCCGGTACTTTCTGATACTCCCAGGCACACCTCAGACACTCCCAGGTACACCTCAGACACTCCCAGGTAAACCTCTGACACCAAAGGCACACATCTGACACTCTCAGGCCACCGCTGAAACTGCCAGGTACACCTCAGACACTCATGTACACCTCCGACACTCCCAGGTACACCCCTGACACTCCTTGATACTCCACCGACACTCCCTGGTACACCCCGACACTCCCAGATACACCCCAGACACCCCAGGTACACCTCTGACACTCCCAGGTACACCTCAGACACCCTAGCTACACCCCTCACACCCAAGGTACACCTCTCACACTCCCAGGTACTCCTGTGACACCCCTGAACTCTGACACTCCCAGGTACACCTCAGACACTCCAGGTACACCTCAGACACTCCCAGGTAAACCTCTGACACTCCCAGGCACACCTCTGACACTCCCAGGTACACCGCTGACACTGCCAGGTACACCTCTGACACTCATGTACACCTCTGAAACTCCCAGGTACACCCCTGACACTCCCTGTACTCCACTGACACTCCTGCACACCCTGACACTCCCAGGTACACCCTCTGACACTGCCAGGTACACGTCTGACACTCACCAGGTACACCTTAGAACTCCGTACAATCCAGACACTCCCAGGTACACCCCGACACTCCCAGGTACACACATCTCACACTCGCAAGTACACCTCTGACACTTCCAGGTACACCTCTGTCACTCCCGGGTACACCTCTGACACTCCCAGGTACACCTCTGACACTCCCAGGTGCACCAAACCTCAGGTCACACCTCTCGACACTCCAGGTACCCACTCAACATTCCCAGGTACACCACTGACACTCCAGGTACACGTTCATCACCCAGATACACCTCTGACACCCCAGGGACATTCCTGACACTCAGGTAACCCTTCTGACACTCCCAGGTGCCACCCCTGACACTCCCAGGTACACCTCTGATATTTGCACACCTCTGACACTTTGCACATCCTCTGACACTCCTAGGTACTCCTCTGTGACTCCCTGATACACCTTTAACACTCGGTACACCGCTGACACTCCTGGTACACCTCTGACACTCGTGCGCTACCCACTGACACTCCCAAGCACACCTCTGACAACCTGCCACCTCAGACACCCCAGGTACACCTCCCACACTGCAGCACACCTCTCACTCCCAGGTACACTGCCGACCTCCCAGGCACATCTCACTTCCCAGGCTACCTCCGGACACTCCTCAGGTACACCGCTGCACTCCTACGTTCACTTGACACTCCCTGGTACACCTTGATATTCCCAAGTACACCTTTGAGACTCGTACTTACTGACACTCCCTGGTATACCTCTACATTCCCGGTACTCTCTGACACTCCCAGGTACACCTCTCGAAACTCCCAGGTACACCTCTGACACTCCCAGGTCCGCCTCCGACACTCCCAGGTACAACTCTGGACACTCCCGTGTAACCTCCATACTCCTGGGTACACCTCTCACTCCCAGGTACACCCTGACACCCTAGGTATTCCCTACCTCCCCGGTGGCCACCTCCGACACTCCCAGGTAGACCTCAGACACCCCTGGTACCACCTCTGACACTCCCAGGTACACCTTTCACTCCCTGGTCTCCCCTGACACTCCCAGGCCTCAGACACTCCCAGAACACCTCAGACGCTCCCATGTACACCTCTGTCACCCTGGTGTACACCTCAGACACTCCTAGGTACACCTCTCACACCCAAGGTACACCTCTCACACTCCCAGGTACCTCCTGTGACACTCCCCTGGTACTCTCTCTGACACCCCCTGCACACCTCTGACACCTGCCACCTCTGCACACCCAGGCAAACATCTGACACTCCCAGGCACACCTCTGACACTCCCAGGTACACCGCTGACACTGCCAGGTACACCTCTGACACTCCATGCACACCTCTGACACCCTGCACACCCCTGACACCCCTGGTACCCACTGACACTCCCTGGTACACCCCCACACTCCCGATACACCTCAGACACTCCCAGGTACACCTCTGACACTACCCAGGCTCCCCCTCAGACACTCCCAGGTACACCTCACACCCAAGGCTACCTCTCACTCCCCAGTACCCCTGATACCCCTGGTACTCCACTGACACCCCTGGTACACCCCTGACACTCCCAGACACACCTCAGACACTCCCTGGTACACCTCTGACACTCCCAGCTGCACCTCAGACACTCCTAGTACACCCCTCTCGACACCAAGTCCACCTCTGACACTGCCAGGTACTCCTGTGACACCCCTGGTACTGACACTCCCAGGTACATCCTCGACACTCCTGTACACCTCAGACACTCCCAGGTAAACCTCTCACACTCCCAGGCACACCTCTGACACTCCCAGGCACACGCTGACACTGCCAGGCACACCTCTGACACTGCATATCCCTTGCCACTCCCAGGTACACCCCTGACACTCCCTTGTACTCACTGACAATTCCCTGGTGACACCCTCGGACACTCCGGGGCCACCTCTGACACTCCCAGGTACACCTGACACCACCACGTACACCCTACACTCCCAGGCACACCCCAGACACTCCCAGGTACACCTCTGACACTCCCAGGTACACTTTCACAATCGGAAATACACCTGACACTTCCAGGTACACCTCTCGACACCCCACCTCTGACACCCCAGGTACACCTCTGACACTCCCAGGTACCTCCCTCTGACACTCAGGTACACCTTGACAATCTGGTGCGCCTCCTGACACTCCCAGGCCAGTGACACTCCCAGGCACTACTCTCCCAGTTACCTCCGGACACTCCTGTGCACGCTGTCACTCCCAGGTACATCCCTGACACTCCCCGGTACACCTCTGATATTCCCGCACACCTCCGATATTCCCAGCACACCTCGACACCCCAGTACACCTTGACACCCTGCGGTACCCTCTGACATTCCCGGTACACCTTCTGACACTCCCAGGTACACCTCTGACACTCCCAGGTACACCCCGACACTCCTGGTGCCTCCCGACACCCAAGGCACTCACACCTCCAGGTCACCTCTGACACTCCCAGGTGCCACCTCACACCCTGGTACCTCACATTCCCACACCTCTGACACCTGTGTACAACTCTGACACTCCAGGTGCACACCTTGACACTCCCAGGTACCACTGACATTCCCTGGTACACCTCTGACACTCCCGCACACCTCTGACACTGCCAGGTACACCTCCGACACTCCCAGTACACCTCTGACATTCCCAGGCCACTCTCACACTCCCAGGTACACCTCTCTGGACACTCCCAGGTACACTCTGACACTCCCAGGTACACCTCTGGACACTCCAAGGTACACCTCTCTGACACACTCCCAGGTACACCTCTGACACTCCCAGGTACTCCACTGACATTCCCTGGTACACCTCTGACACTCCCAGGTACACCGTCCGACACTCCCAGGTACACCTCTGACACTCCCAGGTACATTCTGACACTCCCAGGTACACCTCTGACACTCCCAGGTACACCCCTGACAATCCCAGGTACTCCTCTGACACTCCTGGTACACCTCTGACACTCCCAGGCAATTCCTGACACTCCCTGTGTACACCTCTGACACTCCCAGGTACACCTCACACCTGCTGCATGCCTCTACACCCTAGGTGTACTTGCGACACTCCCTGGTACTTCTCTGATACCTGCCACCCTGTGACACCCCAGGTACACCTCTGTGACATCCCAGGTAACCTCTACACTCAAGGTACACATCTGACACTCCCAGGTACACTGCTGAAACTCCTGGGTACACCTTGTAGACACTCCACATTGTACACCTCCGGCCACTCCCAGGTACAATTCCCTGACACTCCCTGATACTCCACTGACACTCCTGGTGCACCTCCTGACACTCCCAGGTACACCTCAGGCACTCCCAGGTACACCTCTGACACCCCAGGTACACCCTCAGACACCCTAGCTACACCTCACACACCCAAGGTACACCTCTCACACCTCCCAGGTACTCCTGTGACACTCCCTGGAACTTCTGACACTCCTGGTACACTCCTGACACTCCCAGGCAGCTCCTTGACATCCCAGGTAAACCTCTGACACCCCAGGCACACCTCTGACACTCCCAGGTACACCTCTGACACTGCTAGGTACACTCTGACACTCCATGGTACCTCTGAAACTCCCAGGTACAACTTCTGACACTCTTTGTACCACTGACACTCTGGTACACCTCCGACACCTCCCAGGTACACCTTCTTGACACTTTCCCAGGTACATCCTGACACTCTACCAGTGGCTACACCTCTGCATACTCCCAGGCACCCCCTGACACTTCCCAGGTACACACTCTGACAATTCCCAGGTACACTTCCACACCCAGATACACCTCTGACACCTCCAGGTCACCTCTGACACTCCCAGGTACACCTCTGACACTCCCAGGCACCTCTGACACTCCCAGGTACACCCCTGACACTGCCAGGGTACACCTTGACACTCCCAGGTACACCTTCCGACACTCCCAGGTACACAGGGGACACTCCCAGGTACACCTCACACTCCCAGTTACACCTCTGACACTCCCAGGTACACCTCTGTCACCCCAGGTACACCTCTACACCCCTGGCACCTCTGTGACATTCCTGAGTACACCTCCGACATTCCCAGGTACACCTCTCTGACACTCCTGTAGGCAGTACCTTTTGACACTCCCAGGTACTCCACTTATTATTCCTGGTACACCTCTGACACTCCCAGGTACACCTGCTGACACTGGTACATTTCTGACACTCTGTACACTCCGCATGGGTGCACTTCCTACACTCCAGGTGCACACCTCTGACACTCCCAGGTGCCACCTCTGACACTCCCAGGTACTCCACTGACATTCCCTGGTACACCTCTGACACCCTGTGTACACCTCTGACACTCCCAGGTACACCTGACACTCCCAGGTACCCATGACATTCCCTGGTACACCTCTGACACTTCCAGGTACACCTCTGACACTCCCAGGTACACCTCCTGACACTTCCCAGGTACACCTGCACCCTGGGCCACTTTCACACCTGTGTACCCTCTGACACTCCCAGGTACACCTCTGACACTCCCAGGTACACCTCTGGACACCCAAGGTACACCTGACACCCCAGGTACACCTCTGACACTCCCAGGTACCTTACTGACATTTCCTGGATACTCTCTGACACTCCTGTGTACACTTCTGACACTCCCAGATACACCTCTGACACTCCCAGGTACATTATCTCGACATTCCCAGGTACACCTCTGGACACAGCCAGGTACACCTCTGACACTCCCAGTACTCCTCTGACACTCCCAGGTACACCTCCGACACCCCAGGTACACCCCTGACACCCCGGTACACCCTCAGACACCCCAGGTACACCTCACACCTGCTGCATGCCTCACACCCTAGGTACTCCTGTGACACTCCCAGGCTTGATACCCCAGGTACACCTCTGGACACTCCCAGGTACACCTCTGACACTCCCAGGTAAACTCTGACACTCAAAGGCACACATCTGACACTCCCCAGGTACACCGCTGACACTCTAAGTACACCTTGTGACACTCCATGTACACCTCCACACTCCCAGGTACACCCCTGACACTCCCTGGATACCTACTGACACTCCTGGTACACCTCCCTGACACCCAGTATAACACCTCAGACACTCCCAGGTACCTGACACTTCCCAGGTACACCTCAGACACCCTAGCTACACCTCACACTGGTGCACCCCTCACACTCCCAGGTACTCCTGTGACACTCCCTGGAACTTCTGACACTCCCAGGTACACCTCAGAACACCCAGGTACACACCTCGTGACACCCCAGGTAAACCTCTGACACCAGGTACACCTCTGACACTGGTACACCCCGTGTGTACACTGCAGGTACACCTCTGACACTCCATGTACACCTCTGAAACTCCCAGGTACACCTCGACCTCCCTTGTACTCACTGACACTCTGGTACACCCTGACACTCCCAGGTACACCTCGAATGCTGTGTGCCACGTCTGACACTCCCAGGCACACCTCGTGACACTCCCAGGTACAACTCCATACTCCCAGGTACACCCCACACTCCCAGTACACATCTCACACTCGCAAGTACATTCCGACACTTCCAGGTACACCCCTGTCACTCCCAGGTACACCTCTGACACTCCCAGGTACACCTCTGACACTCCCAGGTACACCTCTGAAACTCCCAGGTACACCTCTGACACTCCCAGGTACCCACTAACATTCTGTACACCCTGACACTCCCAGGTACACGTCATCTCCGATACCTCTGACACTCCCAGGCTATCTCGACACTCCCAGGTAACCTCTCGACACCCTGGTGCACCTCTGACACCCTGGTACACCTCTGGATATTTCCAGGTACACCTCTGGACACTCCCAGGTACACCCTCCGAACTCCCAGGTACTCCTCTGTGACTCCCGGATACACCTTTAACACTCCCAGGTACACCCGCTGACACTCCTGTGTACACCTCTGACACTCCCAGGTACACCTCTGACACCCAAGTACACCTCACACTCCCAGGTACACCCTCTGACACTCCCAGGTACACCTCTGACACTCCAGGTACACCTCTGACACTCCCAGGTACACCTCTGCAATCCCGGTGCACCTTACATCCTGTGTACCTCTCTGGAACTGTGTGTCTGCCACCCTCCCAGGTACAATTTCACTTCCCAGGTGCACCCTCCGACACTCCCAGGTACACCGCTGGCACCCAGGTCACCTCTGACACTCCCTGGTACACCTCTGGATATTCCTGAGTACACCTTTGAGACTCCTGTGCACTTCACTGACACTCTGGTATACCTCTCATTCTGTACTTCTGACAATGGTACACTGAAACTCCCAGGTACATTCCTCTGACACTCCTGTGTCCGCCTCCGACACCTCCCAGGTACAACTCCGACACTCCCAGGTAAACCTCCGATACTCCTAGGTACACCTCTGACACCCAGGTACACCTCTGACACTCCTAGGTATTCCTCTAACACTCCCTGGTACATTTCTGACACTCCAGGTAGACTCCAGACACTCCCTGGTACACCTCTGACACCCCAGGTACACCTTTCACTCTGGCTCCTCCCCTGACACTCCCAGGTACACCCTCAGACACTCCCAGGAACACCTCAGACGCCCCATGTACACCTCTGTCACTCCCAGGTACACCTCAGACACTCCTAGGTACACACCTCTCACACTCCCAAGGTACACTCTCACACTCCCAGGTACTCCTGTGACACTCCCGGTACTTTCGACACCTCCTGGTACACCCCAGACACCAAGGTACACCTCAGACACACCCAGGCAAACATCTGACACCCCAGGCACACCTCTGACACTCCCAGGTACACTGCTGACACTGCCAGGTACACCTCTGACACTCCATGTACACCTCTGACACTCCCAGGCACACCCCTGACACTCCCTGGTACTCCACTGACACTCCTGGTACACCCCTGACTTCCCAGGTACACCTAGACACTCCCGTGTACACCTTGGACACACCCAGGCCACCCCAGACACCCCAGGCACACCTCACACCTGCAACCTCTCACACCCCAGGTACTCCTGTGACACCCCTGGTACTCCACTGACACCTCCCTGGTACACCCCTGACACTCCCAGACACACCTCAGACACTTCGGGTACACCTCTGACACTCCCAGGTACACTCTAGACACCCTTGTAGGTACACTCTCACACTGCAAGGGCCACCTCTGACACACTGCGCAGGTGCACACCTCCGACTCCAGGCGACACCTCCGACACTCCCAGGCAACTCCACACTCCCAGGGACACCTCTGATACTCCCAGGTACACCTCAGATACTGCCAGGTACACCTGTGACACTCAGGGTACACCTCAGACACTCCCAGGTACACCTCAGACACCCAAGGTGCACCTCTGACACTCCCAAGTGCACCCCTGACACTTCCAGGCACATCTCTGACACTCCCAGTACACCTCAGACACTCCCAGGCACACCGCTGATACCCCCAGTTACACCTCTGACACCCCAAGCACACTTGACACTCCCAGTACACCTCCGACATTCCCGGTGCACCTCCGACACTGCCAGGTACACTTACACTCCCAGGTACCTCCGACACTCCCAGGTACACCTCTGACACTCCCAGGTACACCTCCGTCACTCAGGTACACCACTGACACTCCCAGGTACACCCCCAGACACTCCCAGGTACACCTCTGAGACTCCAAGGTACACATTCTGACCTCCAGGTACACCTCTGACACTCCCATGTACTCCACTGACATTCCTTGGTACACCTCTGACACTTGCAAACGTCCGACACTGTACACCATGACACCAGGTACACCTCCGACACCCCGTACACCTCTGACACTCCCAGGTACACCTCCGGCACCTCAGGCACACCCTACCCTGCGTACACCCCAGGCACTCCTAGTTACACCTCTGAGACTCCAAGGCACATCTGACACTCCCAGGCGTACACCTCTGACACTCCCATGTACTCCACTGACATTCCTGGTGCACCTCTGACACTCCCAGGTACACGTCCGACACTCCCAGATACCTCTGACACTCCCGCACATCTCTGACACTCCCAGGGACACATCTGACACTGCCAGGTACACCTCTGACAATCCCAGGTACTTTTGTGACACTCCCAGGTACACACTCCGACACTCCCAGGTACACCTCTTGACACTCCCAGGTACACCTCCGATATTCCCGGGCACACCTCCAATATTCACAGGTACTGACTGACACTCCTGGTACACTCTCTGACATTCCCCAGTTACACCTCCGAGACTCCTCAGTTATACCCCCTGACACTCCCAAGTACACATCTGACACTCCCAGGCACAATTCTGACACTCCCAGGTACACCCAGACACTCCTGTGTTACTTTCTCACACTCCCAGGTACACCTCCGACACTCCTAAGTACACCTCTGACACTCCCAGGCACACCTCTGACACTCTCAGGTACACCACAGACACTCCCAGGTACACCTTGACACTCCCAGTACCCACTGACATTCCCTAGTACCCTGACACTCCCAGGCACACCGGCTGACACTGCCAGGTACACCTCTGACACTCCCAGGAACACCTGCCACACTCCCAGGTACCACTTTCACACCCCAGGTACACCTCTGACACCCCAGGTACACCTCTCATACCCCAGGTACACCTCGCCACTCTGGGTACACCTTTGACTCCAGGTGCACCTCTGACACTCCCGGTACTCCACTGACATTCCGTGGTACACCTCGACACTCCCAGGTGCACGTCCGACACTCCCAGATACACCTCTGACACCCCAGGTACACCTCTGACACTCCCAGGTACACCCTCTGTCACTCCCAGGCACACCTCTGGACACTCCCAGGTACACCTCTGACACTCCTGGGTACCTCTGTCACCCCTGATACACCCTAACACTTCCCAGGTGCACCGCTGACACTCCCAGGCACACCGCTGACACTGCCAGTTACACTCAGACACTGCCAGGTAACCTCGACACTGCCAGGTAGACCTCAGTACCCTGCGCCACACCTCAGACACTCCAAGTGCACCTCTGGTGCACCTCTGACACTCCTAGGCACACCTCTGACACTCCAGGCACACCTCAGACACTCCCAGGTACACCGCTGACACTCCTAAGGTACACCCCTGACACTCCCAAGTACACCTCTGACACTCGGCAAACAGACATCCTCGGTACACCTCCACTCCCGGGTACACCTCTGACACTCCGTGCTACACCCACACCCAGGTATCCACTGACATTCCATGGTACACCTCTGACACCTCCCAGGCTACCCGGACACTGCCAGGTACACCTCTGTCACTCCCAGGTACACCTCCGACACTCACAGGTACACTTCACACTCCCAGGTACACCTCCGACACTCCTAGGTACACCTCTGGCTTCCCAGGTACCTCTGACAACAAGGTACACATCTGACACTCCCAGGTACAGCTCTGACACTCCCATGTACCCACTGACATTCCCGGTACACTTATCTGCAGGCTACACGTCCGACACCCCAGATACACCTCTGACACTCCCGCACATCTCTGACACTCCCAGTACACCTCTGACACTGCCAGGTACACCTCTGACAATGCCAGGTACTCCTGTGACACTCCCAGGTACACCTCCGACACTCCCAGGCCACCTCTGACACTCCCAGGCTACCTCCACACTCTCAGGTACACCTCTGACACTCCCAGGCCACCCCAGGCACTCCCAGTTACACCTCTGAGACCAAGGTCACACATCTGACACTCCCAGGTACACCTCTGACACTCCCATGTACTCCACTGACATTCCTGGTACACCTCTGACACTCCCAGGTACACGTCCGACACTCCCAGATACACCTTCTGACTCTCCCAGGTACATCCCTGACACTCCCAGGGACACATCTGACACTGCCAGGTACACCTCTGACAACCCAGGTTACTTTTGTGACACTCCCAGGTACATCCGACACTCCCAGGTACACCTCTGACACTCCCAGGTACACCTCCGATATTCCCAGGTACACCTCCAATATTCACAGGTACTCGACTGACACTCCTGGTACACCCTCTGGACATTCCCAGTTACACCTCCAGACTCCCAGTTACACCCTGACACTCCTGCCACATCTGACACTCCCAGGTACAATTCTGACACTCCCAGTACACCCCAGACACCCCAGTACACTCTCACACCCAGGTGTACACTGACACTCCCAGGTACACCTCTGACACCCCAGGTACACCTCTGACACTCTCAGGTACACCACTGACACTCCCAGTACACCTTGACACTCCAGGTACCCACTGACATTCCCTAGTACACCTCTGACACTCCCAGGTACACTGCTGACACTGCCAGGTACACCTCCACACTCCCAGGAACACCTGCCACACTCCCAGGCCACTTCTCACACTCCCAGGTACACCTCTGACACCCAGGTACACCTCTCATACCCCAGGTACCTCTGCCACCCCAGGTACACCTTTGACACTCCCAGGTACACTCCTGACACTCCCGGTACTCCACTGACATTCCGTGGTACACCTCTGACACTCCCAGGTACACGTCCGACACTCCCAGATACACCTCTGACACTCCCGGGTACACCTCTGACACTCCCAGGTACACCTCTGTCACTCCCAGGTACACCTCTGACACTCCTGCCACCTTCTGACACTCGGTACTCTCTGTCACTCCCTGATACACCTCTAACACTCCCGGTGCACCGCTGACACTCCCAGGCTACCGCTGACACTGCCAGCTACCACTGACACTGCCAGGTAGCTCAGACTGCCAGGTAGACCTCAGACACTCCGCACACCTCAGACACCTGCTGCACCTCTGTCACCCCAAGTGCACCTCTGACACCCTAGGCACACCTCTGACACTCCCAGGTACACCTCAGACACTCCCAGGCACCACGACACTCCTGGGTACACCTCCATTACCCTGCACAATTCCTGACACTCCCAGTAAACATTTGACACTCCCAGGTACACCTCTGACACTCCCAGGTTCACCTGACACTCCCAGGTACACCTTTGACACTCCCAGGTACTCCACTGACATTCCATGGTACACCTCTGACACTGCCAGGTACACTGCCGACACTGCCAGGTACACCTCCGACACTCCCAGGTACACCTCCGACACTCCACAGGTACACTCTCACACCCCCAGGTACACCTCCGACACTCCTAGGTACACCTCTGGCTTCCCAGGTACACCTCTGACACCAAGGTACACATCTGACACTCCCGTACAGCTCTGACACTCCCATGTACTCACTGACATTCCCTGGTAACTCTGACACTCCCAGGTACACGTCCGACACTCCAGGTACACTCTCTGACACTTCCATACTTGACACTCCCAGGTACACCTTGACACTGCCAGGTACACTCTCTGACAATGCCAGGTACTAGACACTCCCAGGTACATCTCCGACACTCCCAGGTACACCTCGATAATCCCGGGTACTCTCCGATATTCCAGGTACACCTCTGACACTCCCAGATACTACCTTGCACTCCCAGGTACCCGCTGATACTCCCAGTTACACCTCTGACACCCCAAGTACACCCTGACACTCCCAGGTACACCTCCGACATTCCGGTGTACACCTCGACACTCCCAGGTATTCTTCCGACACTCCTAAGGTACACCTCTGACACTCCCAGGTACACTCTCATACCTCCGCGTACACTCTCTGACACTCCCAGGTACACCTCCTACTCCCAGGTACACCCTCCGACACTCGTACACTTACTCCTGAGCACCTCTGACACTCCAGGTACACTGACACTCCCACATGCTCCTCTGACACTCCCAGGTACACCTCTGACTACCCCAGGTACACTCTGACACCCCAGGTCAAACCTTTGACACCCCAGGTACACCTCTGACACTCTCGCAGGTACACCTCTGAGACTCCCAGGTACACCTTGACACTCCAGGTACTCCACTGATATTCCCTGGTACACCTCGACACTCCCAGGTACACTGCTGACACTGCCAGGTACACCTCCGACACTCCCAGGTACACCTCCGACACTCCCAGGTACACCTTCACACCAGGTACACCTCCGACACTCCCAGGTACACCTCTGACTTCCCAGGTACACCTCTGACACACCAAGGTACACATCTGACACTCCCAGGTACACCTCTGACACTCCTGCTACTCACTGACATTCCCGGTCACCTCTGACACTCGTGCCACGTCCGACATCCCCAGATACACCTCTGACACCCCAGGTACATCTCTGACACTCCCAGGTACACCTCTGACACTGCCAGGTACACCTCTGACAATGCTGTGTGCTCCTGTGACACTCCCAAGTATACCTCCGACACTCCCAGGTACACCTCCGATAATCCCAGGTACACCTGATATTCCCAGGTACACCCTGACACTCCCAGATATACCTTGGACACTCCCAGGTACACCTCCGATACTCCCCAGTTACACCTCTGACACCCTGGTACACTCCCTGACACTCCCAGTACACCTCCATTCCCAGGTACACCTCCGACACCCCAGGTACCATTCTGCAACCTGACACTCCCAGGTACGCCTCTGCACTCCCAGTACATCTCCGACACTCTCAGGCCATTCCTGACACTCCCATGTCACCCCAGACACTCCCAGGTACACCTCTGAGACTCAAGATACACTCTGACACTCCCAGGTACACCCCTGACACTCCCATGTACTCCACTGACATTCCCTGGTACACCTCCGACACTCCCAGGTACACGTCCACACTTCCAGATACACCTCTGACACTCCCAGGTACATTCTGACACTCCCAGGCTACCTCTGACACTCCCAGGTACACCTCCACATTCTTGTCACCTCCGACACTCCCAGGTACACTTCTTACACCCTGGTACACCTCCGACACTCCCAGCACACCTCTGACACTCCCAGGTACACCTCCGACACTCTCAGGTACACCTCTGACACCCAGGTACACCCTGGACACCCCAGGTACACCTCCTGAGACTCCAAGGTACACATCTGGACACTCCCAGGTACACCTCTAACACTCCCATGTACTCACTGACATTCTGGTAGGCACCTCTGACACTACCGGGTGCACCTCTGACACTTCTGCACATCTCTGACACTTCTCGCACACCTCTGACACTGCCAGTGTCACCTCTGACAATCCCAGGTACTCCTGTGACACTCCCAGGCTACCTCCGACTCCCAGGTACACCCTGACACCTCTGTACACCTTCCGATATTCATAGGTACACCTCCGATATTCCCAGGTACTGACTGACACTCCCATGGTACACCTCTGACATCTCTCAGTTACACCTCTGAGACTCCCAGTTACACCCCGACACTCCTGGGCACACCTCTGACACCCCAGGTCACCTCTGACACTCCCAGGTCACCCCCAGACACTCCCAGGTACAGTTCTCACACTCCCAGGTACACCTCCTCGGACACTCCCAAGTACACCTCTGACACCCCAGGTACACCTCTGACACTCTCAGGTACACCACTGACACTCCCAGGTACACCTTGGACACCCAGGTACTCCACTGACATTCCCGATACCTCTGACACTCCCAGGTACACCTCTGAGACTGCCAGGTCACCTCCGACACTTCCAGGAACACCTCCGACTCCCAGGCCACTTCTCACACCTCCCCGGTACACCTCTGACACCCCAGGTACACCTCTTCTGATACTCCCAGGTACCCTCTGACACCCAAGGTACACCTTGACACTTCAGGCACCTCGACACTCCCAGGTACCCACTGACATTCCCTGGTACACCTCTGACACCCCAGGCACATCTCTGACACACCCAGGTACACTTGACACTCCCAGGTACCTCTGCCTCCCCTGACACCTCTAACACTCCCAGGGGTGCACCGCTGACACTCCAGGCCACCCGACACTGCCAAGTGCCACCTGACACTGCCAGGTACACCTCCTACACTGCCGTGGATTCCCAGACACTCCCAGGTACACCTCTGGGCCACTTCAAGGAGCACCTCTGACACTCTGCACCTCTGACACTCCTAGGCACAGCTCTCGGCCACTCCCACTCTCAGACACTCCCAGGTACACCGCTGACACTCCAAGGTACACCTCTGACAATCCCAAGTACACCCTGACACTCCCAGGTACACCTCCCTACTCCCAGACTGAACAATTCCCAGGTACACTTTCTACTCCCAGGAACACCTCCGACACCACAGGTACACTGCTGACACTCCCACATACACCTCTGACACTCCCAGGTACACTTCTGACACTCCCAGGTACACCTCTGACACTCCCAGGAACTTTGACACTCCCAGGTACACCCTCTGACACTCGCAGGTACACCTCTGGACACTCCCTGGTGTACACCTTTGTCACTCCCGGGTACCCACTGACATTCCATGGTGACCTCCTTGACACTCCCAGGTCACCGCTGAATTCGCAGGTACACCTCCACCTTGCGTACACCTCCGACACTCCCAGGCTACTACACTCCTTGCGCACCTCCGACACTCCCAGGCCTCTGACTTCCAGTGCACACCTCTGGACACAACCAAGGCACACACATCTGACACCTGGTGTACACCTCTGACACTCCCATGTACTCCACTGGCCATTCCCTGGTACACCTTTGACACCTGTGCACGTCTCGACACTCCCAGATACACCTCTGACACTCACAGGTACATTCTGACACCCCCAGGTACATCTCTGACACTGCCAGGTACCCCACTGACAATGCCAGGTACTCCTGTGACAATCCCAGGTACACCTCCGACACTCCCAGGTACACCTCCGATAATCCCATGTACACCTCCGATATTCCCAGGTACACCCCTGACACTCCCAGATATACCTCAGACACTCCCAGGTACACCGCTGATACTCCCAGTTACACCTCTGACTCCCAAGTACACTTTCACACTCCCTGTACAATTCTCTGAGATTTCCAGGTACACCTTATACTCGGTACACCCAACACTCCCAGTTACACCTCTGAGACTCCAGGTTTAATATCTGACACTCAGGTACACCTCTGACCTCCCGTATGTACTACTGACATTCTCTTGTACCTTTGGTACTCTGTACACTTCCTGACACTTGTGTACACCTCGCGTTTTGTGCTACCCTCTTCTCGCTACCCTTGCAGACACTCCCGGTGTGTGCTACCTCTGAGACTCCAAGTGCCACTGGACCTCCCAGGTGCCCCTGACACCTCCCATGTACACCACTGACATTCCTGGTACACCTCTTGACACTCCCAGGTACACGTCCGGACACTCCCAGATACACCTCGACACTCCCGGTACCTGTCATGATACTCCCAGGTACCTTCTGGACACTGCCAGGTGCACTCTGACAATCCCAGGTACTTTTTGCCACTCCTGTACCTCCGACACCCCAGGTACACCTCTGACACTCAAGGTACACCTCCGATATTCCCGTACACCTCCGATATTCACAGGTACTCGACTGACACTCCCAGGTACACCTCTGACTTTCCCCAGTTACACCTCCGAGACCCCGAGTTACACCTGACTCCTGGCACACATCTGACACTCCCAGGTACACCTCTGACACCTTGCGTACACCCTTTGTGACACCCCAGGTACACTTCTCCACCCCAGGTACACCTCCGACACTCCTGCACACTTCTGACCTCCCAGGTACACCTTCTGACACTCTCAGGTACACCACTGACACTCGTGTGCCACCTTGACACTCCCAGGTACTCCACTGACGTTCCCTGTACACCTTGACACTCCGTACACCGAGACACTGCCAGTACATTTTCCGACACTCCAGGAACACCTCCCACACCCAGGTGAAACTTCTCACACTCCCAGGTACACCTCTGACACTCCAGGTACACTCTGCAGGTACACCTCCTCTGACACCCAAGGTACACCTCCCTACTCCCAGGGCCACCTCCGACACTCCCAGGTACACCTCTCTCCCAGGAACACCTCCCTTCACGCAGTTACACCGTGGTGACACTCCCACATACACGTCTGACTCTCCCAGGTTACCTCTCTGGACACCCCAGGTACACCTCCTGACACTCCCAGGTAAAACCATTGACATTCTGTGCACCTCTGACACCCAGGTACACCTCTCTGACACTCCCAGGTACACCTTTGATACTCCCAGGTACCCACTGACATTCCATGGTACACCTCTGACCTCCCAGGCACCGCTGACACTGCCAGGTACTCTCCGACATCCTGCAGGTGACACCTCCGAGCACTCCAGGCATTTCTTTGCAATTTGCGGGTACTCTCCGACGCTTTCAGGTACTTCCTTCTGTCTTCCTTTACATTCTTGACATCTCAGAACACATTTGATACTCCTAGGTGCTACTTCTGACACTGCTGGGTACACTTTTTCATTGCTAGGTACACTTGTGATACTGCAGGTACTGACTCCCAGGTATACTCTCTGATAACCAGTACCTTCCGATGTTCCTGTGGCAGGCCCTGACCTTGTAGATACCTCAGACACTCCCGGGTCACTGCTGATGCTCCTGCAGTTGACACTCTGGCCTCCTGGAAACTTGACACTCAAGGTACACCTCCGACATTCCCAGGTATTGCACCTGAGAATTCCCAGGTACACCCTGACTTGTGTTGGCACCTCTGAGACTCAAGGTACACATTCTGACACTCCCAGGTACACCTCTACACTCCTATGTGTACCTACTGACATTCCTGGTAGCACCTCCTGGCTACTCCCAGTGTACACGTCGACATTTGCAGATACACCTTCTGACACTCCTGTACTTCTCTGACACTCCCAGGTACCTCTGACACTCCAGGTACACCTCCGACATTCCCAGGTACAATTCTGACTTCCCAGGTACACACTTTGGCACAGCACATGTACTGAACAAGTGCTACTGAG